>NC_046317.1:86137449-86508699 GCF_009819535.1 Lacerta agilis
CTTGATCCCTCCCCCCCCCTCCCCGCCGCCCCATTTCTGAGATGCTGATCAAGCAGCAGACAGATGCTGTCTTTGGAAACCTTACTCCGTGCGTTGGTTTGGTGCTGCTAAAAGAGGAAAAGCAGGATTTTGAAGGGCATCCTTCCCCTCCCTCCCACTTCCCCCAAATCCTTACCCAGATCTACTCAATGGAAGTCACATTGTCACTTGTTACGTGCTATGTGGAAGGGGATTTAAGTGGAAAGCAGAAGCTCGATGACAAGTGGGTGTTGGTGCTGAAATTAGATAAATGTTTCCCCAAATACATCAGAGTGGGTTTTCTATTGTAGTTCATTCAACAAATATTGTGAAAAGGCTTCTTTCTTTCTTTCTTTCTTTCTTTCTTTCTTTCTTTCTTTCTTTCTTTCTAAAACCCCACTCATTCTTTTGCAAATTCTGTATCGATGATGTGACTGCAGAAATTGTGAGGCTGGTATCTCTAACGGCGGCCAATCAGAATTTGTTTAATGCACTGATTTGGATGAGAACATGGATTTGGGCCAGAGCCAAAGCTCGAGCTACTGCAGAGATCTAGAAAGTACATTTCTTTTCTTTTCTTTAAAAAAAAATGTTTTGATGTGCTGGCAGTGGACCAGGGAAGGCAAATGGCCTTGCTGATCCTGGCATCATGTGCCCTTTGCTCTTTAGGAGAATTCCACTCATGCCAGCCTCTCTGGAGCCTACAACAGGTGGAAGAGGGAGCAGTAATCTGGGTTAACGCTGGGCTGCCAAAAGGGGTGACCTTTGGCTTGAATAGCAAGTTCTCACTCTAAGTTTAGGGAGCTAAATAGGCAAAAGGTTGTGGAAGCTGCAGGAGAGGGGCAGAGACGAGAGAGCTGAATCATAGTCTTCCATCTACTACCCTGCTTTCGGTCTCCTAGCAGCTTCAGGAAGGTCTAAGGCGAATTGCATGCGGCCAAGCCACCATTTCTCTCTCTCTATCTCTCTCTTTTGGAGAGGTGTGGGCCGTTTATCATAAAGTGGGAGGGCACAGGCCCTCCTCTTTTGAAATGTAGGGATTGCGGTTGGCCGCAGTGGATTGCCCCATATTCAAAGACACAAATGGCCCCATTTTCTAAACAAATCAAACCACCCCTTTCTTGAGCAAGCTGGGCACTCTTGACTAGATAATGCCGCTTACTTCCTTGCTATTGACCCACTCTGGAGAAAAATAAACGCCTTATTAATAGGGCTTACACTCTGAGCTATGCTCAGGGGTGGCTGATCCTGTTTTGCCACCTGAGGCAAAAAAAGGAAGCTGTTGTACATGATGCGCACCTCCCGCCCACCTGCCTGCCCTATCTTGAGGCCCTGGCCTGAAGCCTTGCTTACCGGGGTTGTGCGGCTTCCAGGTTCAGGCTGTGCGGCTTCCTGCAGCTTCCATGTTCAGGGGAGATCACAGCAGAACCCCTTGAGACTGCACAAAGGCCTTCACAAGGTCACACAGGGCTCTTGCAAGATATCACCGGAAGCCACCGCTGCTGCTTGTCTTCGCTTCTCCAGTGGCAACAGTGGGAGCCCCTTGGATTCTGCTGCCTCAGGCGGCAGAATCCGTTTGCCTTGTGGACAAGGCAGCCCTGGCAGCTACAAGGCAGCTACACTTGACATGGAAATAGGACCTTCTGATTTCAGGACAGGGCAACCTAATTTGTGATCTACTGTGGTGGATGCAAAACACCAGCCTGGCACAGTGGCCCATCCAGAACTTTGGGTTGTACCTATTTTAGTGTTAAGTATTGTGTTCAATCAGTGGGAATATTTCTGGAACTTTCCCCACCTTCCTTCCCCAACCATCCTCTCCCCACTTGCCCACTAAATCAGGCATAGGCAAAATCGGCCCTCCAGGTGTTTTGGGACTACAACTCCCATGATCCCTAGCTAACAGGACCAGTGATCAGGGATGATGTAGACCAGGTGTCAGTGTAGACCAGGTATCCCCAAACTCGGCCCTCCAGATGTTTTGGGACTACAATTCCCATCATCCCTGACCACTGGTCCTGTTAGCTAGGGATGATGGGAGTTGTAGTCCCAAAACATCTGGAGGGCTGAGTTTGCCTATGCCTGCCCTGAAAAGTTCTGGGTTTTCCTACGACCATATTGAGCAGATTTGGGATGGGCTAGGACATGCATGAGGAAAGGAGATGGGTCAAGTTTCACAGAACAGAAATCATTGGACTGATGGGACATTTTAGTTGGATGCCACCCTTTTTTCTCTGTCTTTCTCTCTCTCGTACACACACATATGTGCATGTGGATCAGCACAGTCCTTAATTTTGAAGACTTACTTCCAATAAAAGAAAGCACAGATCGAAACAATTTAACTGCTCTTAAGACCCCCAGAAAGTCCTCAACTTTATCTGAATTGTGCCTATAATGTGGAAGTAAGGTCCAATAATTCCAGTGAGTTTTCTTACTAGGTAGATTTACATAGAATCAATAATAGTGTTTGGGATTTATATGGTGTGTGGGTTTGTTAAAAATACTAAAAAAAAGTGCATGACAGCAGCTTTAGTAAGGCAGGTCGGAATATCTTATTGCATACGGAAAGATTGAAGCACAGAGTGAGTAGCTTGCCTAAGATTGCCTAATGAGATAATTTAGGGGGCAGAGGGGGGATTTCTGATTTATACGCCCTTTAAGTAAAGGCAGAAAAACGAAGAGTTGTATCCAAGTCATCTTTTGAGTAGACAAACTAAAATAAACGGGGTTGAGTTGATCAAGCCCACTGATTTTTATGGGTCTATTCTTATTATGACTTAGTTGGCTTTAACTTTAGGATAGATTTGATCCAACTAAACTGGTCTGGATTCAAATTCTATAACTCTGTAGTTCTGCATAACTCCTTTAGAACATATACCTGTACTGTACATATTGCTGGTTTCTTTGCTCCAGAAAATGTTTATTTCTTCTTCCCTGAAGTCATCTGCCACTGATAGAGGAGCAGACCTTTGAGCCTGCTAAACTATTTCAGGGCGATAAAAGACCCCTAGTCCCTGCTTAGCATTAACATTTTATGGGATGATGTGGTGTTTAAAATTAAAGCATTAGTGTTTTGGAATTAGCCTTGGCAGAGCAGTAAAATGATATTTCCTAGGCTTAAGTTTGCAGCTTTCCCTGGGCTATAAATCACCGACATTTGTCTGGGCACACTAAATTTAAAAGAGGGACAAATACTGTCACTGTCTCAAATATAAAATGAGATTCATCCCTCTGGGCCACACCTTGCTGGGGGGGGAGGGGTCTGCCTGTTGTTCCGTGAGATATAGGTGCAAAATGTTTGAAAAGGAGGAAAACTGCAGAGCTCTGGAATTCTCTTGTGCAGAGTGCTGAAAGACGTCCATTCATGAACTGCAATTATTCTGGAATAAGGGACAATCCTTTCATGGGACCTCTCTATGCACCCTAGCTGATGGTCACGTTTTCCTTTTAACGTGGGTTTCACTGACATATTCATTTCGCTTTATTTTTTTTAGGATTGCTCGATTTCCAGGGCTGATTTACTTGAGCGAAATGCATCTTCAATGCCATTTTGATTTACTTTTAATTCTCTCCCCTCCGAATTAATATGCTTGTTAATCAAAGGGAATCGCATTAGGAAGTGAGTAACTAAACCATGCAGATTTAAATGTGTATGTAAATATGTTGGCAGCTGGAAATTTGGGGGAGCTTGCCTTTTTTGGGGGTGTTTTAACAACTCTGGTGCAACTGGGTTAAAGAGGATGGAGGAAAGAAGCCTGAAAGGTGTAATTAGATAGAAAACATTTTTAACAGAAGCCTGCACGTAGTGGGTATTTTTAATTTAGTTTTCTGGCCCTCTAATTATGAGCTTTTTTTTTTTAAGGGATGCATTAGGATGAAATTGAAAAAAAGAAATACAGGGTAATTTTAAAACAAATGTTCGGAATGGATTGAACCGAAGTGAAGTTTTATCATTGTCTTTAATGGTCCATTTGGGGGATTCACATTTCTTTTTATGACTTCCGTTGTAGTTCTGCTGATCTCATCTCATTGGATTCCCTCCCCACTTTTGCTGTTCAGAATGGAGCTGATTCCCAAACTCCTTCCCCATGTGAAATAATTATGAGAGGAGCCACTGAGTGGGAAACAAAAATTGGAATAAGACAAACAGGCGAAAGACAGGCACCTAGTCCTGCTCACTTTATCACGAGAGTCATTCTTGAAGTTCTTTGGCGCAGCTCACCCGCGCGAGGCAAGTCATTCCATCAGGACAAGTTGAGAAATTCGAGAGCTGTCATCCAAACAGCTAAGCGAGGATTTTGTTTTAAGAGGCAGTTGTGGAAAACAGTAGCTCTGAGGATTGTAAAAAGCCGTAAATCCAGTGAACCAAATTAGTTACATTTTCCTACTCTATGCCCCACAAAATCCAGTGTGTGTGTGTGTGTGTGTGTGTCCCTAAATGAACATTTTCCATGTAAGGTGGCTGGGGGGGGGGGAGCGGAAGAAGTCCTTGAATATACAGCGGCTACTTTTCCTGACACAAACTGGATAGGAAAAGGAAAGGAAAGGAAAGGCTGGCTTTTCGGTGCAAACTTTTCATTTGCTTAAGCTGACACAATATGTGTGCAGGCGTTTTTATTTCTTCTTAGCCCTTGGGAATCAGGTGACCAGATAAATACACTTCCACACCCTGTTTCTGAATAAATAATAATAATAATAATAATCAAGAAGATGGCAGCTTGCAATTGAAGTTTAATAGTGCGTTCATCAAGAGCAATAAAGCATTTTATTGCGCAAGTATCTCTGTGCATGTGCTGGCCCGGTTTTTTTTGGTTTTTTTTAAATAATAATAAGAAACAAGCCTAAGAAAGGAGTGCATCAGCAGTCTTACTTAAAACTGTCGACCCAATGTGAAAAATGTTGCGTTGAGGACTAAACTGCTATTAAGCATGATTAGATTGACCTGCAGGACAGATATTTTAGCTGCTGCAGCACAAGTCGATCACAGCGAGCATCGCTCAGATTGCATGTGCGCGCACACAGACACACAATAAATTAATTTTATAATGAAAGAAGCTTGGAATGTTTAGGTCTTTGAGGATTGGAGGGGTGTGTCTGTGTCTTTTTTCGAAGGGGGAAAGGATAGTGTTGTTTTCTTTGGAAAGGAAGTGTCCGGGTTTTTTTTGGGGGGGGGGAGAGGTTGTAGGGATGTATTAATTGCTGCCACTTTAGCACAAATGGAAAATATGGGACTCAGAGCAACCAATCGAAAAGGAAGGGGGGGGGAGAAAATTGTGCTGACTCAGGATTTGGGCTCGCATGCACGTTTGATTGCAGAATGTATCAGCACTGCAGTGCAGTGACTCTCCCTGCTCTGGAGTCCAACTTAACTGGGGCAGGGCTTCCCTCGTGCTGAGACAGGTTGAGGAAGAGGAAGGCCGCACGAAAGGACAGGGCTCCACCCACCCGCCATTAATGTGTTGGTTCATATCTTTCCACCAAGCTAGCAGAGACTGTGGCTCTGATGCAACCCATTCATATGTTGGGAGGGCGGGGAATGGCATGGCTTTAAAGGACATGATTTTATCACGTGGTGTATTTCGAATCTTTTCAAGAAGGCCAAGTGATTGCTTGCTGTTTCCCTGCATTGATCTCCATTACCTCTGCCGTGATCCAGCCGAACTTTGCTTTTCAAACCGGTTAAGCTGCAACATCCGGGCAGCAAACTGGTACGGCAGCAAACTAGTTCCATTAGTGTTTTATTGTCTGAATAGTGTGCAGAATTTAGTCAAAATTTCATTTCAAACTGGAAACATGTACAGTGGTGCCCCGCTAGACGAAAATAATTCATTCTGCGAATATTTTTGTCTAGCGGTTTTTTCGTCTAGTGAAGCAGCAATGCAAACCGCGGTTTTCGCTAGACGAAAAAAAAAAATCGTCTTGCGAAGCAGCCCCATAGACAAATTCGTCTTGCGGGGCAGCCTTCCGCTAAACAAATGCCTTCGTCTAGCGAGTTTTTCGTCTAGCAAGGCATTCGCCTAGCGGGGCACCACTGTATCAGCTTTATAGGGCAGTGTATAGGTTGCTTTTGAAGTTCATGAAGTTGTAATAAAAGAAAGCCCCCAAAGTCTAAAAACGACATTTAAAAATGTGTGCAATAAGATAAAAAGGATACATATTATTAGCGTACAAAGGTGACCCCACAGTCTGCTGTTTGCCCGCTGTCACTGACTTCCTATCGTACCTTAATCCTAAAGGTGTGGCTAGATTCTGTGGGTTTCATTTCCCAGTAAGTATGCTGAGGAAAGGAGGGTTGGTTTCTCCCTTTGCAAAATGGATGGAGGTGCTTCTTAAATTAAACAGAAACCCAGACCCGGTGCTTGATTCTATTACAAATTTATACACGGTGCGTTCTAACTTTCGTTATCTGCTGACAATATTCAGTAGTGGTAGTCCTCCTATTGCGCATTGATAAATGACCGCACTGTGAATTCGACGCACACACAAAGTTGGACGGTGGAATTTGGAACGATAAGGCTAAACATTAGTTCACACTGATTTGCTGAAGTGCTTTAAAGAACATGCAGCTCAAAATTTACTAGCGTGCAGGTATGCTTGGGGAATTCAGTTTCTGTGAAACCACCTGATTTGCAGCTTTTGGGTTAAAGTGTAGATGGAAACCTTATTTATCTTTCAGCTTCTGCACCTGTCCGAATTGTGCAGTACAGCCTTGGCTGAAGATGTGTAATTTAGAATAAAATATTTTTGGAAATGTGTACACACTGAGATTAACTGCCTATTTAAATATGAATTTTGCGATAAAACACATATTTAAATATGATTTCTTGTGTATGTTTTTTTTTTTTAAAAAAAAAATGCATATTAATGTGGGAATCGGATGGAATGAGCTTATTGGAGAACACGTGTGAAACTGAGACAGACCAGAAACAAACTGATCAGTCCATCTTGGATTCTGTAGTCATCTTTGTGACTACAAGTTTCAAAAAGATCTGCCATGTGGCATGGGATAACTATTTTAACTAGTCACCTAGCAGAATCCTCTGCTGAATCCCATTTTCTCCCTGTCTTCCCTCCCTGTCTCCTCCTGCCTTTCTGCTTTCCTTTCATTCCCTATTTCAAGAGCTTACATTCTTCCTTATCTTCTTCCTTTCTTTGCTCCACTCTCCATTTTTTGCCTCCGCCTGCTTCTCCTTTTCTCCCGCTTCTAGAAGAGGTACAAAAATGTATCAATGGGACTCCTGTGCTGACTGTGTGAGTTTGCTTCGTTGCTGACCTGCGGATTCCCGGGCTATAAATGTAAATGTTATGGGAAATGCTCATTTTGCTGCTGAAAATGTCAGCTACGTGTCTCATCCAGCCCTGCCCCCTCCTCTCTCTTTAACATCTAGTTAGGGAAGAAAGGCTTCCCAGTGTTGGGTGCTTCCTCCTGCAACACCAGCTGCTATTGACTGAAAGCGGGGGAATGTGTTACATGTCCTCATATGATGCATTTCCAAATTCAATGGTATAGAGGAGGTAAAGGTAAAGGGACCCCTGACCATTAGGTCCAGTTGTGTCCGACTCTGGGGTTGCGGTGCTCATCTCGCTCTATAGGCCGAGGGAGCCGCCGTTTGTCCGCAGACAGCTTCCGGGTCATGTGGCCAGCATGACAAAGCCGCTTCTGGCGAACCAGAGCAGCGCACGGAAATGCCGTTTACCTCCCCGCTGGAGCGGTACCTATTTATCTACTTGCACTTTGATGTGCTTTCGAACTGCTAGGTGGGCAGGAGCTGGGACCGAGCAACGGGAGCTCACCCCATGGCAGGGATTCGAACTGCCGACCTTCTGTGGTTTAACCCACAGCGCCACCTGGGTCCCTATGGTATACAGGAAGAGGGCAGTAAATAGGTGCACCGTGCCATTTTGATCAACAAATGCATTTCTACCACACATGAGAACAGAAGAAGAGCAGAGGACCATCTAGTCCAGCATCTCACAGTAGCCGACCAGATGCCACTGGGAAGCTCACAAGCTGGATATGGGAGCAATATCACTCTCCTTCTCTGTTGGATAGTCATTGGATGTGCTGTCTCGAATCTTGGACGTAGCATGGTGCCATCCCAACTAATAGCCATTGGCAGCTTTGTCTTCCTTGAATTAGGCAAGTCCCCTTTCAAAGCCATATATAATTTGAGTGTTCTCAGAGGTGGCACCCGGTTGGAGGTGGGCACTCTCCCATAAAATCTGTGGTTGTATCCAATGCTGCTCCAACCCAGAGCAGAACCACTGAAAACAAGGAAGATGACTAATTTTTTTTTTAAAAAAGGTAAAGGGACCCCTGATGGTTAAGTCCAGTCACAGACGACTCTGGGGGTTGCAGCGCTCATCTTGCTTTACAGGCCAAGGGAGCCAGCGTTTGTCCGCAGACAGTTTTTCCGGGTCATGTGGCCAGCATGACTAAGCCACTTCTGGCGCAATGGAACACCGAAACCAGAGCAGCACATGGAAACGCCATTTACCTTCCCGCTGAAGTGGTACCTATTTATCTACTTGCACTGGCATGCTTTCGAACTACTAGGTTGGCAGGAGCTGGGACTGAACAACGGGAGCTCACCCCTTTGCGGGGATTTGAACCGCCAACCTTCTGATCAGCAAGCCCAAGAGGCTCAGTGGTTTAGACCACAGCGCCAACCGCGTCCCAGTGACTAACTTAGGTCTGAGTAAATCTTGTTTGTAGTCAACCACTGGTGCCCAAATTTTTATAACTTGGGTGGCAAGTGGTTTTGTTTGGCTGAGCATTTCAGGAGAAATGTAGGAAGCTGCCTTGTACTCGGTCAGATCATTGGACCATTTATCCCAGCCCTGTGTGCTTTTATTGGCAGTAGTTCTCCAGGGTCTCAGTTAGAATTCTTCAACATCACCGGCTAATTGGAGATGTTAGGCACTGAAACTGAGATATTCTGGAGGAAAAGCTAATTCCCGGCGCCTTAACCATGGTCCTTACCCTTAACAGTAACTTGTGAGAGCTATGCTAAGTTATTTGTCTGATTATGATCATGTGTTCCATCATTATTAAGCTTTTTCATGAGCTGCTTCACATGCCTTTGGTAGAAAGGTGAGGGGTATCAACATCTAAAATAAATAATGGGATGGTGGTGTAGATTCTCATCTGGTCATTTGGTAATATTATGGTGTAGGGATAGCATACTAGAAGCACCAGTTCTGGTGGGAGAAAAATGACTACCAGCTATTTCTAGGAAGACAGTAGCAAATTGTCTTATCACGATTGAATTCTGTTTGCGTGGGAGTTTTGGTTTATGTTATGTTGCTTAATAGCTCTGGATTGGCGAACTTTTCCTGGGACTAAGATCAAAGGGCAAATTAGAAAAGGGGGAAATATGAAATAACAGTGGCTTTGTACAAACAGAAAATGCCTTCACTTGGGCAAGGTAGGGCACCCAATTTTTGGTGATTCCCCCTTACTCAAAGCAGCCCTCTGTGTCATATCCCATAGTTCCCCAGTCACTAGGGTCAGCTTTATTTGTGAGGGGGTTGCAGAAGGCTGCAGTGCCGTGGATGAAGGTAGGAATGGGTGAAAACCAGATGTCTAGTGTTTCCCGCTAGTACAACACCACCATTGGATGTAACCTCAGATCTGTTTGCATTGATAATTTGTCATGGGTTCCTCCACAGTGTTTGAAAGTACCGCACGATCACACAGGCTGCCTGACTAAGTCAGTGTATCTGGCTGTGCGATCCATACAAAATTTGCAGTAAATGTTTGATGCGAGCATTAGCTCTGAGGATAGGACTGCTAGACACAGGCTGAGCCCAGGACGCCGCAGCGAGACTGCTTCACACTTGATTACTCAGCTCTGGGCAACTTGCAACTGAGCATTTTGAGCCAATTCTATTGAATTCTGTTGAAAAGCATCATGCTTGAGGTGACATGGGGGGGGATATGAAAGTGATCCGGAATATTTGATCTGTGCTAATCAGGTGGTGTACAGTTGCGTGTGGGCTGGGCCTAAATACGAGCAAAACCCAGAGAATGTATATCCAACAGGCAGTGCGACAGGCAGATTTTGTATATATAAAATTATAATTATATTATATTGAGGTAAGATAGTGATATGACATTTCCCATCGCATGTTAAGTTTGCAACCTTGTGGTGTGACCATTGCTCCTCACTGGAAAGGGAGCCTTTGCAATTATGTTGAAACAGGTGTAAGGTGGACTTGACTTTGAGAAGCTTAAGATCTCAGACTCAGATCTGGCCATTCTGACATTACAAAGACTTGTATCGCCAGTAATTTCTCCATTATTTTTTTTGCTATGTGCCTTATGAAAACCGAGGCAGGGAAAAGTAATACAGAAAACTGACTCTCAAAACATATACGATGGTAGCCTAGGGTGAGGGCAAGGAACCTCCTTCACAAAAGGGGAGAAAAACCAGAAGGGGTTGGCCAACTTTAGCAAAGCGGGCGGATTATCCATGCGGTGAGAAGAACTGACTCTCTCGTAGTTGCATCAGTCAGCAGAATGCAATTTGGCTACATGCACAATCTCTTTTTGCTCGCTTGTGCGCAGTACAATAACCCTCCTTTTCACCCTGTGTCACTCTGAAAGCCAGGCTAATGGCATAATGTGCGATTTTGCTATATACGACGCACAGCCTGATTGTATGTCCCAGACAGATACAGATGCATCAAAATCCATATCTTATTTTTATCTGGCCTTAGATCTCACAATTTCTTCCTTTCAGCAGCAAGCTTTTAGCGCATTATTGCAAGCTCCCTTTAACCAAATCCGGGCTTTTAGTCCGCATATCTTTATTTGCACCTGCTTAACAGAGGCACTCTCAGGAAAGTTGTTAGATATATGTACAAATATGGCATGTGAGGACCCCTCTTTCCTTCAAAATGGGAACGAAGTGGGTTGACAAGCAGTATTTAAACAGGAGGGGAAACATTACTTTCAAACCAATTGAGTAGCGGAGAGGGATTTATTTTATTTTATTTGCAGTTTCAATTTTTAGATAGACCAACCCTTTATTTAAAAAAAAAAAAGTGATTTGAGAGAAGGGAATCTATCTCTTTGTCTGTCTATCTCTCTATCTGTATTGTCAAGGCAACTGACATCCCGAACAGATGTTAGGTTTTTTAATAAACCTGGGTGTTGGATTTGCAAGTGTCTCTGTATGCCCAGATATGGCCAGTATTTGACAGAGCGTCTCACCCTATCTAAAAAAGCCCAGAGAGACCCTCAGATGAGTCCAAAGGGGAGTATGTAACAGCTGATATAAATAGTCTTCATTCTCAGCTGCCCTTCTGGTGAAACTGTATTCAGGAGGCATCCGGGCAATCAAGTAGGGCAAGGCTGCCTCTTGATAACCGAGTGTCGAAGTGCAATGTGATCAGTATCCAAACAGCTGTGGGGACGGGAGCCACTCCTGCCAAGGCCTTACATAGGCAGATCAGCAGAGGCATTTCGGGGACTGAGGAATCCGGTGAGCTAACAGCGACCGAGAATAAAGTTCATTTCCAAAAGGACAGGACACCAGAGCCCGATTGTGAAAGTCACACGTTCTCAGTTGGAGCCTTGGGATGACCGGCCGTTCTTTTTTTAACTTCTTCGGTGGAGATGCTAAAAGTTAGAGGTTCAGTCTTTGGAAAGAGCATAAGTCCAAGCAAAAGTTAAGCAGGGGAAAGGGAGGTGTGTGTGTGGGGAGGGGGAAGCCCTGCAGGAGTGACGTCAGCAAAGGAAGGTGCATAGACCCTGCTTCAGAGATAATCCTCTGCTTGCTCCATAGTAGTTGCAGTGGGACCCACGCAAGGGGGGGAGAAATTTAATTCAGTTCTCGTTTGAAGGTGAACTAACCCAGTTTGCACTTTCCGAAACAACTTTCCGAAACAGCCAAAACGCTAGCCATCCTCTGAAATTTGCACTTGTCTGAATTTTGCAGCACAGTTCTCTGGCCAAGTAGCTTGTGTACAAAAATGCGTGTAAGCAGGTAAAGTGTGCAAAGAAACGATTCTATCCATGAAAATAAAATGCAAGCTTTGCAAAAATGCTTTGCAAAAATGTGCATAGGCAAGACTGCATGCAAAAATTATGTCTATTAGGAGAAAACAGCACTAACATGCTGGTGAATCTTCTGGAGGGCTTTAATACACACACACACACACCGCAAACTGATGTGGAAATGTGGACAACTGAAGTTAAGGTTGGGAAACTGAGAGAAGCCGAAATTGACAGATTTCTCCATCCCTGGCACCTTATCATGAGAAGGATGTGGGACTGGGATGACCAGCCCCATGTTCAGAGGCAGCGTCCCACTGACTGCCAGTTGCAAAGGGCTGCTACAGTCATGCCCAATACTAGCAAATATCCCCCCTTGAGAAAACATTACGGCAAGCTGTTAGTAAACCAGTGCTGTGGGTGGGTATCATCCTCTCACCAGCACTAAGGTGTCCATTTCCAAGTGCAGAGCTGAGGGAGAAATGCTAACATGCAGCAAGAAATGTTGGTGAGGCCTGGGACTAAAGTTCTGGTTGAACTTCACCAACAGTGAGCTTCACAGGGCTTTGCTTAGGATGGGAGAAGTATCACGAGAGGCTTTGAAGGATGCAAAAGGGCCAGTGAAACTTCCCAGGGGGAGGGAGGAGATTCTGCACAGCTGTAAGCAGGAATCTGCCTTCCAGGAAGTCAGACAAATGGTCCATGTAGACCAGTATTGTCTACACCAGGCACCCTCAAACTCGGCCCTCCAGATATTTTGGGACTACAACTCCCATCATCCCTAGCTAACAGGACCATTGGTCAGGGATGATGGCAACTGTAGTCCCAAAACATCTGGAGGGCTGAGTTTGGGGATACCTGGTCTACACTGACTGCTGGCAGTGGCTCTCTAGGAATCTTCCAGTCCGACCTGGAGATAATGGGGATTGAACCTGGGACTTTCTGTATGAAAAGCAGATGCTCCGCCACTGAGCTACAGCCCTTCCTCCAAACAAAGCAGCCTACACAGGATATGGCTCTTAGTGAAGATGTCAAGGAGAGCTGTCACTGAAGGAAGGTAGCCCCATGGCTGATTTACGCGACTGACATTTCCTATGGATTTCTCGGCGTGTTCTCGGGCTGCTCTCCTGAATGCCGCAAAACAAGTACAGATGGTGACTCACTCCAGCCACTCCTTCCACTCACTTTCTGAAGCTTTTTCAGAACACAGTGTATTTTATGGTAACATGACCATACGTAGGATAATTTACAAGACCAGGTCAAGCTATCAAAATCCGCTGGAGAAGTCAATCAATGTTGACTGCACTGCGTCCAAAACACTTCCATAAATCAACTCCGGTTCCTGTTCTCGTGAAACTGGCTGTCTGTGCTGTTAGATCTGTGCTGGATAACCTTTTGAAAAGGCTGGTTGTTTGGGAGGCGTTCTCTGTATTAAGATCCCTGCCACTGGGGATAAAAGTTCGGAGGCAGAATGCATGCTTTACATGGAGGGGGACTTGGGTTAAATTTGCAGCATCCCCAGATCTTAAGCTAGCAGGAAAGATTCTGTAAGAAAGGTATCTGGCTGATGTATTGAAGAGCCACTGCTGCACTGAATAGCCAGAAATATTTTAGACCGTCCTATGACATAATGCGGTATATGGCAGCTCCTTATTTGATTACCACGTTGCATTTTCCATATTTGAGCCCGGCTGTCATTTCCACCTGAACCAGTATGGCAGAACAACTGTCAACACTATCATAGTGTCCCTGCAAAGCTGCCTTTCTGTCATAGGGAAACATGGAAATTCTTTGAATACTGACCATTGATAATAAACTGCAACATGGTTTACTGCACCAGCTATAATCCCACAGAACCTTTTTGCTTCTGGGTGGATGCAGACAAGGAGCAAGTTCGTGCTGTAGTGGAACGAGAACTCTATATTGTGCCAGTTGTGTCTGTTTTGCTTCGCAAGGTGAGCTGTCAATGATATGTAGCCCTTCTGGATGTAGCAGCCCTGCCACTCACCAGGTCGGGAATGGGGCAGGGCAAAGATGGGGAAGCACTGGGGGAGCAATGGTGGGCACATAGGCGTGTGCACTTACACCTGCCGCTACCCGGGTGGCTCCCTCCACCCTCATCACTGCCCTGCCCCACTGCCTACTCCATCCTGGTCTCAGCGAGCGGTAGCACTGCCGCAGCCAGGAGAGCACCACAGTGGTGGTATCCTGCCAACCTATGTAGAATCTTAGCTTGTTCTGTGTACTTGGGTGGAGCTGGGAGTAGAACCTCTAGTCTGCTGGAGTAAAGATAGTTACATACAAGCTCAGGAAACTGTGGTTTACTCGAAACAAAGTAAGTTAACATACCAACCTATGAAATGTTGCAGTGAAGGAGGAGAGGTAGTCTGTGAGCTCAAGGTTTGCCTTGTCTTGTGCAAAAACATCTAAATTGTGGTATTGATGATCAGCTAAACTGGTTCCTAGCATTCTAGGTATGGTCTCTCTCCCAAAATCAGGATAACCAATCAAAGCGCATTGGAGAATGCAGACCCCCAAAGAAAATGTGAAAATAGAGCACAGTTTTGTCAGAGCAAAGATTTCTGCTTGTACAACACCATTCTCTCCCCTTTCCCCTGTATGACCCCCCAAATCAGTTATAGGGGTTCCCCCCAACTCTCTGGAGTAGATTTGGGCAGGGTGCATGGCACGTGCCGAGGAAGAAGCAGGGTGTGGAAGTCCTGTTGCACAAACATAAATCCTTGCACTGTTGGGAAGTGTTAGTTGAATACCACCCACAGTTTGGTATATTCCTTGCTGAAAAAATGTCTAACTACTAATTATTGAATGGGCATGAGTATGGGGGCAGGTTTTTGCATGTATCATTTTAATGAAAACTCACATCTTCTTAATTAATTTAAAGTCAGAAGATACGCTCCTTCCTGTGATTATGATTCTTGCAAAGTTGTGACCTCAGATATGTTTTATTCAATCACACTGCCTTTTTAACTAGGGCAGGTGTTTTCTTGGAAGTAATAGGACCGAAACGTCCATTTGGCCATTTTTGCAAAGAGCAGCAAAGCCACCGTCCAGGCTCCTCCTGACTTCATGCTCTGCATTCCTCTGGACTGTCTGAAATGGGAATTTATTCCCCGGGAAGGGCCCCCATCAATTTGCTTTGCTCTTTTGTTGACACGTTTATTAAAAAGCTGAGCATCGTGGTATTAAAGTTTTATCGGCGTTGAAGAATAATAAGCCTTTTGAACAGATTCAGAAGTTATGGGTTGGGTCTTAGCTCTTCTCGTTGTGTAGCTTGGCTGAGTCAGCACTGAAAAGTCATCTCTGATTCCCCCTCCCCTCTCTCTGTTCCAGACATTTGTCCTTAAGCAAAACAGATAATAATGAAGTCAAAAGCAAAATTTTCTTTGATTTGCCTGGGCCACGGTGAAGTGGATTTTTGTTTGCACACAATCTCCAGTGGAATTAACGGAGATTGCATGTTGCATTTTGATTGGCATACAAAGAGGAAGCCCTGCACCAATCACCTTTGCCCTCTGAGATAAGGGAGCATAGCTCAGTGGCTTTGGCTGCAGAAACCTCTGGGTTCGGATCCCGGCATCAGCGGTTCTCAAGTACCTTTTCTTGTAACCTTAACAGGACAGTATTCCATGGTAGTCTTTCTCAGAGTAGACCCATGGAAGTTAATAGACAAGATTTACTTAGGTCAATTAATTTCAACGGGTGGAATTTGACATCACGCTAAAGCCATTGCTCATTTCATTTACTGTATTTATCTTTCCATATACCGCCCTTCTTCCACAGATCTCGGAGCGGTTCGCAACATGAAAATTCAAGATTAAAACAAAAACACTTTTAGAGGGTTTTTATTTATGCTTTCCATCTGTGAGTGTAGCAGCTGTTTCGCGTCATGGGAAAGACGTTTCTGCTGGTGCAACACGTCTTAGGATCAGGCTGTTAGCCTCTTTCTATTATGGGCCAAGATATTTTGTTATTCGTTTTAATAATTAACCAAAAGGTGGGATTAAAGATTCGTCAGGTGGCAAATCCCCGCTTCTTAAAAGTCATTCTGATACAATCAGCAGGAAGCCATTTACATTTAAAAACTATAGATAATTGCTGTAGAGTACTGTGCACTTGAGAAAGGTTTCCAGAAACAATTAACAATTGTCAGAATTTTGTGTTTGTGTGTGTGACAGACAGACAGAGGGAGAGAGAGAGACAAAGAGAGAGAGAGAGAGAGAGAGAGCGAGAGAGAGAGAGAGAGAGAGCACTTCTGAAATGAGTCTCCAGATTGGGATGAGAGGAAGCTGAATTAATTGGGTGACTGCTTGGAGTTAACTTGTTGTGATTATAATTGCTGTTGTGTCATAATTGTGTTATAATTGCTGTTGTGTAATGAGGAGCAGAAGCAAAAAGACAGGTCTCTGCCCCCATGGATGTTACAGTATATATTTTGGTAAGGGGGTAACAGCAGTGAGGCAGAGAGAGAAGCGACAGACAGTTTGAGCGAGGGAACCAATGATGAATATGAGTAAATGTCTTTTTTTGCTTCGGTTGGGTAGGGATTAAACCATAGAGGGTTTTAAAATAAAATAAAGCAAGAAAGGCTTTTGAACATAGAAATGGACTAATCTGTCAATTTCATAATCTCTCTGTTTCTCATTTTTTCCATTCTAAAGTTCAGTTCATGACATTTCTGCATCAGTTTGCATTATATATATATATATATATATATATATATATATATATATATATAAGCAGATTCACCAGCATTTTAGTACATATTTATACTAGCATTGCATTTCTGAATGCAATTCTGCCTGCTTCTACACATTTTTTTGCAAGCAGTTCTCCCTCACGAGAATACAAACGTTGTGTATCCTGTTTTCACCAACAGCTGCATTTTTATGCATGCTTTCGTGATGCACATTTCTGAGTTGGGGAAACTGCAGTGCCCAATTTGGGAAAGCAAAAGATGCCAAGGGGCAGCTGCATTTCGGTTTGCGCGTTGGCTCAGGAAGAATGAATTGGGTCTATTGGCATCAAAATGCGAACTGTACTGAATTTCTGCCCCGTTCCTGTTTGACTGAGCAGAGCAAAGAAGTTGTGCTCCATAGTGTACTTTGAATGTGTTCTAGCTATAAGGGGAAGCAAGAAAGAATAAACAGAACAGATTTCTAGAACCAGGAGCCCTTGGGCAATTGAAGGCATTGAAGGAGGAAGCCCGTGGCTTAAGAGCGGAAAAATATATTGTGTAGTCTGAAGTGTCAAGCCGGTTGCTTGAAGCTGCGTCCTGAATCTTTCCCCTACAACAAAGTAATTTTGGAGATTTCTTGAAGCGATGAACTCCATGTTGCATATTCAAGTTAGGGAAAGCATTGCATGGAATTCCAGCTACAATTATTCTTAGGGCAGTGGCCAATATGGTTCTCTGGCTCTGTGGCAGAAGAGTTTGCTAGCCTGTTTAGATTGCTGCCCACTGAGACCTCCTTTCCATCCCTTTCTAAGCCCTGTTGGACTTAGAATCATAGAATCATAGAGTTGGAAGAGACCACAAGGGCCATCCAGTCCAACCCCCTGCCAAGCAGGAAACACCATCAAAGCATTCCTGACAAATGGCTGTCAAGCCTCTGCTTAAAGACCTCCAAAGAAGGAGACTCCACCACACTTCTTGGCAGAAAATTCCACTGTCCAACAGCTCTTACTGTCAGGAAGTTCTTCCTAATGTTTAGGTGGAATCTTCTTTCTTGTAGTTTGAAGCTGGGCAGGAAGAAAGTCATGAATTTCCATCCAAAGTACATTTTCCTAGTGAGTTGGATCCAGATCCTCAGATAAATACTTCTTATCTATATAGCACATTTTTTGGGGTGTGTGCTCTGGGGGCTTTTCATGCAGGGGGCCTATTGTGTTGGGGGGGTTATTGTGTTGTTGTTTTAATTTTGGTTATGTATTTTGTGGTTTTATATTTTGATTTTATTCTGTGAACCGCCCTGAGACCTCAGGGTATAGGGCAGTATATTATTATTATTATTATTATTATTATTATTATTAGGAAGCACCTCGAAGAGTATTATTACCCAAGGCTCTCAGATAGGTGTGTCTCCCCCACTTTCGGTTCATTCATGGTTTAAATTACATCTGCTCTTGCAAGACTTTGGAACATAGCGTAAGTGACTTTGTTTGTTCGAGTGTATTTCACGGCTGACTGAGGTGTTACGGTTACATTTTAATTCTGTTTTAATCCATATAAATATTTTTAAATCTAATATACACTTAAAAACATTTTGGTACATTTCCTAGCCAAGGAGTGCATTGCGAAATACAGTGAAGTGTGAAATCTGAAGAATAATTGCAGTCCAATTCCGTTAGTTGAGAGGGTGTGGGTCAGTTTAGTTTGCATGGGAATTTGCAAAGAATGACTTGCTGAAGCATCCTTCTTCACATCCTTCTTTCTTTCTCTCTCTCTCTCTCTCTCTCTCTCTCTCTCCTCTCCCTGCCTCCGCCCCTCACTTGTAAAAGCTAAGGTACGATAAAAGCAAAGGAGCTGTTCACTGCCACTACAGTTTCTGCATTTGATAAAGCAAACAATTAAAGGGGTTTCAAACATCTGCTGACTGCATAATGCCATCCAGGGCAGTATACTCAGCATTTTTAAACAGCGACTGATACCAGATACTGCTCTGTTCGACAAAACAGCAGCAGCCCCGTTAAAATCAATAGAAAATTAGATGCTATGAAAATGCAATATGTGTCCAATTAGTTATAATTGGAGCAAATGTTGATGCAGATAAAGTTCCGGAGTAAGATGTATTTGCCCGAAATGCTCTCCGCTTAGCTTATGCATGGCTTTGCAGTGACAGCTCCTGGACCCTGATGGATCCTATCACATAAATGATGGCCCATGTTAAGCGTTATCTAATTATGTAGGTGCTCAGGGCCATAATAATAATAATAATAATAATAATAATAATAATAATAATAATAATACATTTTTTATTTATACCCAGCCCTTCCCGGTTCAGAAACCCGGGCTCAGGGCGGCTAACAACGAATTTAAAACACTTAATTGTAATACAACATAAAAGCAGCATAAAATACAGTATAAAAGCATGAATAACAATAAAATTCAAAGTTCAAAAATCAATTTGGGGAAAATCCATCCAATAAACATTATATGGTCACCAGGGCTAGCTGGCTAAATTAGTCCTACTTGGGCCAGCGAGGAGGACAGGGGAGAATTAGCTGTGGGGTCCCAGAGTGGGTAATCTGCATAAAAAGAGGATGGGGGAGGGAAATAAAAGATCAAGCAGAGTTCAAATTAAAGGCCAGGCGGAATAGCTCTGTCTTACAGACCCGGTGGAAGGAGCTTAAGTCCTGTAGGGCCCTAGTCTCATGGGACAGAGCATTCCACCAGGTCGGAGCCATCACTGAAAAGGCCATGGCCCTGTCATAGCTGCCAACCTTCCCTTTTTTGCAGTGGGAAACGGTGCTGGAATAAGGGAATTTCCCACAAAAAAGGGGAAAGTTGACAGCTGTGGCCCTGGTGGAGGATAGTCTGACTTCCTTAGGGCCCAGGACCTCTAAACTATAGTTATTCATGGACCTTAAGGTCCTCTGCAGGGCATACCAGGAGAGGCGGTCCCGTAAATACAAGGCCCCTAGGCCACAAAGGGCTTTAAAGGTCAAAATAGCTTTGGTGTGCTTCTGTGCCTTTTGAAAAATGGTTCCCCATCATGCTGAGAACTCCCGGTTGGACATGACAAATTATGCCTGCGACTTGCGGTTATAAATTCACAGGTTATGCACCCATTCACCCAGATCCAGAGCTCTGTGTGTTCTGGTGAGTCATAAACTGAAAAATGGACAATCATGCAGACCCGATCCATTGAATTAGTGGGAAAGTACTTGAGATGGAAAGAGCTCTGTGTGTACCCTGAAGCCCCAAGCACACAATAAATTACTCATTCATTGCATGCATATTTGGGAGATGTTAAGTGGTATGTATTAAATAGAATCATAGAACTGTAGACTTGGAAGGGACCCTAAGCGTAATTTATTTCAACTCCCTGCAATGCAAGAATCACAGCTAAAGACACTCTGACTTATGGTTATCCAAGCTCTGTTTAAAAACCAGCAGAGAAGGTGAGTCTACCGCTTTTCGCCATAGTCCGTTCCATTGTCAAACTGCTCTTATAGTTGCACTCGTGCAAGAATTAGCACTGATGCAATGGGATTCCCCCCTCCTTTCCCACATTTACCCCATGACACCCCCAAATGTGCTCTGGAGGATTGGAGATTGGAGCCCCCAGAACAGATTTAGGAGGTGCACAGAGGGAGGAGAGCGGGAGATTGTTCCATTGTGCTGGGAGTAGTCTCTGCAATGATGGAATGATCTGCTTTACACAACATTGAATACAAGCTATTTATCCCAGGACAAATCTGTTCTGTTCTGGAAGTGGGCAGTTTGTTCCAAACCTTAATCATCACGGTAGTCAGAAGCTTAATATTATTCTGGTTATTTAGATTTGTTAGTTGGTGTTTTAAAAAAACAAGCAGTCAGAAAACCTGGATGCTTAACTTCCTATTCATGGGATCAGAAAAAGATGCAGCTGCTAGATTTTTTAAAAATAATAATTTTAGTTACATGCCTGGGAACTTATTCTTTTTTTATTTTAAAAAATAACCTCAACAATATTTTCCCATTAACAACAACAAAAAGTCATCTATTTAATTTACTGGGTTTTTTTTTCCTTTCTAGCTGTGTTGGATTCCAAGTTTCTTATAACAAGTAGCATGCAATATCTAACATGATGCAGCGCTATGAACCCAATGGCTAGCCCTTTAGCGTGAATTTCTCTCGATATACACGTTTTGGCAAAGCAATTTCCCTTTACATAACACAGTTTGTATGTTATTTTCATTAATATATGCATTTCTATG
Organism: Lacerta agilis; assembly: GCF_009819535.1. Taxonomy (NCBI): domain Eukaryota; kingdom Metazoa; phylum Chordata; class Lepidosauria; order Squamata; family Lacertidae; genus Lacerta; species Lacerta agilis. The sequence continues at coordinate 86,158,409 of NC_046317.1, forward strand.
CACACTTTATATCCTAGTATATGCATCTGTTGTACCTATTTCATGGCTGGGGAATGGCACTGCAAGATTCGTAAAAGTGCGAATTTTGAAGAATGGGTGTGTTTCAGGTTGCCTATTGCTTTGGAAAGTGCTGGGGTGGTTGTTGTTGTTGTTGTTGTTGTTGTTGTTGTTGTTCATTCTATTATTTATCATGGCTTTTCATATACCAGTTAATCATTGAAGTTTCTAAGAGGTGTAGGGGGTTCACCTTTAAATGTGAACTGCCTCAGAAGTCTTCCCCATGCCTATCACCACACCTGCCCCATAGATGTTATCTTACATAGAAATAACACTTGGAGAGGGCTGCAGTGGGGCTTACGTGTGGCATGCAGCAGTTTCTGCAGAATCTTACTGCGCTGCCATTGCAATCTGGCTGAATAATCTGCATTGCATTCGCAGTTCTGTTGGCGAATTGTCTCTTTGGACAAGGCAGAGATAAGAGATTGGCTGGGTTATCAAAAAGACCCTTTCATCTGTGGAAGGACTCCTTCAGATTTAGCAGCATCAAGCAACACATTAACTTGGAGAAAACTTCTAATAGCTAATTACTAAAGGAATGTGCACTTCATTAAGATAAAGTTGTAAAAAAAGAATCAATGTTTAGCATTGCTGTTTTGATTGGATCCCCCAAATGATAAAACTGTGAATGGGTTTGATCCAAAAAGGGAAAAACAAAACAAGAACCAATGATCTCTTTATCCAGATGACGGATATCAGAATTGCTTCAAATGTGGGCCATCTGTGCTTGAAATGAATAGTAGCTTGAAGGTCAGCAGTTTTGTTCTTTCGCAGCTCCCCCCACCCCACAACAAGAGCTTCCAGGTACTGCATGGGAGGCAGGTACCCTTTTATTCAGAGAGAAAGACATCAGGTTGGCGGTTCAATGTTCTTTAATTCTACTGCATGCTGGGAATCTTCTGCTTCATTAGCGATATTGACATGTTGTGATTTGCGATGACAATTTGTGATCCTTTGGCTTGAAGACAAAAAAGGTGGGGAGAGAGAAAAGGGAAAGAGAGATTGCAAGATAACAGCACCGGGATCCTAATGCAAGTGCAAAGGAGAAATGAATCTCCTCGTCTGCCGATGCTGATATCATGAGAGTCACTGTCACACAGCGGCTAAAAGTCTTGGGGAGAAACCCTGCGCATATTTATTCAAAGTCAGTGTTCCTCCTAGGAAGCTGAACGCAGGACTTCAGCTAGGAACTTGGAAGCCAAGCCTCAAAGCTACCTTTGCCTCAAACTCATGAGGTGACCACAGGCAAGCCTTAGCCCCCTCCCCCGTCCATCTGCAATATGGAGGCAATATTAAGACGATACAGTATAAGGCACTTGCTTTCACTGAGTCAGGTCTTTGTATTGGTCTATCTAGCCTCATCCGGTCACCTCTGTATTCGAATGAACACATGCGCTTACCATCAGCAGAATGACAAAAGGTTTCAGAAGGGAAACCGTGTTAGCCGCTTGCAGCTTCTTGCATTTGAGAGTGGCAACTGCAGGATTTTGCGGAATAAGCACAGTGCGGGCGCTCGCCGTCGCGCAGCATGTGCCGTGCTTGTGAAAACAGTGTGCAAATAATGCTGACTGCATGCAGCTGCGGTGTGCAAATGAGGTGCAGCCTTCAAGCTCTTTATAGATTTCCAATGAGGCACCAAGTTTCTCATCCCTGGTTAAAATACATGTTGCCAGACCTGTTTGGCAAAGACACAAAACAGTTAAGCCGATATATATTTTTATCCCAGGTTTCAGAGAGCCAGTGTGGTGTAGTGGTTAAGAGCAGTAGACTCGTAATCTGGTGAACCGGGTTTGCGTCTCCACTCCTCCACATGCAGCTGCTGGGTGACCTTGGGCTAGTCACACTTCTTTGAAGTCTCTCAGCCCCACTCACCTCACAGAGTGTTTGTTGTGGGGGAGGAAGGGAAAGGAGAATGTGAGCCGCTTTGAGACTCCTTCGGGTAGTGAAAAGCGGTATATCAAATCCAAACTCTTCTTCTTCTTCTTCTTCTTCTTCTTCACTGACTTGGTGTCTGAGGCTGATGGGAGTTGTAGTTTTGGAGGGCACCAGGTTCGCGAAGATAGCTGTATTCCGAAAACTGGAGGTGTAGGATTTCGAGTCCTTCTGGGGAATTTGGGGTAGGCAGTTCCTGGGAATTCTTTTAATGGTGAGCTCTGGAAGCGTGAGTGTTGTTTGCTGCAGCACCAAAGAGGCAATAAAATAAAATATATAATGTGACGCCCTAAGAGAATAAGGGCTGTTCTGAATATTTGTAAGCAAGCTTTGGGCTGGGAACCTGAGCTTCTGCACAGTAGCAGTGAGGAGGGGTTGGTTTGCTGGAGGAGAAATGGTGGCTTGGGGCGCTTAATTTTTTTGCTTCCTCCCTTCACTCCACCCATCATATCCCTCTCTCCCCACTTGATGTGATCATTATGACTTTGTAAACCCTTGTTGGGAGAAAAGTAGCTGTGGGGAAGGGGTTGTTGGGAGGGCGAGGATTAAGCACAGTCCTCCTTTTCTCTCCCAAAAACATTTTGCAGTGGAGAATCCACAGGAAAATTGCCAGACCGTCATTTGCCATTATGCTTTTAGATGGGACCAGAGAGGGAATTTTGCTGTGTTTCCAACCACCAACGCACATGTGCCATTCCTGCATTCCAGCATAAAGCCACAGAATAAAGGTAAAGGGTAAAGGGACCTCTGACCATTAAGTCCAGTCATGGACGACTCTGGCGTTGCGGCGCTCATCTCGCTTTACTGGCCAAGGGAGCCGGCGTACAGCTTCCGCGTCATGTGGCCAGCATGACTAAGCCGCTTCTGGCGAACCAGAGCAGCGCACGGAAATGCCGCTTACCTTCCTGCCGGAGCGGTACCTATTTATCTACTTGCACTTTGTGCTTTTGAACTGCTAGGTTGGCAGGAGCAGGGACCGAGCAACGGGAGCTCACCCCATCGTGGGGATTTGAACCGCCAACTTTCTGATTGGCAAGCCCTAGGCTCTGTTATTTAACCCGCGTTGCCACATAATAGTTGCATGCAAATGCTCTGTAATTTTTCAGCCCTGCAGATCTCCTAGAGTTGTTGGCAATGCTGCACAGGGGCTGATTTCCTGGATTGCAGGTCAACAGCAGATATTGTGTGTGTGTGTGTGTGTGTGTGTGTGTGTGTGGATGTATGGGATGGCTGTGGAGCTATATGCATTGCCTCTGTAAAGGTTTTTAGACCTGAGTGTTCTGCTCTGTTTCCTGCACCGTCAGAGGTGCCCAAGTTTGTTTCCAGAATCACCACCTATGTCATTTTGCTTTTCATCATCAAGGTGTAGTGGTTAAGAGTGGTAGACTCGTAATCTGGTGAACCGGGTTCGCGTCCCCGCTCCTCCACATGCAGCTGCTGGGTGACCTTGGGCTAGTCACACTTATTTGAAGTCTCTCAGCCCCACTCACCTCACAGAGTGTTTGTTGTCGGGGAGGAAGGGAAAGGAGAATATTAGCCACTTTAAGACTCCTTCGGGTAGTGATAAAGCGGGATATCAAATCCAAACTCTTCTTCTCTTCTTCAAAATGAGCTTACAGGGGAATCAAGTTGCTGGTGCGACGGGCGTAGAGCAGGGGGTTGTCACTCCATGGCAAAAGGAGCTGTTTCTTCTTCTGTATTTTAAAAGAAAAGTTAAAATAAGGTTGCCCCATTTCAAAAACTAAAAACCAGAACCCCCCCCCCAAAGTTGTGGAGCTTCTTTTTTAGGAGAACCCCAAAATCGTTGAGCTTCTTTTTAAGGAAACCGCCGAAGTTATTGCGCTTTTGTTTGGAAAATGCCAAAATTGTTGAGCTTTTGTCAGACATACCCCACAGTTGTTGAGGACATATGGCAGCCCTAAGTTAGAAGCTACAAAGAAACAACCAAGATGAGTCTCTCCAGTTTACGCTGGGTGCATTCCAATCCTTGGTATTATCTCCTCACCTTTTTCAGATTAATTGATTGGTTACATTTATCACCCGTCTTTATTCCAGTGAGCTCAAGGCCGTGTGCATCGTTTTCCCCCACCTCCACTTTATCCTCAGAACCTTATGAGGTAGGTTAGGCTGGGGGGGGGGGTGGCTTCATGAGCTTCTTGTCTGAGGGGGAATTTGAACCTGGGTCTCCCTAGTCCTAGCAAAACACTGTAATCAGTACTTTGGGCCTCCAGACCATGAAGAGATCACCCACACCCATTTGCCATTGCAGTCTCTGTAATGGCCTGTGAACACCTCCAGTAGTAGCTTTGGAAAACATATGAGACCTAAGATAAACTAAGAATTAGTCAATTTAAAATAAAAGTGTGTACTGGCAACAAGTAATATATAATTGAAATAAGGAATAGAAAGGAGGTCGGGTCTATAGTCTAAAGACCATTTTTGTTGCTTTATTGTTTTGCAATTAATATTGTGTTTATCAATATTTTCATTTGTATTTTCATTTTGTTTCTTTTTTGGTGTATCAATAAAAAGGAGGGTGAAAAAAGAACACCTTCTGACCAGTGCAACAAGCCCATTGAGGGCAAGCACTGGCCATCTCCCCCCAAATTACAGAAATGCCTTTTTATTATTATTATTTCATGGAAATATATATTTACCGCTTGATTGCAGAAAACCTCAAACCTCAGCGAAGTCTAGGGACATAGGAAGCTGTCTTATACAGAGTCAGACCACTGGCTCTATATTGTCTACACTGACTGACTGGCAGCTGCTCTCCAAGGTTTTAGGGAGAGTCCTCTCCCAGCCCTACCTGGAGATGCCAGGGATTGAACCGGAGACCCTGAGACCTTCTGCTTGCAAGGCTGATTCTTTACCACTGAGCTACAGCCCTTCCATCTTCTTCCAGAGGTGCTGCAAGGCATTTTATTGGGATTTTCATTACTTACAGATAGGCGGTTATGCTACATCTGTGTATTTGTGTCTTTTTTTTGGGTCTCCATTCAGGTGATATTTCTTGAGCTGGCTTGTTATATACAGTATCCATTTAAAGTAGGTGAGATTATATATATATATATATATATATATATATATATATATATATATATATACACACACACACACACACACACACACACACACACCCTCCTGATACCTTGGTAAACTGTAATAAGGAAATAGTTGCCCCAAGGGAACATTCTCATGTCCGAATGCTCAGCCTACGGGCAAAAGGTAGCAGCACGGAAGCCCTTTGTAACAAACTGCAGAGCCTTCAGTGGCTATTTGCAGTTTTGCCACTAAGGTCTCCCTGGTGGAAAGCACATTATTATTTTTGATTAATGGTGAACAACAAGGGGGGGGGGACTGCTTTTCCAAAAAGGGAATCTCCAACCATAACTCATTGCAGAGAGCTAAACAAATGCTACAACACATACACACACTTTCTCTCGCGAACTCTCCAATTGATTTCAAATACATCGGCTACCAGGATTGCCTCGGCGCCTCAGCTTTGTATCCTCACAATTCTCTCCTGCTGTAGCTTCCGTGTGAAGTTCTTAGACCTCCTGAAAGATGCTGAGGCCATCCAGGTATTCCCAGCCTATGCAGGGGCATTTTCACATTGTTAATACGACCATCACGGACCAGTAATTGTGCATTTTCCAAGGCACATCCCATCCACGTTCCATGTCCTTTTTTTTTTTTAATGATTCAGGCCGCATGCTTCCAATTACCATTCTGCTTGCATGAAAATGTGATTAATTAAATCCTTTGGTTCTCCAAACGACTCAAGAAAAAGGCTGAATTGTTTCACATCTTTACTAGGTCTTCATTTCATTCCTTGACTTTGGGCATCTCTTGAAAGAGTATCTAGAAATAACATGATTCAATTAATTGTAGGGATCTCCTTTCAAAGCTATTATACCTCCTCTCAGTTTCGCTTTTCCCTGTAAGAGCAGATAAGCATCAGAACAGAATAACTTTGCTAGTTGCAGATTATTATTATTAGTAGTATTTGTAGTAGTACTGGTACTAGTACTAGTGTTAGTACTGGTAATAGCAGTGATGTGTAACAGTGGTACTAGTACTCAGTAGAGTATATTCCCTTGTGCATTGAAAAAAGACAAAGGAACCTACTATTTTTAAATATATATATTCTTTATTTGTGGGAAGACAGCAGGAGGGATGGAAAGAAACTGGGCAATATGAACGTGAGCAAATTGAATTTTACATATGTAGACTTGAGGATAAAAATAATCATGGACTTCAAAGTATTGAGGGAAGAGAAATCTGTTTGGTTTGCAGCTGAATGCAAATTTAACTAATCTGCATTTCCCAAACCAATTCATGAATCAAAATGCTGCTCTGAATTTTTGCATTTCTCAGTTTTTTTCCCAAGGTACTTTTACAACAACAACAACAACAACAACAACAACAACAACAACAATGTGTACGTAAAAGTGCGTATTAGGGGAAATGTATATGTCGGTGAAAAGAACACACGAAACTGTTAGGGAAAATTGCTTTCAAAACATTTCAAAATGTCTATATAAGGCACAAAAACGTATATGAGTTTTTGTGCGGATTTTTTAAAAAATAAATAAATAGCAAGCTGAGTTGGAAGTGGGGCGAGCTGAATTTAGGGGTGGCGAAATGAGTAGCTGAAAGAAACTGAAAATGGCAAATTTGTACATGGGGGAAGCGAGAGTTAGCACCACACAAGTGCTATAGAAGGGAGCAACCTTGGAAAAATTTAGATGGAGGATATTTATTCCCAAACAGAAGGTCAGATTAGAGCAGGTGTTGGAGGCTTGGAGGATGTTGCTGGTTTGCAATTTGGAGCCTTCCTGAAATTTGGAGTCTACCTGGAGTGCTGCTTACGGAAAAGTGGATCAGCTAGACCCCGTCCAATTCTATGATTTACATGACTCCCCCCCCCCCCCGGCATGCTATCTCCCCACTGATACAGTTTTCATCCTCAACAGGCTTTTAAGAATTGCACATCACACTAGTTTTTACAAGATGTTGTTGACAGTCCTGGATGAAATTAAGTCAGGCTTTAATTGAACATCATGGCAGAAATGATGAAATGCTGCCATATTTCTCTCTCTCCCCCCCCCCCACTCCCTGCAAGGAGGGGGGGGGGAGACACAAAAGAGATGACGAAACCATTTATTTCCAGTAATGGGGTTTAACTCAGCAGAGCCCTGGGAGAGAAGCCGTTCCCAGGTACAAGGGATAAAAAACTGCCTTGGCTGCAATTTCAGCACTGTGCCATGTATCGTATTATGCTTAGGAAAGCTCACACATCTTTCTTTTAAACTTTTTATTTGCGATTAATCACCTCTTGATTTTCTTCTCCCCTCTCCCTCCAAGCCGCAAATCAGTGAAAGTAGGATGCCGGTATCAAAATGCAATGACTCCTCCCTCCCTTTTTCCCTTCCCTCCATTCTCTCGCTCACCTCTCCCCACTCCTTGTTAACCTTCGGCATGGGGAGATATAGCAAACGCAAGCCATGAGCTATTAAACTTGTTGAATGGAAATATTGGTGTGAATGTGTTTTTAAAAAAAACCCCAGTCTGATCCGCATCCCAGCTTAGTAAGAAATACTAGAATTTAAACCAGTGGCTTCATTGGGACCGAAGGCAAATTCACACACACACACACACACACACACACACACACACACACACAACTTTCTCAACAACTGATGACTACAGCATCAAGTCATTTATTGCAACACAGATAACCACCCTTTGTCACCCCATGCAACATTTTGTTCTCACAATAGTTTGCCCAGAGAGGTAGCGACTGGCTGAAGGTCACCAAATGAATCCAGACACACTTTTGAATCGAGGGTTGTGCACACACCATGCATTTAAGATCATGTGACTTCACCCAAAAGAGCCTGGAAACTGTAGTTTACTCCCCACTGAGGTACAGTGTGCAGCACCCTTAACGAACTACAGTTCCCAGGATCCTTTGGGGGAAAGCCATGTGCTTTAAATGTGTTTGCCTTGTTCAAGTCCATCATATTACCCCTTCCACCATAGCAAACTTACAGAAAGCGGTAGTAAGTGCAGCACACTCTCACAACAAAGATCAGATCACACACACACACACTTCTGTGTAACCTCCAACAACACAATCTCCCCCCAGCTAAATCATCCACATGATTGGGAGGCATTGATCTGCATTTGTGGCTTGGCATCCAGCCTCATTAATACATATGGCCGAGTCTGGGAGCCTACCTCACATTGCTGCACCCAAAATGGTATATGAGGAGCAATTAGGGAGAAGTCTGCCATGCTGTATTAGCCTGTGCAGCAGGAGCAGCTGTAAGGTATGGATTTTACATCTCAGGTACCACAAGGTACTGCTGGAATCATTTTCCATAATAGCAACGGAAAGGTCACTGGAATTAATCCTAAGAAGGTTATCCTGTTTTTCCGGCCTTCGTTGGCCATAACACTTCTCCACATATATTTCGCCTGCATTTCCTATGAACTTAACATGCTGCAACTGGGAGAGTGAAGTTAACCATTAGGCTCCAGAGTGCTTGATGCTAAAGGCTACGGCTATGCACCAAATATTCATCCCAAGTGGTGCAACATTCCATTCCAAAGAGGAACATGGCCACCGATTCCTTTTGCTCACAGTAGCCACACTCCCTCTATTCCAAATGATTTGGGTGGGGAGCCTCGTCCTCATGTCCGCCGGATTGAGCTAAGGTGCCACCTTCATGCCCATCACTTTCCCTCCTGGTCTGCCTTACTGAACTGAAGTCTCCGCTATCCGTTTCAACCCTCCCACTGAAGCACAGCCTCAGTTGCTAAAGGACGGAGCTGCTGGATCCGGCGCAGGGTCGCCTTCGGAGGCGCTAAGGAAACCCCCCATCCCTTCTATAAGCTTCCCGTGACGAGGCCCAGAATGCTTTGCTAAAGCTGGTAAAATGGAACCAAATCAACTGTTCAATGGATTTGGTCCCCTTCAACCAGCTGTAGCTGCGCATTGATCACGCTCTCAGAGGCGGCTCTGAAGGATGAAGTGCTCCAAATGGACCGAGACAAGCAGAAGACAAATGGCTCCTATGGACGTTGTCGATAAGGAAATTATGATGAGTGGCACCTACAGATCTATCACCCTAGCTCTAAACGGGTGGGCTGGGCCCAAAGTCATTATGTGGTTGCCAGTCAATTCCATGTAACTGAGGCCACTCAGAGATTGATAATCTCCATCTTCCTACTGTTATTGATCTGGGTGGTAATTTAGAACTGTATATTTTAACAGCGCACGCTCGCAAATTTCCATGCCATGTTAAAGCGCTCTGTTCAAAAAAAGAGCTCTCTGTGCTACACTGTTTCTGTCTTGATTCTTTTTAAATGATTAATAAAGAAACATTTTCATGCAATGCTCCGTTTCTGTAAACTGTTTCCCCCCCCTCTAAAACAACAATGCCCCACCTCCAAAAAACAGGGGGCCTTTACTGTTGAATCAGCAATTCAGCACAACAGAGGGATGAAGCAGCAGGCAAGATTCAGTGTGTGATGGAAAACGGAGCAAAAAATAAAATAAAATTCCTATTAGATACTGATGAAGTCTAAAGCTTGCTGTGGCAAAGAGACATGGGATTTGCCCTGTTTTAAATATAATGGTGGAAATCTGTCTTTAAAAAATGGTGTTGTGAAATCAAGAGGAACAAAGGCACATTCTGTATTGGGGATTATCAGAAAAAGGGGATGAAAATGAGATTGCAAATACCACAAAACCTTTATATAAAATATATGATAAGATGATAAGGTCACATTTGGAATATTGGACTCAGCCATACAGCTGCAAATAAAACGTTTTAAATGTGTTGTTGTAAAGTGCAATATACAAATGTGAGACTAGATGGCGACACTGGGCTATGCAAAATTCGATGTAATTTTTCAAAACTTTTTTTTACAAAAGCATTTTCACAGCGTTTTTTAATATGTGTGTAGATTCCACCACTGTGAGTATCGCTGGCCATTACACATATGGCACAAAATGATAACTAAAGTTTCTTTACCAGGAAAAGCGAAAATGTTTAGGAGGTTTTTTGGGGGGGGTGGGGGTGGGGGTGGGGGGAGATTGCTGAGTTAGGGTACTTATGACTGACAATTTAAGGATATTGACAAGCTGAAATGTGTGCAGATGAGGGTGACCAAGATGATCAAGGGCCTGGAAACTAGGTTTTATGAGAAATGGTTGAGGGAGTTGGGTATGTTTAGTCTGGTAAAGAGGAGACCGAGAGGTGATATGATACCCATCTTCAAATATTACAAAGGCTGTCACATGGAAGACAGAGCAAGCTTGTTTTCTCCTGATCAGGAGGGTAGGACTGGAACCAATGAATTCAAGTTACAAGAAAGGAAATTCCGACTAAACATCAGGAAGAACTTTCTGACAGTAGGAGCTGTTCGGCAGTGGAATGGTCTACCTCGGGAGTTGGGGCACTCTTTGGAATGTTTGGTGTGAGTCACAAAACGGCTGCCATGGGGGGGGGCATGCCACAACACAAAATGGCTGCTGTGGGGTTGTGGGCTAACACACAAAGTCTGACCCATCTAAAAGAGCAGAAAAAGAGACTTGATCACAAAACAGTGCAGCCATACCCCCAACCTGCCCTTCATCAACAGGGGAAGGACCTCCTACTGCCATACAAACTCAGAGACAGAAGCTCTTTGTACCCCACCTTTTTCAGAATGGAAAAGAGTGTGGGTGTCCAATCCTGTCCTCCAATGAAATGTGAGCTTTCTTTCTTGGCGGGCAGGTCAGTGTAGGAGAGGAGAAAGTAGAGCAAACTAATGCACAGGAACAGCAAACACTCCAGTGCTATTTATTGAGACCTTTCACAGGTGCCATAGGAGATGCCAATGGGCAGGCTGGCACCCATGGGCACCATGTTGGTGACTCCTGGACTGGATACCCCCTGACCATTAATGTCGCTGGCTGGAGGTCACCAGATTGGGGAAGGTTGGCTAGAGGGACCCCTGCTCTTACCATGTAAGCAATGTTGTTTGTTGGTTACTATCTATCTTTCTATACTAGCTTGCGTTTTGGGGTATCTGCGCTCCCAAAGGAGCTCAGAACATGATCAATGATAATTTACACTATACAAAAAACCACCACCCACCCCGAATTAAAGCAGCGACTACAATAGAGCAACATTCAAACTTTCACAAGAACATAAGAAGAACCAGAAAGTCTTCAAGACTCTCCTGAAGGGCAACGAAGAAGTAGGTGTGTGGATTTCCCTGGGGAGGTTCATCTAGATATGTGGGGCCACCACAGAACAGGTACCATCCCTGACCCTCACCAACTTGACAGCTCTCACCAGTGTACCACCAGTTGATGCTTTCCTAACTTAGTAGAACAATACAGCTTCTAAGTATTGTGGGCTGGTTTAAGATCCATAGGTTATCCAGTCAATGGGATGTTGTTGAAACTGAGCACCTGGGGCATTTCTCCTGGAAAAATTCTTCCAAAAATCAGTCTCTCCTTTTCTCCCTGTTATTCTTTAAGTGGACCTGGTACTCATAGGGACCTGGCATAAGGTATAAAACCCTGTTTGGCTGTAATAAGCATTGATGTTATGTTAATGGCTTAAAGAAAATCACTCACTTTCTCATGTTATAATGATTGGGGGAAAGTAAACCGAGTGTCATCTTTTCCTAACTTTATCGTAAATCCATACAACTATCACAAGCTACAAATGCTGTTGGTGTAACAGGCCATCGGAATGCAAATACGAATCCCAGCTTATAGGCCTCTTTTCCTTGCTAGGGATTCGGAGGCTGTGGCTCAATTCTCAACAAAGGCCATGTCTGCTGCAATGACTCCTTCCCCTCGTCTTATGTGGGAGGAGCTGTGTCTAGGGAATGGATCTCTGTTGAAACAAAGACTATTGGACTCTGTGTAGCTCATTACCTGGCTGGTGCCAACCTAGAGGGACCCCTAGACAACCCATCGCTGAAGCCAGTTGTATGCCCAGAGCAGGGGGATTTTGGCTAAGTCTTAACAAAACACAGTGAGTTTGTATCCAGTGTTGCATGAATGAAATTTCACTTGTGGAACGGGACTTCCCCTCCTCCGCCTCCTCCTCCTCCTCCTCCTCCTCCTCCTCCTCCTCCTCTCCCTGTGCTCTTCCCATAACAATCCATTTCAGGGAATCCCCCAGTCCTCTGGAGAGCTTGAGGGTGCAGTTGGGTTGTGCAAGTAGAGTAGCAGCATTGAATACACCCCAATTAGAGGGAATTCCCATAATTAAATGTCCTGACACAGGGAGGGTGTGTGTGTGTGTGTGTGTGTGTGACAACCACATGATGACAGCAACAAATCACAGGTCTTTCCTACACAGTTGTTTGCTGGGTGAGCTAATTCCATTCATCACAATGAAGTTTGTGTTGAGGTTCCTGGTTCATCAAGCTCACTTAGTATTTCAGAAACATCTTATTACATTCAACTGGGTGATATGAGATGCAATCACCCTGGAAACATTTTTCAAAAATAGGGGTGTTGAAGTTAGTATGTCCTCTCTTATGCAAAACTAGCTGCTAATTGCAAATAATCATGACAGCAGAGAAGGAGACACATGGAGAATGGATGAGAAACTTGCTTACTTATAAGAAATACATCTAAACCCATGTGGAAGCACATTCATCAGACTCAAGAAATGTTATATTTCCTAAAAGTCTAAACAAGAAAGAGCGAGCTAGTTTCCTTTTTACAATGTTGAAGATGAAACACTTTGGAACGTCAACATCTGACAATGCTTTTATAATAGATTTTACTCTGGATGAATGAATGTAACCTAAATGCAATCTTGCCACAGTGGATGGGAGGCATCAAACTTCCCATATGCCTGGAGGGGAAATTTTTGACCTTCCAGATGCCACTGGACTGCCGTTCCCATCATCCGTGGTCACTGGCCAGGCTGTCTGGGGCTGATGGGAGTTGGAGTCCAACAATTTCTAGAAAGCCACTGGTTCCTCATCCTTGTCGTCTACTGGGCAAGCTCACTACACACAAGTTAGGTCATACAAAGAGCCCAGGTGGAGCAGATCAAAAGCCCATCTGTGGGAAGACTCCTCTGCTCCACAGTACATGTTTACAACAGCAGGGCTCCAGTCGGGAAGGCCATTTATTTCTTTGTGGTGAAGGAGAAAGGGCTCAGTTTCTCACACCCTCTTTTTGGTCCCTAGCCTCCCATGAAACAGCTTGGTAAAAGAGCAAAATGACTTGTTCTTGGTGTGTTTGAGGCACTTAGATGTCTATTTGCTGATTACAAAGGTATGTCACCAGTCGAGCTCTGGTGTGTCGAACAACCTGGTATTCTTCTTCGGAGCCCTCTGAGGTAGGATAAGCAGAGAGGTGGTGACTGGCTGAAGATCACCCAGTGGATTGAGATTTGAACACAGCTCTCCCTGATCCAAGTCAACCACCCTGTGCTGTAATGCCCCACAATACAGAGTAAAACCATCACAAAAATCCAAGCGTGGCCACCAGCTCTATCAGTAAAAATACACAACAATGCAAGCTGCCAGAAGTTTGTCCTTTGCTTCCTAGACCACAGGGCCAAAGCTGCAACTGTTTAAGTGCACTTACTCAGGAGTAAGGCTAGATTGGGTGCAGGGAATCTTCCTCCATCCGTGCAAGGAAGAAGCATTATCACCAGCAATCCATTCCAGCTGGGTAAAAGTACTCAAGGAGAGAGTGAAGCAGAGTTGTGGCCTTGGGAAAGGAGCATGTCCCGGGAAGAGACCAAGTGGCTGGATAGAGAGATCTGGGTGGTATTGGTGGTGATGGGGTGTATTGTAGTTCCCCATCTCTGGACTATATCTTACATTACAGTCACCACAGGGATGTCAACAGAAAATGGGAAGCATTTGCAAGTCCTTCCTATGTGGCTTTCCCCATCATGCTATAAGTCTCCATCAGAAATGGACATTCGGAACCCCACGGCAGAGAGTCGCATGGAGAGCACCAGCAAACACATACCCTCCAACATTTCTCTAATGAAAATAGGGATGTCCCAAGGAGAAGTGGGACATTCCGTGGTCAAATCAGAAACTGGGACGGCTTCTGTAAATCCAGGACCGTCCCTGGAAAACAGGGACACTTGGAGGGTCTGCAAACATAAAGTCCATGTGACAATCACACATGTGATCTCAAGACAGGCACGCTTCACCACATGGTGCATCGTTAGGCCATGGAACTCACCCCCACTAGATGGCCACCAACTGGGATAGCTTTAAAAGCAGATTAGACAAATCGTGAAGGATAAGGAGACCATGATGCCTAGGCCCCATTTCCAGTGTCAAAGTCAACATACCTCTTAATACCAGTTGCTGAGAGTGCTGCTTCACTTAAATCCTGCTTGTGAGCTTCCCATAGCCATCTGGTTGGCAACTGTGAGAATAGTTTACCAGATTAGATGTTCCTTTGGCCTGATCTAGTAGCCCTCTCCTTACACTTGTAAGAATGGTTGCAGCTCCCATCATCCCTGATTGCTGGCTATGCTGGCTCCACAACCTCCTCCTTTGCCTGGATGGACCTTTAATGAAGTCTGTCAATGGCTACTAGTCATGATGGCTAGGGTCTACCTCCACTGTCAGAAGCAATATGCTTCTAAATACCAGTTGCTGGCAACTCTTAACTCTGGAGAGTGCTGTTGCATTCATGTCCTGCTTGTTGGCTTCCCTTGGCCATCTGGGTTGGTCAATGCAAGAAAAGGATGCTGGATTGGATGAGCCTTTGACCTGGTCCACACAATGGATATTCTTATGTTGTCAAGTTAAGCATCACCTGTGTGCCTGCCCGAAACCATTGAATGTATGAGGCTCATAGATATTTTGTCCAATTGCAGTCAAGGAGAATGCCCACTTTTTTTTTTTAACAATGTCTCCTCATCTATGGGGAAGCCCGCACAAACTCTACAGTCTCAGAACCACTGATCTAAGCTTGGAAACACATGAAAAAAGTGTTTAAATAAAAGATACATGTTACCGTAAGATGAGTAGGCAGGCATGTTGCCTAGACTTGGGTTCCTAAATTGGAGCAGTCAAAGGCTATATTTAGCTTCCAAGAAACTGCCCTAATTTTTAGCACGTGCCATACACCTGCAGTTCCCCTGGAAAGGAAGAGAATCTAGATTCTCCTGGCATAAGGAAAATAAAATCACAGGGGCTCAATCTGTGCAGGCTTACATGGGAGCAACATTTTGAGGCTGCACCCATGGTTCCTGTTGAATTCAGGGGGTTTCCGCCAGTGTTGGTCATACTCAGAGCAAAGCCATGGAAATTAAAGAACATGACTTGTTCAGGTTCCTTAATTGCAATGGTTCTGCTCCGAGTAAAATTTTGTTGAATACAACCCAGAGAAAGAGAGAGATTTCCAAGTAAACAACATGAACAGGATGAAGCTGCAGCATATTTTGTTAGCTTCCCACCCAGCAGGGGGAGCTGCAACATAAAGCTGTGCTGCTCTGCTTCCTGTGACTTCTAAACTTCCAGGTTCCCCCCACCCCCCAAGTGATCTTTTCACTGGCAACGTTTTGCAGAGCATCATCAGGTTGCTGCATCCTCCTTCCTTTCCAACGGGGCTGGTGCGCGTTCTGGGCGCGTGGCGCGCATACTGGGGGTGGGGCGCGCCGAGATGGAACCCTATTGGGATCCTGCTGCCTGGGGTGCCCCGCCCCCTCCACCCCGCCCTTCTTACGCCAGTGATTTTATATATTTTGCCTTTCAAGAGGATCAGACAGATCCGTGGAGGAGATGGCTACTGTCAACGGCTACTAGCCACGAGGGCTACACTCTGCCTTCACAGTTGGAGGCAATAATGTTTCTGAATGTCAGTTGCTGGGAACCACAGGAGGGGAGAGTTGCTCTTGTGCCCGGGCCCTCCTTGCGAGTTTCCTATAGGCATTTTGTTGTTCAGTCGTTCAGTCGTGTCCGACTCTTCATGACCCCATGGACCAGAGCACGCCAGGCACGCCTATCCTTCACTGCCTCCCGCAGTCTGGCCAAACTCATGCTAGTCGCTTCGAGAACACTGTCCAAACATCTCATCCTCTGTCGTCCCCTTCTCCTTGTGCCCTCCATCTTTCCCAACATCAGGGTCTTTTCTAGGGAGACTTCTCTTCTCATGAGGTGGCCAAAGTACTGGAGCCTCAACTTCAGGATCTGTCCTTCTAGTGAGCACTCAGGGCTGATTTCTTTAAGAATGGATAGGTTTGATTTTCTTGCAGTCCGTGGGACTCTCAAGAGTCTCCTCCAGCACCATAATTCAAAAGCATCAATTCTTCGGCGACCAGCCTTCTTTATGGTCCAGCTCTCACTTCCGTACATTACTACTGGGAAAACCATAGCTTTAACTATACGGACCTTTGTCGGCAAGGTGATGTCTTTGCTTTTTAAGATGCTGTCTAGGTTTGTCATTGCTTTTCTCCCAAGAAGCAAGTGTCTTCTAATTTCGTGACTGCTGTCACCATCTGCAGTGATCATGGAACCCAAGAAAGTGAAATCTCTCACTGCTTTCCTTATGTCCTTAAACCTTGGTCTCAACATGGAAACTATTAATTCCACTGAACATACAATGGTTGGACAGCACAGGGGGCAACTGCTGAACCAAGACCAATTGTGTGGATGGCTGATTGGCCAAGCTCTCTTAAACAGGGCACTTGAAATACGTTTTGTGGCCATTGCAGAGGGAATCATGTTTTCTGCTATAGCTTTTATACGCCTTGCACCAGATTTCTGGGAAAGAGCAGCCATTTTTTTTTGGCGTAGTTTAGTTTGTAAAAAACATGTCCTCTTTTTGCATCTCATAAATCCATCTTAGGGGGGAAGGGGGGAAATAAAACAACAGAGTGCAACCAGATGCACTGTTCGAGGGGGACGTTTAACCCAGCAGCAGGAGCAGATTTCCGTGCCGAGCTACTGCAACTGCCTGAACAGAAGTTCCTCCCTTCTTTGCTCACAGCTGCCATTGACACACATATAGCCTGAAGGGGCTATCAGAATACAAAGCTGAAGATGGCTAAAGACATTAAAAATTATATGATGTGAGCACCATCTACGCTCGGCGCATGATCAGAGGGGGAGATGCATTGTGATGCATTGGGCAAAAGAGAGTTTCTGCTGACATTACATATTGCAGCTCTCTGGTCAAAGATGTTTTTAACAGGCCATGAAATATACATAGCTTGACAAGCTGCTCGTAAGGTGCATATGTATTTACCGAAACATGCACACATACATGCATACATACACACTGTGTATCTGGAAATAGCAAATGTGCCGTCTCGTTTTGGTTTCTGTTTGTTTCTCTCTCCCTCTCTCTCTTTTATAAAAAAATTACCAGTAAATATAATGGGCTTCTTCATCTTTCCGGCTGAATTGTGACTCCTTTGGGAGCATTCATCACCAAATGTGATGATAGGACTGATCATATGAGTGATCTTCTTGGCGCGGGGCTTTTTTACATTCCCAGCACTCTGCTGAATATCCCTCTTGTGCCTCTGGACTGGCGGCGTTTGCAAGGTCCCTTCATGGGCTCCGTTAGGCTAAATAATAAATATCCCACTTAGAGGAAGGTTGTAAATCTTGCCACAAGGCTGGGACAATTTGCATTTTTCCACTGGGCGACACTGGTGCTTTGTAAGTCTATAATTTACTTGTGGAGGCAGAAAATGGACTCCATGCTAACCAAATGCTTTAATAAGGCATGTGGTTATTTGTTATGTATCAGATGCGATGAACTCCGGAGTGGGTGAGGTTACTGTAGAAGCCCATTTCCAACAGGATGATTTACAGCAGTGATTTCTCCATATTGGTGCATTATATTGTCATTTGTTCTAGATTAGGGTTCAGCGAAAGTGGCCTCCCCAAATTCTTCATGCTATTTCTGGGTGGTGCATTGAGGGAGGCGGCTGTGAGCAGGGCCATTTCACCAAATCTTCTTGGAGGGTTGTGGAATGATCCAACAGTTCTTCTCAGGAAACTCTCTTCTGAGAAATACTGGCTTATGGACCATCAAAGATCCTAAATTAGGAAGCTGACAGACTGTATGGTGGCTTAAGTTAGCTTGAGTTTAAGAGTAAGACTACTGCTGGCTCAGCTAACCTGAACTTGGTGGTGGTAGTTGTGGTGGGGGAACAAGCCTTTAAAACAGAGTTTGACTCACACAACCTATTTGGTCCAGTGCATATTCCACCAAATTGCCAGACTGAGATGGCAAAGGTTTGAAATAGGTGTCAACCTCTCCTTTCTTCATCACACCAATTTTGCAGCCTGCATCTTGTTTTTATGTTGTTTTGTTTGTGTTGTTTGGTTTTGGTTTAGGGTGAGGGTGAGGACCTTTTCTGGTCAGTGGGCCAGATCCTTTTCTCTCCACCCACAGGAAAGCCAGTTTTTACAAGTGGACATCATAGTGATGTCAGGTGATGTTCCCCTTTGACAGCCCAACTGTTGGGACTTTGGCACACAGCGTGAGGCTGCTTGAAAGCCCTTTTGCAAACAGCGCCATGCCATTCTTTAAACCTCCAGTTTTCAGAGGAGCTGTCTGCAAAAGGGCTCCCAAACAGCTCTTGCTACTCATCGAACCTCCAGTTTTCAGACGTTTAAAGAACAGCATGGAGTTTCTTGCAAAAGGGCTTTCAGCCAAACTGAGCAGGACTGAACCCTCAGCTCACCAACTCCTGAGCAGAGAGTACAGCCCTACTGGATGTGGGGCTTTGCTTCACCAGTTTGTTTGCCACTGGGGAACATTTAAATACATTTAAAAGAGGTATTTTATTTTATTTTATTTTAAAAAATTGATCAATGCAGAAATGGAAGGGAAGGGAAGTAAGGGTAAAAAGATGCAAAAGTGCCATGGACCGGGAGCTTCCAGCCCTATTCATGGTCAGTCTATGCTCAGTGTTGGCAGTCTCTTGTGTCCCAGCACACCACCTCACTGGCCACAGCTGTTTTTACATTGCAAATGGTCTCGGGAATGGCCTGTCATGTGGTAAAGATCATTATTCACCACTTCCTGGTAGATGTAATTTTTCACATGTCTTCAAGGATATGGTAATAGCAACCTTTCTGAGAACTGCCTCATGCTTCAAGTGGCAATTGTGGTTGCAGCGGAATACTGGTGTAACACCAGTGTTCCTATTAGGGGGAAAAAGAAAGATAAATGAATGGACATGTTCACACTCTGACAAGCCTCAATTGGACACAGTTTCCCAAGGTGTGACTTCTGAGGAACTAGTGTGTGTCGCCCGCATGTCACACAACCCTTGCAGAAAATAATGGTGTAGCTACAGCACATAACTTCAAGAGGTGGGCTTGTAATGTTGTGGTCAAGGACCTGCTTGGGTGTAGAACATCCCAGGTTCAGACCCTCCAAGTTTCCCTATTCTCCAGGGATGTCCCTGATTTAGAGAAGCCGTCCCACTTTCTGATTGATCCTGGAATGTCCCACTTTGCCTTAGGATATCCCTATTTTCATTTTCATTGATGCTTTTGAATTATGGTGCTGGAGGAGACTCTTGAGAGTCCCATGGACTGCAGAAAGATCAAACTTATCCATCCATAAAGAAATCAGCCCTGAGTGCTCACTGGAAGGACAGATCCTGAAGTTGAGGCTCCAGTACTTTGGCCACCTCATGAGAAGAGAAGACTCCCTGGAAAAGACCCTGATGCTGGTAAAGATAGAGGGCACAAGGAGAAGGGGACGACAGAGGATGAGATGGTTGGACAGTGTTCTCGAAGCGACAAGCATGAGTTTGGCCAAACTGCGGGAGGCAGTGGAGGGGTGCCTGGCATGCTGTGGTCCATGAGGTCATGAAGAGTCGGACACGACTGAATGACTGAACAACAACAACAATTTTCATTGGAGAAATGTTGGAGGACATGGAGTTATCCAACCCCAGAGCTGTCAGAAGGCAATCCTGTATAGGGAAGGTTTTTTATGCTTTATGTTTTATTATGTTTTTGTATATTTTGGAAGTTTCCCAGCGTGCTGGGTCAACCCAATAAGATGTGTGGGGTATAAACAGTCAAATTATCATTCTGGAATGGGACGTCCCTATTTTCATTGGAGAAATGTTGGAGGGTATGGTAGTGTTGTGGTCAAGGACCTGTTTGGGTGCAGAAGGTCCCAGGTTCAGTTCCAGGCATCTCAAGCTTAAGAAGTCATGTGGTAAGCCATTAGAAAGACCTATTCCTAAGACCCTGGAGAGCTGTTTCCCGTCGAAGTAAACAGCTTTGGACCAGATGTACAAATAATCTACCATGGTATCAGTGGTAGTAGGTAAAGAGGGACTCTGATAGTTTTTTTTTTTTTTTTTTTTTTTTTTACAAAGCACTTCTAATTACCTTCATGACCATCCAGGACATTCTCTCTGGAAGCCCCAAAGCTGTGGAATTCCCTCCCCACAGAGGGGCACCTGGCAACTTCATTATACAGTTTTCAGCGAACCCTGAAGACATGTGACTTTACACACCTTTGACACCTGAGATGTATATTTTTGAGGCCTGCCCTATGTTTTGTGATTGTGCTTTTCATTTTTCAGAGGCGGTTCTTAATGCTGCATTTTACATTGTCACAGCCTGTCTTGGGATCTTTGGGTGAAGGTGGATAAACAACAACAACACTTAGTGTGTGTGTGTGTGTGTGTGTGTGTGTGTGTGTACACACACACACACACACACACACACACACTACTTTTTTGCATCATAGGGTGTTATTCAATACTAGTCATACTCAAAGTAGTCCTACTGAAGTTAATGGATATGACTAATTTAGATTCATTGGGTAGGATTAATCTAATCAGCCTTGTCAGCAGAATCCCATCACAAGGGCTTCTGCGGGCAGAATGGGGCTTTGCCTGACTTTCCTCCTCTGGACCCCTGAAATTGGCTCAGGAGGTGGTTGGGATAACCCCCAGAAAAGTGCACAGGGGGAAGAACGGGGAGTCAATCCATCTGAGAAGCTGCAATGAAACAATTGGAAAAGTGCAACATTGAATCACACCCATAAATTTCAGTGGGTCTACTCTGAATAGGACTGAGTTGAATACTCACACCCACATTTTCTGTTACTACTTCTCCTATCCACACCTGCTTCAATACCATTATTATTATTATTATTATTATTATTATTATTATTATTATTTGTCATTCCTGCATCAACTTTTTCAATTAGTCACACAAGTGATCCCAGCCAATTAGGGAACATGCCGTGAATGTGATGACACCTCGATTTGGCTAAGTGCTGATGTCACTGGAGATAAACAAAGCTATTCAGAATGATGGCAGCGCTGCCTGAATAACCAAGCGCTTCTGACCCCTTTCAAAGCAATCACCGAAAATTACCCCAAAGGGAGGCGCTTTTAGACGCTGCCAAAAATGCCTGCCTTTTTGACTTAGCCTTGATCTGGATTGCCAGATTAAATTGCAGGTCGGGTTTCTCATATTTTAGTTTTTAGCCTGCTGCTTTCATCTACCCTTAAAAAGAAATGCCCTGCATTTTTTAAACACTTAATTGAAATGTTTTATTCATGTTGATTATACAAATTTGGTGAGCTGTCGTGGAAACATATATATTACACACATCACAACTTGAATCAAGTGTCCCTGACCTTGTAAGGAATTATTGATCCCTTCCTTCAACTAAACCAGGGATGGTCTGGGAACTGAATGTGACCCACCAGCTTCTCTCTCTGGACCTTGAAACTCAGGGCACACACCCTACCCAGACACACCATCTTTACAGACCTTTGCCTGCATGGAATTTGTCCTTGATGTCTGAGAATGGCTTCTGCTTGCCTTGATGGAGGATAAAAATATTGTACATAGAATCATAGAATTGTAGAGTTAGAAGTTACCTCCAAGGGTCAATCTAGTCCAACCCTCTGCAATTCAGGAATCTCAACTAAAGCATCCATGATGGACAGCCATCCAACCACTGCTTATAAACCTCCAAGGAAGGAGACTCCACAACCTCCCAAGGGAGACCATTCCACTGTTGAACAGCTTTTGTTGTCAGAAAGTTCTTCCTGATGTTTAGTCAGAATCTATTTTCTTGTAACTTGAATCCATTGGTTTGAGTCGTACCCTCAAGAGCAGAAGAAAACAAGTGTATTCACTCTTCCATGTGACAGCCATTGAGATTTTTGAAGATGCCTATCATCTCTCCCCTCACTCTCCTCTTTTCCAGGCTAACCATACCCAGCTCCCTCAGCCGTTTCTCATAAGACCCATAATCATCTTGGTTGCCCTCCTCTGTAAATCTAGTCAAACCTCCCTGCAATGCAGGAATCTGACCTAAAGCATCCATTACAATGGCCATCCAAACTCTGCTTAAAAACCTCCGAGGTAGGAGAGTCCACAACCTCCCAAGGGAGACCATTCCACATATTAATTGCTCCACCCATTTTTGCCTCTGGCCCAACCAACCATTGGCATGTGACCCCTGTGAGGTTGCTCAGAAGGAAATGTGGCCCTTGAGATGAAAGAGGTTCCCTGCCCCCGATCTAAATCCAACCTCTCATTCACAACTGAATATATAAAGCAAATCCTAAATTGAAATGTTTTTTCCAGGTTGGAAGTAACTAAAATTCTTCTGGCATACCAGGATAAGGACTCAAATGCAGATAGGTAGTCCTGATCGAAGTATTCTCTAGTGGCTCCCCTCTTCTGTCATCTGGCCATGGTGGACTTGATTTAGTGACGTTGCCCCAAGCAACATTGGGCAGCTCAATCTAGGCACCTGCTTAATTTCCTACAATTCTCCAGAGTACCGCTGGGTGATATATAGATATATTGACCAAAACCAGTTTGAAATCCATCTCATAATATTGGTTTCATAATTTCTGACCTGGCAATATATTGCGAATCATGATGTGTGTTCGGACTGGACGATATATCATCCAAAACCGGTTTGGAGTACATCTTGTGATATCGGTTTCATAATTTTTGACTTGGCTTGTGAATCTTGATATGTGTGTGATGCAAAAATCACAATGTGGGGGGGGGGGAGAAACACGAGAAGCCAGCTAATACCCCGTCCTCATTTCAGATACCACGATATATTGGTATATCACAGTGTTTCATGATAAAAAATAGAAAATTCTTTCCAGTAGCACCTTAGAGACCAACTGAGTTTGTTCTTGGTATGAGCTTTCGTGTGCATGCACACTTCTTCAGATACTGAAGAAGGTATCTGAAGGTATCTGAAGAAGTGTGCATGCACACGAAAGCTCATACCAAGAACAAACTCAGTTGGTCTCTAAGGTGCTACTGGAAAGAATTTTCTATTTTGTTTCGACTATGGCAGACCAACACGGCTACCCACCTGTAAGATGTTGAAGACCAGATATCTCCCAGCCCTATGAGTAATGATGGCTCAGGCACATTGGCAGAAATAAAAAAGGCTAGCTCGCTAGGTAGAACAGCCTCATTCTGCTCAGAAAGCTGGGCCAGCAAAAAGCAGTATTTTTAGCAGATGCCATGTGGCTACACTAATCCTGCCAGAGTGCAAAGTGCCAAATTTGAAATATTTCTTAAAAAGATGGGATGGCTGAGACCCGCACTTAATTGCCAACTGATACTTCCTTGAAATAAATGTGCTTGGTTCAGTTGAGTGTGCTGGTGTTGCAGTTGTTCTGCCAGCAAACAAAAAAAACCCAACGGCATCATTGAGAGTTCAGTTTGCATCAGACCCAGTCGCTCATAAGTATGGCTGAATTTCTCCTATCGATTGCCATGCAGTCCTGTTGCGGAATGTGCCCAGTGTCCGGGACTCTGCTCAGGAGTCACCTTGCCAGATATTCCATTTAATGTGCACTGCTGACATCTTGTCATAAAGCATTGCGCGGTTGCATTAGCAAGCAGCTGGTGCTCAGGAATGGACTCGAAGAAACGCCGAAGACCTAAGCCATCCATTGACTTCATTTGTCCATCAGGATGTTCTCAGCATTATTAATATTCCGGGACGCGAGGCTGAATTCCAAATTCCTTTGCAGCAATTGGGATTATGGCACTGTCTACATATTAAATAGAATGGCCTGGTTGTGGCCACTCCCCTTCCTTGTTCCCATGCTGCTCTAAAGCAGTGTGGCTAACACTTATCAGTTCGACTGCAGCATTCATAATTGGACACAAGCCATACGTGGGTGAGGCCACCCCACACACTCTCATGTGCTCTTCCCCATTCACACATATACAGGCAAGCCACTCCTACTTAATTAACCCATGCATACCGTCATTGTCCTGTATAACTGCCCCAATACCATCATGAGGGGTGTATGGGGTGTTAGGGGAGGGGCAGTACCTCTGGTGGGGGACACATTGTTCTCCTTCTGGGGTAGTTTGTCCACCTTTGGTCCCCACCTTACACTCAGCTCTCATCTGTGGCTCCTAGAAGCTGTTCAGCATGCAACAGTGGTCACATGCCAGGAACGGCTTCAACTGGCTGGCTAAACCAGGTGAGGATAGCTAATGGGTCTCAAACCCTCAGTGAGTCGGGGACTTCCCCTGCATGTGAAGACAGGCTCCGGCAGATTCGGAGGATGAAACCAATAGTGGGTCCAAAGGCAAGAAGGCCATTTCTGCATATGCTGTAGAGGGAAGTGAAGGGTAGTCGGGGCTCAATAACATGGGAAGGTAGCCCATCTAGGAGATGAAAAACTCTGTTCCTAAACCTCTGCTGCCTTAGAATCATAGAATTGGAAGAGACCACAAGGGCCATCCAGTCCAACCCCCTGCCAAGCAGGAAACACCATCAAAGTATTCCTAACAGATGGCTGTCAAGCCTCTGCTTAAAGACCTCCAAAGAAGGAGACTCCACCACACTCCTTGGCAGCATATTCCACTGTCAAACAGCTCTTACTGTCAGGAAGTTCTTCCTAATGTTTAGGTGGAATCTTCTTTCTTGTAGTTTGAATCCATTGCCCCATGTCCGCTTCTCTGGAGCAGCAGAAAACAACCTTTCTCCTTCCTCTAGATGACATCCTTTTATATATTTGAACATGGCTATCATATCACCCCTTAACCTTCTCTTCTCCAGGCTAAACATACCCAGCTCCCTAAGCTGTTCCTCATAAGGCATTGTTTATGAGTGTGATATCTCTGGGAGAACTAGTGGCTAAGGAGTAAACGCTACACAAATCCAGAGTGGAGTCCTTAAGACGGTTGGATGGTGCCTTGGATTCCTCCTTCGGGCAACTCCTGCAACCAAGCTGGTGCAAAACATATTGCTGTGCTTTCCTTTGGACCACATCAGTGAGGCTGAGAGTGGGGTCTTGTCACCTGGGCAGCCAAGGACCTCTGTACACACTGCCCAGGCTTGCACCCCAGGGAGGTCACTTTGGTGCTGCTAACACAGTGGTTTGAATTCACTCCTGAAGGCCACTCCATTGTCTCCCAAGACAGATAGATGCCAACAACCATCAAGAAGACAAGTGATCATGAATGCATAATGTAACGACCATCTGGTGGGACACTCAAGGTTCCTTCCTACTGAGAAAACTCTCACACTGGTGCAGCCCTGACCAGGACAGCACATTTGTGGAGGGTTTCAACTTTTTCCTTTTTGCCATGTATTAGGTGGCTTTCTACATAATATGAGCAAGATGCATAAATCAAATCAAATCAAATCAAATCATAAAGGCAATCCAATCCTATGTCATCCATATTTTATTCCAGACAAGCTGAAACAAATTCTCACAGAATGCATTTTGACTGGGATTAGCAGAGAGGTCAGAGCCATTTCACACATTGTGTACAGGCAAATCCAGCTTTGCCAAGAGGCAGATGCTCAATAGGTACCAAGTCGTTCACCTGGTATATTCTGTGGCTTATACCCAGCAGCCTTGTCAGCTGCAGCTGAGTTCCAGATCACGGCTCAGGATACTGAGAGCAGGCCTCACGCTGACAATATTTAATCATGACGAAATTGAGTCAGCCGCCGAATAACGATGATCCATCTCTTAAATGGAAAACTGACATGATTTTCCATCAGATAGCCACTAATAAAGAATACTTCATCTGCTAATTCAGTCTTTGGTTGCAAAGTGCCCCTTATGGTGTATAAAAATATTGAATCGATAGCGAAATGGTATGTAAAAATGAGGGCGAGCTATTGAAAATGCAAGGGCGGGGCGGGAAAGACAGCTTGAGAGGTCTCTTCTGCTGGAGTCAGATTTCTGCTTTCAAAAAGCCGAACCCAATAGCTGACCCATTGGAGGGGGGGTGCAGGTGTCACACACGGGGGGGGGGGGGAGAGAAGGTATCACTTTTTTCATCAAGCCTCCTGCCACTCTTTCTGTTTTCAGAAGCCAGCAATCATTCCCCCCCCCCATGGTGCAGGTTAAAAAAGGAAAGGGGAAAAAGGAGGAAATGAGAAATGTAGATACCTCCTGGTGGGGTGCCAATACCTGGGACACGGTCAGGCAGAAATCCAGGGTGCTCAAGAGATGCAAGCACAATATGTTCTGCTGGCACCGCAGCCACTCCCAAGTGCCACCCCAGCACCCTGATCTTCTCCTACCTGCTCACCTTCTCCCTCCCCATTATTTGCCACCAGCTTAAGAAGAACCCTGATGGATCAGCCCAGAGGCCCATCTAGTCCAACATCCTGTTCTCACTGTTGCCAACCAGTTGCCTATGGGAAGCCTGTAAGCAGGATCCGAGAGCAACATCACTTTCCTGTGGTTTCCAGCAACCGAAAATCAAAAGCACATTGTCTCTGATGGTGGAGGTAGAACTTAGCCATCAAGGTTGGTAGCTGTTGATGGCCTCCATAGATTTATCTAGTTCATAGGTTTGTCCACCCTCCATGGATTTGTCTAAAGCTATCCAAGTTGCTGGCCATCATTACCTCTTGTGGGTTGAAAATTTCATGATTTCACTATGCGCTGTGTGAAGAAGTCCATTCTCTTGTCTGTCCTGAATCTTCCAACAGCTTCATTGGTTGTACCCAAGTTCTAGTATTATGAGAGAGGGAGAAAAATATTTATCTGACCATTCTCTCCAAGCTAGGTGGAGCTTATGGGAGTTGTTGTCCAAAGTGGCTAGAGGAGGGTGAAAGGTTGTTTTCTGCTGCTCCAGAGAAGCGGACACGGAGCAATGGATTCAAACTACAAGAACGAAGATTCCACCTAAACATTAGGAAGAACTTCCTGACAGTGAGAGCTGTTCGGCAGTGGAATTTGCTACCAAGGAGTGTGGTGGAGTCTCCTTCTTTGGAGGTCTTTAAGCAGAGGCTTGATAGCCATCTGTCAGGAATGCTTTGATGGTGTTTCCTGCTTGGCAGGGGGTTGGACTGGATGGCCCTTGTGGTCTCTTCCAACTCTATGATTCTATGATTCTTTTTTGCGATTATAATAAAGCTTTATTGTCAAATATGAGTATATACGTATTCATCTGTTTCCGAGTTCCAGTCATATGTCTCCATACATATGTCTCCATATGTATGGAGACATATGATTCTATGAGGACAACCTTCTGGGGTAGGCTGCTTTAGATTAGGGCAGAACCAACCATTATGGGGTGTGGGGGTGGTGTTCCTGCACTCTCGGTCTCCATAATGTCCTATTCAACTTGTCCTAAGTCTTCCTGAAATTTCCACACCCCTTCCAGTGATATGATAGTCAGTGTGGTGGTTAGATTGATGGACTAGGACTTGGGCGACCAGGACTCAAAACCCCACAAAACCTTGAAGCTCACTGAGCAGCCTTGGGCCAGACACTCTTCCTCAGCCTAACCTAACCCACAAGGTTGTTGTGAGGATAAAATGAAGAGGAGCAAAGTGATGTGCCCCACCTTTAGCTTCTTGGAGGAAAGGTGAGATATAAATGTTAGAAGATGAAGAATGAGCAGGGGTTGAAAAGCGTGTATTGTAGTGCTATCAGGTTGTAGGGTAGGCTCATCTAGATATGGTGGAAAGAGAAGCTTGACACAAGGATTGGTTTTTCCCCCCCTTGCAACACCCCCCCCCTTTGTTCTTTTTGCAGTGGCTGTATTGACACCTGTCATTCCATCCCAGGACTGACGGCTGGCCATTTCAAAGATGTGTTTCTATGGCTATATTCTGACTGCATCCCTAAAAACACTTTGAGAACATGAAAAGAAGCAGGCAGCAGAGTACTAAGCAGCCAGCAGATATATTATTTCAATAAGTAGGATGGAAAACTAGTATTAGGTGATAGACGATACAATTTTGGTATGCTTTGTTCAGCCGGCTTTTTATTTTCTAATGTTTTGACTCATTGATTTGATGCCTCTCCATTATGCACACGCTTCTGCAGATGTTTCCAGCAATGATTATGCTTTGCACTGATCGAGTGAATAAAACCACTGCAGAAACTGCCATTAGAGATCACAGGATCATTTGCAAATCATTGTCTTTCAAATTGAAGGAATTCTACTGAGAGACTTGCCAATTTCCCCCTCATTTTACTGGGGGAAGCACTGCCACAATTCTGCTACTCCTGGATCATCATTATTATTCTTTAACTGGAACAACTTTTCAAAGTGTAGGATTTGTACTTGATGCTGCAACATAGGAAGCTCACTTATACAAAGTAAGGCCATGGCTCATTTGGCTCAATGTTGCCTACACTGAGTAGCAGAAACTCTCCCAGGTCTCAGCGATGGGTCATTCCCAGCCCTACTGGAGATGTGGGAGACTGAACCTGGGACCTTCTACATTGAAAGCAGATGCTATACCATTGAGCTATGGGTCTTCTTCAGCCCATTTCCAGTGGCAATCATAGCTCAAATCCAATGCTATCATTAGAGCAGCTCCATATCCATGGAACAAACCCCACCCCAACACATATGTGGGTCCATTTCTATAGAATGGAAATCTTCAGCTAATTACCTTCTGTGAATTCTGACCAGATATTCTCTGAAGGTATGAATATTTCCCCAGTATTGGGTGGAAATTAAATATTTAGCATCAGCAATTGACGTTCAGTTATTTCCATCTTTTATTACACTGGATATGTGGCAATCAGCATTTGGTGGCATGTGAGCACACAGAACAGCAAGTATGCATTAGCATAGAATTGTACAGTTGGAAGAGGGTCACCTGGTCTAATCCCCAGCTGTACAACTAGATCATACATGACAGATGGCCATCCAACCTCTGCTTAAAAACCTCCAGTGAAGGAAAGTCCACCACCTCCCATGGGAACATGTTCCACTCTTGAGCAGCTCTTATCATCAGAAAGTTTCCCCCAATATTTAGTTGGCATCTCCTTTCTTGTAACTTGAATCCATTGGTTCAGGTCCTACCCTCCAGAGCAGGGGAAAACAAAGCTGGCTCCATCTTGCATGTGACAGCCCTTAAGATATTTGAAGATGGCTAGCATATCTCCTCTCAGTCTCCTCTTTTCCAGGCTAAACATTCACAACTTCCTCAACAGTTCCTGATAAGGCTTGGTTTCCAGACCCTTGATAATCCTGATCACCCTCCTCTGCACACATTCCAGTTTGTCAACACCCTTCTTAAATTGTGGCGCCCAGAACTGGACACAGTAATCCAGGCGTGGTCTGACCAAGGCAGAATAGAGTGGTGCTATGATTTCCCTTGATCTGGATATTATACTTTTGTTGATCAAGCCTAGAATAGCTTTCGTTGCTGCTGCTTCACACTGTTGACTCAGGTTAAGCTTGTAGTCTACTAAGATGCCTAGATCCTTTTCACGCATACTCCTGGCAATCTAGGTGTCACCCATTTTATATTTGTGAAGCTGATTTTTCCTGCCTAAAGTGTAGAACCTTACATTTGTCTTTATTGAAATTCATTTTGTTAGTTTTGGCCCAGTTCTCCAATCTGTTACAAAGCCATCTTGAACCTTGATTCTGTCTTTTGCGGCTATTGATCTTCAAACTGTGATGGCCAAGTTCCATTAGAAATTTCAGATATGAAGTTTGTGGATAAACTTAATATTTCCTTTCAGCTCAGTACCTCTCGTTCATCCTGCAAATCTTTCCTTGACTCCCAATCCTTATACCCCAGCCAACATGAAGTCTTAGTACAAGGAAATTGATTTGCTCAGATACTTCCATCCTGGCCTTGTCTATCCCCCTCAAACCATCAACCAAGTCAAACGAATTCTATTAATGGGAAGTAGAATCAGGAAGTGGCAAGTGGGTAACAGCATATGGCTAGAGACAGGGAGAGGAGATAGAATCTCTGCTGTTTGCTTTCATGATGAATTGCACAGCAATGTTATATTGTGGCCATGTGCAACATTAGCCTGTTTCCTGTTGAAAAGCACCCTCAGGAGGGATCACTTTGCAGTCGAGTGGGGGGAAGGGGAACACTCGGGTCCTTAACCCTTCTGCTGCCAGCTGCTTTTCAGCTGAAGCTTCCTCCCTTCAGCTACATCTTATGCCATCAGTGTTCTGGAACTGAGTTTGCCTTACAAACAAGCCCAGAACCCTGCAGAAGAGGGGGAAGTGGTCAAGGAGAAGGTTTGGGCCATTTCCCCAGTGTAGGAAATGGTCCATGAGTGAAATGAACCCCAAGTTCCCCCCCAAATGAAATGAGGACTCTTGTGAACTTCTTTCTCAAGGTGGTGTGTGTGTGTGTGTGAGCGTGCGCGCGCACACACACACACACACACATACCCCATAGTACAGTAAATCAAAAGTGAGGTTCTCTTTCTTCCATTTGGAAAGACACAAGCAAATTATCATGTCCTCCTGTGCTTGGAATGAGCAAAAATACATCCTGGCATGTCGAATTTCACTGCAGCCTCAGCAGTCCGTTCCTTCTGACTATCAACTCCTGAAATCTACAAAAGCAAACACAGCCTTATTCCTTGTATTCTCTTTACAGATGCTCCCTCTGGTCTTATGTATCAAGCAGAGGTCTCATTAGTTAGCTTCTGAATCCACCACGGCACTCCTCTCATTTATCACCTTGTTTGTTGGGCTCATTTAGAGAGGGACCATTGCTGAGTGGTAAAGCACAGTCAGATTTGGCTTCCAGTCTATGGGTGGTGGGGGAGGTGGGATATTTGCAAATATGAACACTGGGCCAGAGTCAGCAGAGCACACCATCAGTTGTGATTCCTGTCAGGACAGGGGCATAGTGTGGGGAGGGCCAGGGGGCCCGTAGGCATATGATTTTGAGGGGGTGCAAACTAGGTGCTCCCATGAAGGTATCCCCAACCACCGGGGATCTCTGGGCCCCAGATCCTGGCTTAGCCTTGCCACCACACCCCTAGCCCCCTTGATGACCCATGCCCCACACCTACTTGGTGGTTGTGGCGGCGAAGGTTTGGCAAAGGTTCGGCTGGCATGGCGGATGTTGTTCACCCTCCTCATTCAGCCCTTGGTCCTTCCTATTGCATGCATGTATGCCCTGGATGCCAATAAGGGGGCTAGAGAAAGAACTGTAATTGTTCAGAACCATGAAGCCCATGTTGGGAGTGTTGTGGGTATCAAGGAGTTAAATGCTCTGTGCTAATTGGGAATGCTGACATGATGACTAAGCATCACGAGACATATGGGGCATTGCCTAACTGATCCATTGCCAGCTGGTATAAAGAGGCATGCTTGACTTCCCACTTCCGTTGGTAGGGGTAGGAAGATGTGACTGCTTCTCCTGGGATGTAATTCCACCTGTTTCTGAAAAATAAGTCATGTCAGACCAATCTGATCTCATTTTTTGACAGAATTACAAGCCTGGTAGATGAAGGGAATGCTGTGGATGTAGCCTATCTTGATTTCAGCAAGGCCTTTGACAAGGTGCCCCATGATGTTCTTGTAAAGAAGCTGGACAAGGCTACCATTCAGTGGATTTGTAACTGGCTGACTGACCGAACACAAAGGGTACTCATTAACGGCTCCTCTTCATCTTGGAGAGAAGTGACTAGTGGGGTGCCACAGGGTTCTGTCTTGGGCCCAGTCTTATTCAACATCTTTATCAATGACTTGGATGATGGGCTTGAGAGCATCCTGATCAAGTTTGCAGATGACACCAAATTGGGAGGGGTGGCTAATACACTTGAGGACAGGATCACAATTCAAAATGACCTTAACAGATTAGAGAACTGGGCCAAAGCAAACAAGATGAATTTTAACAGGGATAAATGTAAAGTACTACACTTGGGCAAAAAAAAATGAAAGGCACAAATACAGGATGGGTGACACCTGGCTTGAGAGCAGTACATGTGAAAAGGATCTAGGAGTCTTGGTAGACCATAAACTTGACATGAGTCAACAGTGTGATGCAGCAGCTAAAAAAGCCAATACAATTCTGGGCTGCATCAATAGGAGTATAGCATCTAGATCAAGGGAAGTAATAGTACCACTGTATTCCGCTCTGGTCAGACCTCACCTGGAATACTGTGTCCAGTTCTGGGCACCACAGTTCAAGAAGGATACTGACAAGCTGGAACGTGTCCAGAGGAAGGCAACCAAAATGGTCCAAGGCCTGGAAACGATGCCTTATGAGGAACGGCTTAGGGAGCTGGGTATGTTTAGCCTGGAGAAGAGAAGGTTAAGGGGTGATATGATGGCCATGTTCAAATATATCAAAGGATGTCATATAGAGGAGGGTGAAAGGTTGTTTTCTGCTGCTCCAGAGAAGCGGACACAGGGCAATGGATTCAAACTACAAGAAAGAAGATTCCACCTAAACATTAGGAAGAACTTCCTGACAGTAAGAGCTGTCCGACAGTGGAATTTGCTGCCAAGGAGTGTGGTGGAGTCTCCTTCTTTGAAGGTCTTTAAGCGGAGGCTTGACAGCCATCTGTCAGGAATGCTTTGATGGTGTTTCCTGCTTGGCAGGGGGTTGGACTGGATGGCCCTTGTGGTCTCTTCCAACTCTATGATTCTATGATTCTATGATTCTGTATGCTGTGTATCCTGAATGTAACAAGACTGCTTTATGATGCTTCAAGACTGCAACCGAATAAAGCCCTATCGAAAATCCCGCTTGACTCCTGAATGCTTCTTATGGGGCTCTCGTACATCACAACAGTCCAAAGATGGGTTGGAATAGGATGGTTTTAGAAGGACAGGTGAGGTTACTGGCAAACTAAAGGTAGACAGGAAGATAGGGTGAGATACCTGGGGAAAGGTCTGGGCCTCCAGAGTCAATATACCATGGGAACATAAGAGTCCTGAGTCAGACCATTGGTATATCCAGCTTAGTACTATCTACACTGCCTGCCAGTGACTTTTTGGGCTTTCAGGTAAGGGGCATTTCCATCCCTAATTGGAGATGCCAGGGCTTGAACCTGGACTAGGTGGGCCATTGGTCTGATCCATCAGTCTCTTATGTTTCTACAAGCTCAAGCCCCTGACAGAAACCCTGTAGAGAGAACAAATCTGTTCAATGGGCAGTTGATATACTATTAAAAATAATAATACAGAAATAAACACATAGGTAGATAGCCTTGCACTTATTTCTTCTACCCCTTTTTGATAGACTGCAGGGTATCATGCAATTTCCTGCCAAATACTAAATCAATTCAAGCTTGTTGCCCTGGTTGGTTTTTTATTTTATTTTTAACCATCGCTCAGAAGACATCCAATAGGAGCCCAGTCTCGTTCTCAGCCATACTGTCTAACCAGTGTTAATACACACAGATAGATTGCCTTTGCATTTTTAAATATGCCCGTCTATTGTTAATCCATCAACACAATGCTGTTTCTGAACAGGTAATTAAAGTGTTTCATTGTTGATCAACAACAGGGCCCAAAAAAAAGGAAAAATAAAAAAGATTAGCAATATCCCTGCGAGCATTCTGATTGTCACTGCAATTTAGAGAAATTAAGACAGCTCTGCTACTTTAAATTATACATAAGAGCGCAATTGTAATGTGCCTTAGACAACTCTGTTTACTCGGGGTAACAAATGTGATGCATGTACATTGAAGTGTGCTTCCTTGGGCCATACATCATAGGCACTAGGTGCTGTTTCCGTTACATCTGAATCGCAATATCTGTCTGCTGAATATCCTTGCACAGGTCCTACAAGGATAGAATCATAGAATCATGGAATCTTAAAGTTGGAAGGGACCCAAGGCTCATCTAATCCAACCCCCCCCCCCAGTGCAGGAATCTCAGCTAAAGCATCCATGACAGATGGCCATCCAACCTCTGCTTAAAAACCTCCACGGAAGGAGAGTCCACCATGGGAGTCTGTTTCACTGCCGAATAGCACTTACTTTGGTCGAAATCTTTTTTTTGTAACTTAGATCCATTGGTTTGCGTCCTACCCTCCAGAGCAGGAGAAAACAAGCTTGCTCCCTCTTCAACGTGACAGCCCTTCAGATATTTGAAGATGGCTACCTTATTTCCCCTCAGTCTCCTCTTTTCCAGGCCAAACATAATCAGCTCCTTCAAGCGTCATAAGGCTTGGTTTCCAGATCATCTTGGTTGCCCTCCTCTTCACATGTTCCAGCTCGTCAACATCCTTCTTAAATTGTGGTGTCCAGAGTTGGACAGAGTATTCCAGGTGTGGTCTGGTCAAATCAAGACTATGAACCTAGCAGTCCAAATCATAACAAATATATCCTGCTATTTGTACCCTAGGGGTATAGCAAGTTTGAGTCCTTCTTCAACTCTACCCTGTGTGTTTTGATGACAAATAGCCCCCAGTTGGCCAAAAATGTTCCTGATACACCTTCTGAATTTGACAGTCAGCATTGAAGACTTCGAGAAATAGTCAATGTAACCACCCTGGGAGGCAGAGAAGGTGACGTGACCAAGACCACCCAGTGGATTGCATACCCCACTCCTGAATGGAGTCTGGAATAGGGGTAACTTAGTGTAAATTCTGCTGGTTTAGGATTGCTCTGCCTGGTGGCATTCCACCACCCCACTTATGTCGGTCTGTGGGGGTGGCCACTTATGCATCCCTCAAGCAACTCCCTCAAGTGTTTTGGTCCCAAGTAATTTAGGATTTTGTAGGTTAACTTCAGCACCTTGAATTGGACTCAGTAACACATATTCAACCAATGCAGATCCTTCAGAACCAGTGTGATGGGATTCTGACCAGCTACTGAACAACCTGCCAGCAACATTCTGCTCTAGTTGCAGCTTCTGAACTGTCTTCTAGGGTGGCCCCACAAATATTGGATGGCAGATTTCATGTATCTAATATCCTGAGCTCCATAATGCATTACACTGATTGTGCAAATGAGCCGATCTCCTTTAGTTTTCCTCCTCCTCAGCCTTCCCGGTGTGTGAATCAGCTCTTGCCGACCTGTGATCAGAACGTGCATTATGCAAGCTTGAGGAGGATCCAGGATCTGTGTTTAAAAGTCATTTCCAAAAGGCTCCCCCTCCCTCCATGTCAAGCTCTGAGTGCAAAATGAACGATGATATCAAAGCAGTTGCATTTTTCAAACAGCAGCTGCATTTCATGGCAGAGACAATGGCTGCAGTGTTGGGAGAGAAAAGTAATTGACATTCCCGGAGGGAAACCTCTTTAAAAATTCGGGACCTACTTCCGTTGGATTTATTGTCAGCGGCTCTGTACAGCCTCAGAATATGATAATGCTTCCTTCTTTAAGAGAGAGAGAGAGAGAGAGAGAGAGAGAGAGAGAGAGAGAGCGCATGGGGGAGAACAACAGACCCATAAGTTTGATTCAGCACTATCCTGGAAGGTGGTAAAAACACAAGCGATAGGATGGCCATGACCTTTGGTTGATTTTCAAGTGGTTTAATAACAAATGCCAGGTGAGGACAGCAGATCTAAATTAAAACCCCAAAGGTCAAAAAATAGCACATTGGAATTTGTCTGAAAGAAGCAGACTGCTTAGCAGACCCAGGCACACTGCTTATGTGGGAAGGGCCAAATATGCAAATGAACCCTGACTGACATGATCAGCATGCAACAGTGCCTGTTGAATGCAGACTGAGCTATAGTGTGTGTGTGTGAACAGATCCCACTGGTTTATGATCTGAGGCTGCCACACAGCTCCCTGAAATCTGCAGTGAAGTTACATTTCCAGAAGCATCACTTATTGATGGAGAACTGATTAACCACTCATATATATATATATATATATATATATATATTCCCTTCCGAGAATAAATGCATAAAATGCATATGGCACTGTAAACCGCCTAACACTGTGAGAATCGAGAGAGGTTCACCCTTGCATATTGAACCATGCCGCCAGCCTTTACCTGCTATAAGTCACACATGAAACTTCTGGCAAGATTGTCATTTCTGATTTTCAGCTGTGCCCCGCAGTTTAACACAGTTTCATGTGCGTTAGAAAGACAAGACACAACCAGTTCTCTGTAGAGATAAGGCAGTTGCAAACTTTCCTAGAGTCTAGACCAGCATCTGCTAACTCAATGTCTTCCAGATGTTCTGGACTACATCTCCTATCAGTCTCTGCCAGCACAAAACATCTGAATTACAGTGGTACCTCGGGTTACAGACGCTTCAGGTTACGGACTCCGCTAACCCAGAAATAACGCTTCAGGTTAAGAAATTTGCTTCAGGATGAGAACAGAAATCAGGCAGCGGTGGTGCAGAAGCAGCAGGAGGCCTCATTAGCTAAAGTGGTGCTTCAGGTTAAGAACGGACCTCCGGAACGAATTAAGTACGTAACCAGAGGTATCACTGTACACCAGGTTGGTGAAGGTAAATCTAAGGCTGACCAAGAAAAGGAATCTGGTAAGGGCCTGGCTTGTTTTCTCCAGTGGTTGACAAAATAACAGTCTAATTGCTAATCCTTCGTTTCTTGAGCAGGGACTGTCTTTGTGATGTTACTTTGTAAATTGTTCCCTTTAACAGCAGGGTTTTACCTTCCATGCCAATGATACACCGGAGCACACGTCTTTACTTCCTTCTGTTTAAGTCATGAGAAGGGAGATGGGCAGAGATGTCAATTTCAATTTCTCATTTCCCCCACGCTTAAGTTCAGTTCTCCATATTACCAGTTCTGTTTGCACTCTTTGTTTAAGTAATAAAAGAAGATCATGAAAGTTCATCAGCATTTGAGTGTTAATTTGCCCTAGAATACTCATTTTTGCAAAGCAACTTTGTCTAATAAAATGCATTTTTTGCAGTTAATTTTCATCAGCATATACATTAACACGCACGCTTCACTAATGTATGCATTTTTGGATATATTACTTTGCTGGGGAACTCCATTGCAAAATTTGAAGAAGTGTAAATTTTGAAGGATGCCTGCATTTTTGTTCACATGTTGTTTCAGAAGGTGCAAATTGGGTAAGTTTTCCTTTAAATGCAAACTTTTTGCTTACAAGGCAGCTCCCAGGATACTGTGTCAGCTGCATCAATGTTCCTTGGATCTCCCTGCTTTCACCCATTTGTTCAATCTATATATTTGTAGATTAAATGTTTATTACAAAAACTACCGACACACTGCGTCTCTCTCTCTCTCTCTCTCTCTCTCTCTCTCTCTCTCTCTCTCTCTCTCTCTCTTTCTCTCTCTCCCGACAAGGAAAATGATTCTGTAAAAGTCTGCCCTGGAAATCCCTACCACTAGGTGAAATGGAGATTGTGAAACACCAGAGCCCCCTACCTCCAAGCGTTCGCAGAATCCCCTCTGCCATGGTTCCAAGTCCACTGCTACTCACCCTTTTAAATCTGCACTTTTTTTTTTCTCCTCTCGTTTCCTATTCCATGTTATTTAAGCCCTTTTCCTGCCATGCAGCTAAACTATTAAGGATTCTACCCAGGCACAACTGGATGATTCCACCATCAGGCAATCTGCCTGCCTTGTCCACATCATGCATCTGCCGGGCATTGAAGTCAGAGCTTTTGGATTAAACTCTTGGCTGGGATAAATCTTTCCTGACCCTGAGATGGTTTATTTGTGGTTGGTTTTTTTTTTTTTAAAAAAAATGGACTCCTTTCTCCTTCTGAGGACACAATAAAATTGCTTCTCAGTTAATGCTTCTTTCTGCAGAGACTTCTAGCAGCTGAACTGACGACAGAAAGCACAGCAAGGTGGATGAGTCGGAAATGCTACCTTTTTGGTGACTGATCCAGTTTTTGCTTGTGGCAATGCAAACTTGGCTGGCATGCTCAGAACACAGTGTTATGTCTGCTGAAGTGTAAGGGGACTAGCACTTAAGAACATCAGGTGCAATCTGACTAATGGCTTTTAAACTCAGCCAGCTTTCTCCTCTTTTATCCTTTATCTTCTCCTTTTACCAGACCTGAAACAAGCTCCCTGAATGACCCACTGCAACACTATTCTAAATCTGGCAATGCCTCTGGTCAGATGGTTTGTAGAGCAGTGTGCAGTGGCTCATATTTGGAGATCCGAGGCAGAATGAGTTTCCGTTTGTGATAGGGTGCCTGCTCAGGTTCATTTCGACCAAGACTCCTAAAAGCTACTTTCAGAAGTATCTTTGATTGGACCTCAGAACTGGATGCTGGTGAAATTCTTTTTGAGCTGAGGATCAGAAACAAACATTGGGAGCTGTATAAAACCCATCATGAATGAGAGAGGAACTCTTAAAAAATCCTGAAATTCTTTGTATTGGGTTGAAATCTGAACCAGAGAAGAATTCCTGAGTTGTTGGACAAACACCCTCCTCCTCTTACCCTTAAGACAGGTATCACCAACATTTCACCTGTGGGTATAATGGTGCCCTTGAGGTCTTTCTTTGGTGCCCATGAAGCCTCTGAGATCCCTTCCCCTTACTGACTTCTTGGTCACAAAAGGGTGAGAATGTTTATCTTTTTCTCCCTTAAAAAGTACATAGAGCTGAAGTAGGATTTGGAAGAGGGAGTGTTCTCCACTGCCTCTTGTAGCTCTATGTCCTATTCAAAGCTCAGCTCAATTCTATTGGATCCAATTTTTACCCAAATCCCTTGGAAAAGTGAGGTGTACATACATGTGTGCTTTCTCTCTTCTGTCATAGAATCATAGAATCATAGAGTTGGAAGAGACCACAAGGGCCATCCAGTCCAACCCCCTGCCAAGCAGGAAACACCATCAAAGCATTCCTGACAGATGGCTGTCAAGCCTCTGCTTAAAGACCTCCAAAGAAGGAGACTCCACCACACTCCTTGGCAGCAAATTCCACTGTCAGACAGCTCTTACTGTCAGGAAGTTATTCCTAATGTTTAGGTGGAATCTTCTTTCTTGTAGTTTGAATCCATTGCCCCGTGTCCGCTTCTCTGGAGCAGCAGAAAAAAACCTTTCACCCTCCTCTATATGACATCCTTTTATATATTTGAACATGGCTATCATATCACCCCTTAACTTTCTCTTCTCAAGGCTAAACATACCCAGCTCCCTAAGCCATTCCTCATAAGGCATCGTTTCCAGGCCTTTGACCATTTTGGTTGCCCTCCTCTGTCACATGGGGGCAGGGGTGATTGAGGGCAGAAGGAGAGAAATGACCAGTGAAGGTGACATCCACAGCACTCATTCAAAAACCCAAATGTGCCTATGGA
The DNA here is from genome assembly GCF_009819535.1 of Lacerta agilis. NCBI lineage: Eukaryota > Metazoa > Chordata > Lepidosauria > Squamata > Lacertidae > Lacerta > Lacerta agilis. The sequence goes on from NC_046317.1 coordinate 86,197,833, forward strand.
CCTTAAATGCCACCTTCACTGGTCTGGCAAGATCTGGCAGATAGTTATATACCTGTAGGTGTGCCTGTGGAGCAAGGTCTGTTCCCCATGCCCCTGTCTCCCTCTCCTAGTGTCCTGGCATCCTGAGTGTGCTAATAGATAGTACAGCCAGAATGCCTGGTGATCTGTTGGAGATGGGGTTCTCATGAGGACTACTGCAATTGAATGCTGACCTTGCTCCTGCCATCACTGCCCAACCAGGTAAGACTTAAAGAGGAAGGGGAGGGTACTTCATAGTCAAGGGAAGCTGATGAGAGGGGCCTCCATTTGGCTCAGAGAATAATTGCCATCTCTTCTGGACCCCCCCCCCCCCCAAATCAGGCTCACTTTATTTCTAGGCGAATCAGAGGTGAGTGGGAGCAAGCACACCCATCTTTTGAATTTACCCTTTCTGTCCTTATGCTGTAACCATCTTGTCATTCCTGCCAACATCATGTCTATGCTAGGATTTACACCTGTTCAGTGGGACTTCCCCCCTCTCTCCTTCCACCATGTACCCCCTAAATGTGTTCAGCACTTTCCCCCTCAACCCTCTGGAGCAGGTTTGGGGAGAGTGTGTGGAGCACAGGAGGGGGAAAAGATGCTCTGCAGCTCTCTGCATCCATTTTAAGAAGCAAAAAACAGGCCATTGTTTTGTCACTCTACAAGATTAGCCTCCCACCACCAACACATGCAAATATGTGGGGCCAATGGAAGACACTTTGCTGACAGTCTCCCTTGCCAAAAAAGCCACACACACCTGGAAGAGAGAGAGAGAGAGAGAGAGAGAGAGAGAGAGAGAGAGAGAGAGAGAGAGAGAAAATATCTTCAAAGGTACCACAAGTGGGGAACCTCTGGCCCATTTGAGGATTTCCAGTTGGACCCATGAAGCCATTTATCTCTAGTCCTTTCCATCTGCTCCACACCTAATATCATTTGGCATTAGGTGTGGGGCAGGTACAATGTCAGCTATCATTACAGTGTACATTCAATTGTTCCTCTGCAAGCTGGGCTTGCATTCAGCCCCTTTTAAATTGGGCACCATTGGATTAGTTCTACTTGGGAGATTTTACTTAACAGCCAGTTCCTGATTTGAGCAGGGCTTGCTTGCATTCTATGGTGAAATTAAATTTACTTCCAAATGCAAACCTGTCAGGGATTGGCTACACATGGAAGTTCTCGACTGAGAGCCCCTGACCCCTATCATAGGTGGGGGTTGCTTTTGGCACTGAATTTGGTCCTGAATGCAACCCTACCCTCCCTCCCACCGGGACTGGCTGCATTGGGGAGTCCCCATTCAGGAGCTCACCTTGGGAGCTCCTGGTTGCAGCCAATGCTTCCAACAAGGAGGGCTTGCTTTCTGCTCTGAATGAGTCACAGAATGCAAGCCCTGCTTTCGGCAGGGCAAGTGGTACAAAGTTCTTCTTCTGCAGTCATGGCTCTCACCATTCTGAGTGTGCTCCCAATTCTTCATTTGAAGTGTGATTGCTGTGTTGTCCCACCCACCTGTTTAAAATGGTTCATTGAGTTCATAGAGGGTGTGCCCTCCCACCAGATGTCAAAGAGAAAAACAACTACCAGACATTTAGAAGACATCTGAAGGCAGCCCTGTTTAGGGAAGCTTTTAATGTTTAATAGACTATTGTATTTTACTATTTTGTTGGAAGCCGCCCAGAGTGGCTGGGGGAACCCAGCCAGATGGGCAGGGTATAAATATATTATTATTATTATTATTATTATTATTATTATTATTATTATTATTATTATTATTATTATCCAGCAAATAAAGTGCAAGGTCAGGTAACGACCACTGCTCTTGACTTTGCCCTATTCATCCTTTGACCATTTGCATTCTGCTTCCAATTCCCTTTCGGATTTACATTGTTGTTTTGGGGAAGTATCCCCCCCTCCACCCAGCCTGTCAGGATACGTTAAGCAAAATGTTCTCACTTAGGAGAGATGACAGTATAATGATAAGACCCCCCACTTATCACAACCCATTTTGGGCTCTAGGATTCCTTTCCCAGCCAAAGATGATAAGACTATAACGCAGCCTGAAACCCTTCGTACACCTACTTTCTGTCCCATTGAACACAGGGACTGGGGATGGAATGAAACATCATTACAGGAGCTGTGGCTGATGTCAAAAGCAAATAATAAAAATAAAAAAATCTGCCACCTGAAGTCTCCCAGTAACACGAAATAAAACAATTAGAGCAATACCATTATGTCTCGAATAAATAGCAGGCAATCAAGTGAAGGGACAGGGGATGCTCCATGTTTTATTTTATGACACATTACTAGTATCAGAGGAAGAGAAGTTGCAGAGGAAACATGGTTTGGGCTGGGTGTTCATCAGTATGCGGATGATACCCAGCTCTAACTTTCTTTTAAATCAGAACCAGTGAAAATGGTGAAGGTCCTCTGTGAGTGCCTGGAGGCTGTTGGAGGATGGATGGCGGCTAACAGATTGAGGTTGAATCTTGACAAGAAAGAAGTACTGTTTTGGGGGGACAGGGGGCGGGTGGGTGTGGGGGACTCCCTGGTCCTGAACGGGGTAACTGTGCCCCTGAAGGGCCAGGTACGTAGCCTGGGAGTCATTTTGGATTCACAGCTGTCCATGGAAGTGCAGGTTAATTCTGTGTCCAGGGCAGAGCTGTCTACCAGCTCCATCTGGTACGCAGGCTGAGACCCTACCTGCCCGTGAACTGTCTTGCCAGAGTAGTACATGCTCTAGTTATCACCCGCTTGGACTACTGCAATGCCCTCTATGTGGGGCTACCTTTGAAGGTGACCCGGAAACTGCAATTAATCCAGAATGCGGCAGCCACCGGGACCACATAACACCGGTCCTGAGAGATCTGCATTGGCTCCCAGTACATTTCCGAGCACAATTCAAAGTGTTGGTGTTGACCTTTAAAGCCCTAAACAGCCTCGGTCCTGTATACCTGAAGGAGTGTCTCCACCCCCACCATTCAGCCTGGACACTGAGATCCAGCACCGAGGGCCTTCTGGCAGTTCCCTCACTGCAAGAAGCAAAGCTACAGGGAACCAGGCAGAAGGCCTTCTTGGTAGTGGCGCCTGCCCTGTGGAACGCCCTCCCATCAGGGGTCAGAGAGATAAACAACTACCTGTCATTTAGAAAATACCTGAAGGCAGCCCTGTTTAGGGAAGCTTTTAATCTGTGACTTTGTATTGTATTTTAATATTTTGGGGAGGCTGCCCAGAGTGGCCGGGGAGACCCAGCCAGATGGGCGGGGTATAAATAAATTATTATTATTATTATTATTATTATTATTATTATTATTATTATGGCTGTCTCCATTGCACCCAAGGATGCACTCGATTGGTTAACACTGTTTCACCTGAGTGAGGTGAATGCTTACGTATAAATATAGGTAATCACTCTATTCCTGGCCAATGACAGTTTTGAAAGTGATCACAAGTATGTCTGTAGTGCATCACTCTGATTTTTTAAATAAAATACACCCACATGGGAATTCAGATTTATCTGCATATTCAAAAACACATCTCACTAGGTGAAACCATTGACTCCCTCTGAAGGTTGGGGAAGTATTTGGTAACTTGGGTAGTGGGGTGGCAAAACTGAGTATATTCAGGGTTCTTGCTTTTAAATATGAAGTGCGCAGAGAATTTGCCTCTCTCTTTTAATAACAAAAAGGCCACTTCAAATAGGAGGTTGGCTTTAGTTCAGCACTGTCTGTGCAGGCTGACACAATCTACTTCCTCATAGCCCTTCTCCAGTAAGTATTGTAATCCATTTTCCCAGGGCAACCAAAACCTATGCTGCAGAGAGGTCAAAAAAACCTCCAGATTTCCTCCTTGTGACCAATGTATCTACTAATGCGGCAGCCAGGCAAGGTGGGTTGTGAGCTCATGAGAAGAGATGCCATCATAGAATCAGAGAATTGTAGAGTTGGAAGGGACCCCAAGGGTCATCTAATCCAGCCCCCTACAATGCAGGAATCTCAACTAGGTCATACATGGCAGATGACCACCCAACCTCTGCTTTAAAACCCCCAAGGAAGGAGAGTCCACCACGTTTTGTGAGAGTCTATTCCACTATTAAACAGCTCTTACATCATGAACTTGGTGATGTCATCAAGAGCAAGATACCATCCAATTTGAGGTCATATTTGGTCTTAGAATGAACTGACCTATTCTCCTGCATTTATGGAAAATAGCCAGATTTGCCAAGCCGAAGACAAGGCATGGGCAGGTCATGGACTTTCCCTTCACTAGTTTCTCTGGGCAAAAGCCTGATTTCTTAGCAGGCTTGAAGTTCTCACCTTAGAAACAAGAGATTCTGCAAAAGGATTGTTGCAATGACACCTAAGAGTAGGGAAATGTTGTTTTGTAGTACACAGGTTTACACCGGGCTGTGGCAACAACCCACCTTTGGTAAAGGTAAAGGGACCCCTGACCATTAGGTCCAGTCGTGTCCGACTCTGGGGTTGCGGCACACATCTTGCGTTACTGGCTGAGGGAGCCGGGGTACAGCTTCCGGGTCATGTGTCCAGCATGACAAAGCCGCTTCTGGCGAACCAGAGCAGTGCACAGAAAAGCCGTTTAGCTTCCCGCCGGAGTGGTATCTATTTATCTACTTGCACTTTTGACGTGCTTTTGAACTGCTAGATGGGCAGGAGCTGGGACCAAGCAATAGGAGCTCACCCCATCACTGGAATTTGAACCGCCAACCTTCTGATCAGCAAGTCCTAGGCTAACCTTCCCTGACAGCCTTTTTACGCTTGACCCTGGCTTTCCTTGTGAGATCACAAACAGTGTCAAGATGTCCCTGTGGGCTGCCTGGTGCAGCTGCAGACAATAATCTCTTGTGCAGAACAGGAAATAGAAGATGGATCCTCCCAGCCTCATCTCTGGACAGACACCAACAAAGCTTCTGCAAGGTCATATCCTTCTCTCTCCCCCCCCCCCTCCTTTCTCTCACCCCAGCAATGCAAAGGAGCCTTCTGGGAACCCTAAGGCTAACGAAGTGTGAAATTTATGTCTATGTGCGTATATTGCAAACAAGGTGCCTCTTTTTCCACATGAACTGGTGATTACCCTGGAAGAGGACAAGTGGCAACTATTGCCTTTAAAGGTGCAGTCATCATTTCCCTCTCTGCTCTTGGAAATTGCGGCATCCTTCTGGCCTGGCATTTTGCCCCCCGCTTTCCAGAAGCTCAGGCACACCTTCCTATGTAGCATTTATGGCATGGGAGCCACTGCAGCCTGGCTCCTTCTTTTGCAGTATAAGTAATGCCAGATGCCCTGGATTTAGAGTTGCAGACTTTATTTGATTACTTACCTGGATTAATCAATTAAAACAGCATCCAGCTGATGAATAGCATGACAGATAGATAGATAGATATAGATAGATTTGCAGATGGCAGATTTTTAGAAGAGGTATTTCCCCTTCACCCTTACAGAAATCTCTCTTAATTGTAAAGTGGTTCCTGCTGCATATATATGGCCCATCTAATAAATAAAGGCTACAATCCTATACACCAGTAGTCGGGCACCTCCAGCCTATTTGCCTAATCTGGTCTAACAGTCCTCTCCATTTGTCCCAGGGGGCCATTTCAGCCAAGCCAGCCCCTACAACTGAAGTTAAACAGCCCCACACTGCACTTGAGCTGTGTGCGTCTCTTCCCAGGAATCTGTTCAGAGGTAAGGTGATCTGGTAAACGCAGGGCGCTGTTGCCAGCTGGTGAGCAGAGGGTGCAATTATCCTAGCTGCAGGGGTTTGCTTTACCACCACATTTCCCAATTCCCGGGGGGGGGGAATATGCTGGGGGAAGCAAACCCCAATAGGACTGCACTTGCCACTTGCCCCCTAATTAAACATTAGCTGCACCACCACCCCAATTAATTTGAGGCTGGGTCAGAGTTGGCTCAGTGGCAGCGCATATACAACCCCATGGCAAACTGATGTCGAAATGTGAAGAATGACCTTTATAATGGGAAAAGTGAGAGTTTGGGAGAAGCTGACAGATTTTCCCATTCCTTTGGAGGATAAGGACATGGGTGGCATTGTGGGTTAAACCACAGAGCCTAGGACCTGCCAATCAGATGGTTGGCGGTTCAAATCCGTGCAACGGGGTGAGCTCCCATTGCTTGGTCCCAGCTCCTGCCAACCTAGCCGTTCGAAAGCATGTCAAAGTGCAAGGAGATAAATAGGTACCACTCCGGTGGGAAGGTAAACAGCATTTCTGTGCGCTGCTCTGGTTCGGCAGAAGTGGCTTAGTCATCCTGGCCACATGACCCGGAAGCTGTACGCCAGCTCCCTCGGCCAGTAAAGTGAGATGAGCGCCGCAACCCCAGAGTCGTCCACGACTGGACCTAATGGTCAGGGGTCCCTTTACCTTCACCTTTGGAGGGTATGCTATGATGATATCAAGCCTGGAATTCACTGCCGCAAGGTGTGTTAGTGTTGGCAGCAACTAGCTTAGCTGGCTTGAAAAAGGTTTAGGCAAATTCAGGGAGGACAGAGCTGTCAAAATCTGCCAGCCATGTGCTCTTCCCCTGTAAAACAGACTTCCATTTATAGAGAACTACAGGATTTCTTCAGCATTTCACTGAGTGAGGTTATGCAAACCTTAGCATTTCGAGGTGGCTGAGGGTGGTGTATGTGCTTTCCTTTCCATTCAACATTTCTCCTGTGCTTGCAGCCTCCCTAGCTGCCTGTCCTTCCTGATATGAAGAAGCCTCATGGGATATGTTTCTTGATGTCTTTCTTGGGCTATCAGTGATGCACTGGGAGGGCCAACCCCAAGTGCCTGTAATGGCAGCTGATCATGTGTTTAAAAGAAGAAATGTGCCCAGTTCTTTAAAAGTAGAAAAATATGCCACTTTTCAACTAACAGCTGCCAGGCATACAGTGGGCAGTCTCCCCACCTTGCTGTGCTGACAGGAAAGCACAGCCAAGGAACATCACAAGTTTTCAGGATGTGTGGCACTCAGGAAGGTTGCAGAGTGCAGGGCTCCATTATTCGCAGAATGGAAGAAATGACATTCACAGTGCTCCTTAGCCCACCTCAGAAGTAAGGGGAGTTCAAGCCAAACTCTGCATCCCACCCATGAGAATTTCACCATTGCTGTTCACCCTTCTCTTTGAATCGTTTTCCATTGCATTTTTATTAATTGATGGAGAATGCTTAATAAAAAAAACAATCAGGGAAGGAAATTTCAGTCCAGCACTAGTCGAGAGGCTTATGATTGACCACAGGAAGCTGGACTTTGGTCTGAGCCAGCAGTCGGGTGGCAAGATGTCCTATTTTGTGGAGGCCAGTCCTCTATTTGTTGGACAACAGTCCTCTGTTCAAAAGAGTCATTTGACCCAATTTCATTTTAAATATAAAGAGCCCTGAGATGGATGAGTCTTGAGGCTGCAAGAAACCTGGAAACCAGAGTGAGTAAGAACACAGGGCACCTGGGATGCTTCTCGACAAGCTACTTCTTGAACATTCATCCTGATAAGTTTACAGTGCAATTAGACAACATTGGATACTTAATGAGGATTTGTTCGTGGGGAAGCTAGATGGCACGTCAAACCAAATGCTATCCCACACTTTCCACTGGATTTCCCCATCAGTTTCTATACTGCAAGAAGTCTGACCTTTCGAGGAATTGGGTTTATTGCACAAGACCACCCACTCAACTATATTTATGGAATCTGGATTTGTCAGTTAGTGGTTGAATTCCACCTAAAAATAGCAGACAGCCTGGAAGCACCCCTGGTTGCAGTCTTCCCCACAATGGCAAGGCGAATTTCTGTTAGCCACTATTTCTAAATTTACAGCTTTGCATATAAATTAACACGTGCAAAGCTTTGTGCAAATCTGTGCCCTTTCCTCTGACGCTGCATGTCCTCTTTTTGGGGAAGATGAGTAATTGGCCACCCAATCTATCGGGGATCTTCTTAATTGATGAATTTGCAAGGCTGCCCTTCAACGCAAATCTTCTCCAAGTGACTTTACTTCTTACGTTCTGAATATCTGCAGATCAAGCCGCTGTTCATGACTCAGCAGCAGGGACTGGCAGGACAGGGACCCCTGACCATTAGGTCCAGTCGTGGACGACTCTGGGGTTGCGGTGCTCATCTCGCGTTACTGGCCGAGGGAGCCAGCATACAGCTTCCTGGTCATGTGGCCAGCATGACAAAGCCGCTTCTGGCGAACCAGAGCAGCGCACGGAAACACCGTTTACCTTCCCGCCAGAGCGGTACCTATTTATCTACTTGCACTTTAATGTGCCTCTGAAATGCTAGGTAGGCAGGAGCTGGGACTGAGCGACAGGAGCTCACTCCATCGCAGGGATTTGAACCGCCGACCTTCTGATCAGCAAGCCCTAGGCTCTGTGGTTTAACCCACAGTGCCACCCACGTCCCTGGCAGAAAAAGTAGACACGCCTATATCTGCTTGCCTTTCCAACACCCCATCCCATTCATGCGTCAGACACAGCTTTCAACAACCTGACACAGAAGGTTTTAGTTTCCCTGCATCTTCCCACCTCCATTTGTAGACAGAGGCAATTGAACAAGACCAGCTCCCTCATCTCATTACGATTATTCCTGGTTTCAGTAAATAAATGACTACATATGTATTTTTCACCTGCACCTGAAGAGGAGGTCCTGTGTATTCCCCACCCTTCTCAATTTTTCATGCCTCTTTGGGGAAAAAGAGTTCAAAGGATAGGAAATAAACCTAGGAGTTAAAAGAATAAGAGAGAGAGAGAGAAAACACAGAGTCAGCATTTTTCCCTTTGCTTATCATAATCCAGTTATATTCCTTTCCCATTCCCCCCCCCTTTGGTTACTCTGCTGCTGCCGCTTGATGAGACGCTGTGAATTTAATTCTTGTTTCAGCAGGGCTCTTATATCTAGTGTTGAGTATTTAAGTAGGGCTAGAAGTTTTAATCGGTTTAATCAGTGGATGAATCAGCTAAAGCCAATTTTAATCAGCAAGACTGACAGCTGAGAACACACTGATTTTTTTCCCCAAGGCTCCTTTGGCACCAGTATGTTACTCTAAAGACCCAATCCTATGCAAAGCAACTCAAAAGTCAGCTCCACTTAATTGAATGGTGCTCACTGGAAAGTAAGTGTGTTAGGATTGTAATACACACAGCCATTTTTTTTCTTAAAATGAGAGATCGCTGTGTTGGTAGAACATGAGACTGTTAGTCTCAGGGATATGGGTTCGAGCCCTTCATTGGACGAAAGATTCCTGCATTGCAGGGGTTGGTCTAGAAGATTCTCATGGTCCCTTCCAGCTCTATGATTCTATGGTGATTTTTTGCTTTTGTTTCTTAAGACTGCAATTTAATTATGTCTACTCCGAAGTAAGTTTCACTGAATTCAATTACAGGTGGGTAGCCATGTTGGTCTGCCATAGTCAAAACAAAATAAAAAATAATAATAAAAATTCTTCCAGTAGCAACTTAGAGGAGGAGACTCTTGAGAGTCCCATGGACTGCAAGAAGATCAAACCTATCCATTCTCAAAGAAATCAGCCCTGAATGCTCACTAGAAGGACAGATCCTGAAGTTGAGGCTCCAGTACTTTGGCCACCTCATGAGAAGGGAAGACTCCCTAGAAAAGACCCTGATGTTGGGAAAGATGGAGGGCACAAGGAGAAGGGGGCGACAGAGGATGAGATGGTTGGACAGTGTTCTCGAAGCTACTAACATGAGTTTGGCCAAACTGCGAGAGGTAGTGAAGGATAGGCGTGCCTGGCGTGCTCTGGTCCATGGGGTCACGAAGAGTCGGACACGACTGAACGACTGAACAACAACAACAACAACAAAAGCAACTTAGAGACCAACTAAGTTTGTTATACCAAGAACAAACTTAGTTGGTCTCTAAGGTGCTACTGGAAGAATTCCCCCCCCCCACTGAATTCAATGCACCTTGATCCCAGGTAAATGGGATTGGGACTACAGGCTAAATTGCAATGTCTCTCATATAGCCTTCAGGTTCAAAGTGGATATAGTGAGGCATACACAGAAGTAAGTTGTTTGGTAGGGTAAACCCACTCTGCCACTTTCCTGGCAGGTAGGTCACTGTTGCTTACTGGGAGGGCACAGCACCAGCAGGAGGAGGAAGGGTAGCAAGGTGGAAATGCACTGGCAGAGCCAACCTGGTGCTCCTGCTGGTGTGTTTCCACTGCACTGACCTCCATCAGCCAAAGAAAAAAGAGCCATCAACTGCTATTCAAGCAAGAGCCCTAATCATTGAAGCTTAGCCTGACTTGGAAGTGGATTTGGAAAAATAATAATGCTTGCAGTCAAGGATGGGAAATCTGTCAATTTTGGTTGCTCTCTTGTTTCTCATGTTTCCAGTCTTAAGCTCACTTCAGCAAATTTCCACATCTCTGCGGTTTTTTTGTTTTTTAAAAGTCCTCATGAAATTTCATCAGGATTTTACTGCCAATTTCTCCAAATATATACATATTTACTTGCAATATTCCTTGAAGTGTAATTAATTCTTTGCACTTAAAAAAACCCTAATGCATGCATTTCAATGCACACTTTACCCCAATATATGTATTTTTGTACATGTTACTTAGCTAGAGAACTGCACTTCAAAATTTCAAAGGATGTCTGTGCTTAGGTTTGTGTGTTGTCTCAGAAAGCACAAACAAGGTAGGTTTGCTTTTAAATATGAACAGAATCAAATTTCTCCCCTATCCCTGCTTCCAGCTCACTACTTTGTCCTAGCCTGGAAGACTTGATGGCTTCCTAACCATGACAGCTCTATTCTACCTTCACTGCTGGAGGCAGCATGCCTCTGAATACCAGTTGCTGAAAATCACAAGTGGGGAGACGAGAGTTGCTGTTGTGCTCATGTCCTTCTTGTGGGCTTCCCATGGTCTTCTGGTTGGCCACTGTCCCAAACAGTTCATGTTCCATCCCAGGTTTATATTTCAATGGGGCAACCACAGATGGATCTGTACACAGGAACAAAAGAAAAGAAAACACTATGTAAAAATTGCATCGATTTTTCTTTGCTCTCCATTGCCATCTGGTGTTGCATGTTTATAATGCATTCAAAACATTTATTTATTTTTTTTACTAATGTACTGTAGCTGGTTTTCCCAGTAGTAATGTATGGAAGTGAGAGCTGGACCATAAAGAAGGCTGATCACCGAAGAATTGATGCTTTAGAATTATGGTGCTGGAGGAGACTCTTGAGAGTCCCATGGACTGCAGAAAGATCAAACATATCCATCCTTAAAGAAATCAGCCCTGAGTGCTCACTGGAAGGACAGATCCTGAAGTTGAGGCTCCAGTACTTTGGCCACCTCAAGAGAAGAGAAGACTCCCTAGAAAAGACCCTGATGTTGGGAAAGATGGAGGGCACAAGGAGAAGGAGATGACAGAGGATGAGATGGTTGGACAGTGTTCTCGAAGCGACTAGCATGAGCTTGGCCAAACTGCGGGAGGCAGTGGAGGATAGGGGTGCCTGGCGTGCTCTGGTCCATGGGGTCACGACAAGTCGGACATGACTGAACGACGAAACTGTAGCTGAGTCCCATGTGGATAAAATCCAAGTGGCTGCCCCATTGCATCAGTTGGCCTTTGGGAATTCTGACTAAGATGCTGCAGGACCTGTTAAGGGTTTTCTGATTGAGTGCTCTATAAAGCTTTATAAATAAAATAAAATATATAACTCGCCTCCCATCACCATTTTCTCACAGCATCGTGCAGAACACACATGGCATCGGTTTGCTGTGCTTTGCCCTACCTCCACCTCACATCTTTGGCTCTTAGTCACATGATAAGGTGAATGCATACCACAATGATGTGGGTGTTTCAAGAAGAAGTGGTGGTCCATCTGTTCTGGGAAAGATAGCAAGGTCTGCAGTACCCAAACTCATGCATCCAAGTGGAGAGAGGAATAATTGTATACCCCCATTCATGAGTCTACATAATCTGATACAATATTGGCGGGAGGTGGTTTGTAGTTTAGGGGCTAGAGTGTTGGAATGGGACTTGGATTCAAATCCTCACTCAGTCATGAAGCCCACTGGGTGACCTTGGGCAAGTCGCTTTCTCGCAGCCTAACCAACTTCAGAGTTGTTGTGGGGATGTAGAGAAGTATGCACCATCTTGAGCTCCTTGGAGGAAGGGTGGAGTAGAAATGCAATAAGTACATAAGAAATAAAAGTCATATATCTGATTTAAATGTCACCCAAAGTTGTGGCTTTAAAAACTCCCATTTTTAAAAAAAAAAATTAGAAAAAGAAAAAATTAAATTAAATTAAATTAAATCTTTACTTCCATTTTTCATTGAATGATCCATAAAACACTGGCTGCTCTGGAGGGATGAAAGGGAGATTTCTCCTCATGCTAATTATAAAAATGCAGGCTTGGAAGGGTGGGGGAAGAGAGGCAGGTTATGATTTCTTGCATTAAACAAATTTTATAGCTGCAAAGAGTTTTAGTGGCTCTATTTGCAGATTTGGATGAGTGCCAGCTTGCTGTCATTAAATCTGTCGATCTTAAGTCTCAGCTGCACTTATTCAAAGTGGATATAAATAAAACTTTGAAGCCTATTAAAGGAGCCAGTCGTGTTTTAGGGTGGCCTTCAAGACCCACTTGTTGGGGGCTTTTCTTTCTAAGCCTGGCTCAGCGTGGATTCAGACAACCCTCCTTCTCTTTACAAATGTAGTGGAGAGCGCAATCTGTTCATCCAAAGAGGTTCAGCGATGGATTGTTCAAACACCACTGACAGGTACCATTGGGTGTCAGGAGGAGTGTTCCAATTTTCCTGACACTCAGACTTCACTAGCAACACATAGTGGGACGCGGGTGGAGCTGTGGTCTAAACCACTGAGTCTCTTGGGCTTAGAATCATAGAATCATAGAGTTTTAAGAGACCACAAGGAGCATCCAGTCCAACCCCCTGCCAAGCAGGAAACACCATCAAAGCATTCCTGACAGATGGCTGTCAAGCCTCTGCTTAAAGACCTCCAAAGAAGGAGACTCCACCACACTCCTTGGCAGCAAATTCCACTGTCAAACAGCTCTTACTGTCAGGAAGTTCTTCCTAATGTTTAGGTGGAATCTTCTTTCTCGTAGTTTGAATCCATTGCTCCATGTCCGCTTCTCTGGAGCAGCAGAAAACAACCTTTCTCCCTCCTCTATATGACATCCTTTTATATATTTGAACATGGCTATCATATCACCCCTTAACCTTCTCTTCTCCAGGCTAAACATACCCAGCTCCCTAAGCCGTTCCTCATAAGGCATCGTTTCCAGGCCTTTGACCATTTTGGTTGCCCTCCCCTGGACACGTTCCAGCTTGTCAGTATCCTTCTTGAACTGTGGTGCCCAGAACTGGACACAGTGTTCCAGGTGAGGTCTGACCAGAGCGGAATACAGTGGTACCATTACTTCCCTTGATCTAGATGCTATACTCCTATTGATGCAGCCCAGAATTGCATTGGCTTTTTTAGCTGCTGCATCACACTGTTGACTCATGTAAAGTTTATGGTCTACCAAGACTCCTAGATTGGAAGGTCTGCAGTTCGAATCCCTGCGACGGAGTGAGCTCCTGTTGCTCTGTCCCAGCTCCTGTCAACCTAGCAGTTCAAAAGCATGCCAGTGCAAGCAGATAAATAGCTACCACTGTGGTATGAAGGTAAATGGCATTTCCATGCTCTTTGGTTTCTGTCATGTTGTCCCGTTGTGCCAGAAGCAGTTTAGTCATGCTGGGCACACGACCCGGAAAGCTGTCTGTGGAAAAACGCCAGCTCCCTTGGGCTTAAAGTGAGATGAGCACCGCAACCCCCATAGTCGCCTTTGACTGGACTTAACTGTCCAGGGGTCCTTTACCTTTACCTTTAGTGACACAGGACTGAGAAAAGGAGACAATATGGAGAATTAAATTTAGAATCCAATCATGCATTTTTTTTAATGCATCGAATCTGATGTTTGGTCGTTGCAGTATTGGAAAGCACTCATTAATTTCCAATTTGCTTGTGATATCGCAACCAGGTTACAATTAGGGCTGCTTTGATTGTTCACTTGTTTTGCTTTTCAGGGTAAAAAAAAGAAAATCTGGTCAGCAGTGCTATTTCCTGAGAACAACTTCCTACTGCCGAGAATGTTCAGGCTTCTACTGCCATTTTTTCTCTTCCTCCCCCTCCCCCAAACCAATCTGTTGGTTCTTTGGTGGCACTTTCAGCCCTGATTAGGGCTTCATTCTCCTTCATAGGATGATCAAACCTCATTGGAGATGCCAAAACACGATGATAGAATTGTAGAATTGGAAGGTACTCTGAGATTCATTTAGTCCAAACCTCTGCAATGCAGAAATATGTAGCTGTCAAACCTGCAACCTTGGCAATATCAGCACCACACTCTAACCAGCTGAGCTGTCATGTGTGCAGCCATTCCACTTTGGCTACCGCCTGAGTTCACAGTAGGTTAAATTAAGCTAACTTAGAGTGAGGGCACAGATCACTGGAGGCACAATTTAGCTAATTTAGAGTGAGGGCAATATTCCCTGGACAGGCCACACAAGTGATACTAGCCAACCAGGAACATGAGAGGAAGCACAGCTTTGTGAATAGGCCACCACTTTAATCCTTTTTGCAGCAAAGCAATTGCAGAAAAAAAAATCACTGAAAGTGATGTGCTTTTCAATTCTGAGACCAGTCTTTGTGACAACCCCCTCCCCTTTGATTCAGCCAAAGTTACAATAGTTAAAGTGTTTTTCTGTCATGGTGCCAGGTATGACAGACAAGAGCTACTTCGGTGCTTGCAGAAAAATTGATGACACAGTTGCCGAAAGCTCTCTCAGGTGAGGCCAAATATATTTTAAATGCCAAGTAATGAAATAAAAAAAAATGTTTTTGTTCTTAAAGGGATGGGGGGGGAGGGAGAAAGCTTTAAATTAAAAATGAGATTTGAGGATAAAGTGAGGGCAAACACCAGCATTTAGTAACTACAAACATTAAGGCCGGCCCAAGATACAAACCGCCTTATCCAAAGTAAGACCAATGGTTTGGGATGAATGGATTTATCAATGTTGGTTTCTCCTTTTTCCATCTTAGATTTGTGAACATTTGTGCACAAGTGTTGTTGTTTTTTAATGTCCTCTTTAAAATTCACCATCAATTTTCTCCTAATACACACATTTCCACAAGGAATTTTCCTCAATGTAATGCATTTTATACGTTATGTTCACTAATGTATGGGTTTCAATGCAGACTTTCCCCTAAAGTACACATTATTTGCTTTGAGAATTGGCTGCAAAATTTAGACAAGTACAGTGGTACCTTGGTTCTCGAACGTAACCTGTTCCGGAAGTCCATTTGACTTCCGAATCATTTGAAAACCAAGGCGCGGCTTCCGATTCGTGCAGGTGCCCCAGAAAAAATAGCCGACAGCCGCATCAGACGTTCAGCTTTCGAAAAACATTCAAAAACCGGAACACTTACTTCTGGGTTTTCAGTGTTCGGGAGCCAAAATGTTCAAGTACCAAGGTGCAAGGCTGGCACGTCCATTAAGGTGAACTAGGCAATTGCCTAGGGCACCAAAATGGAGGGGGCGCTGGCCAGGCTTGGGCAGGGGGTGGGATGCGCTAGCAGCAGCTTCTCCATTGTAGCGGAGAGGTGCTGCTTGCCCCCTACATCACCCCCTGGCTCTCGCTAAAGCAGGCTTTGGTGGGGGGGCAGGGGCGGGGCGGGCAAGCAGCAGCTTCTCCGCTACAGCGGAGAAACTGCTGTTGCCTCTCCACCCCCCCCACTCCCGCTAAAGCAGGCTTTGGCGGGGGGTGGGCGGTGGGGGGCGTCAGAAGGTGGTCTGCCTAGGGCGCAAGAAACCCTAGCACCGGACCTGCCAAGGTGTGTGAGAACCAAGGTTCCGCTGTACATATTTTAGAAGGATACCTGTGTTTCCATCTGCATATTGCTTCAGAAACTACAAATTATGTAGTTTCACATTAAAATCCACACTGAAATGAATTTCTCCATTACCAATGTTCCATACAGCTTAGTATTGTCTACAGTGACTGGCAGCAACTTTCCAGGATTTCAGACAGATTCTCAGCCCTAGCCAAAGGCACCAGGAATTGAACCAAATACCTTTTTGCATGCACAATAGATGCTCTACCATTGAGCTATGGTCTTCCCCCTTGATATTTTTCATGTACATGAGGGAAAGGGAGTCAAAGAGACAGCAAGAAAATGAGAGGCAGTCAGTTCTGAGGGATCCAGTGAGGGGGTCGTCGAAACCTGGTGCCAGAAGGCTGGATTCACTAAGGCACGAATCCATTTCATTCAAAACCCAAGTGATCGTTTCTTCTCAAATTCTCCTTCCAAGACTGGTGTGACCTGCAACAGGTTCTGGATGAAGGTTCTAGACATAGGCTTTTTTGCCCCTCTACTCAGGAACGAAGGAACAAGATGTGCCAGAAAAGAATTGAGCAACCCCTTTCAGCCCAAGGGTTGTGTTCCCTAATGTGCAACCTTTTGAGGGTCACAGGACATTGGTGATGGTGCTGGGGAACCAGAGTAGTGGATGCAAATCTGCATACTGTGGATCACTCCTTGCATGAACAGTTCTCTTCATCATCCATCCAAGCATTATCATATTTCAATGATACATTCCGGCCAGACCAATGCACTCAAGGGAAGCACCAGACTCTCCAAGTGTCCCCATTTTCCAGGGACAGTCCTGGATTTACAGAAGCCATCCTGGTTTCTGATTTGATACCAGAATGTCCAATTTTTCCTTTTCTTGTTCAGTCATTCAGTCGTGTCCGACTCTTCGTGACCCCATGGACCAGAGCACGCCAGGCACCCCTATCCTCCACTGCCTCCCACAGTTTGGCCAAACTCATGCCAGTTGCTTCGAGAACACTGTCCAACCATCTCATCCTCTGTTGTCCCCTTCTCCTTGTGCCCTCCATCTTTCCCAACATCAGGGTCTTTTCCAGGGAGTCTTCTCTTCTCATAAGGTGGCCAAAGTACTGGAGCCTCAATTTCAGGATCTGCCCTTCCAGTGAGCACTCAGAGCTGATTTCTTTGAGAATGGATAGGTTTGATCTTCTTGCAGTCCATGGGACTCTCAAGAGTCTCCTCCAGCACCATAATTCAAAAGCATCAATTCTTCGGCGATCAGTCTTCTTTATGGTCCAGCTCTCACTTCCATACATTACTACTGGGATTTTTCCTTAGGATATCCCTATTTTGATCAGAGAATTGTTGGAGGGTATGGAGTTATCCAACTCTCAAGCCATTATATGTAATAATAATAATAATAATAATAATAATAATAATAATAATAATAATAATGTTGGAAGCTGGCCAGAGTGGCTGGGACACCCCAGTCAGATGGCTGGGGTATAAATAGAAAAATTATTATTATTATTATTATTATTATTATTATTATTATTATTAAGGACGTCCATATTTACATCAGAGAAATGTTGGAGAGTATGAGACACTGAGCAGGGCAGGAGAGCATTGTTGTCTTAGAAGTGGGGACATGTCTTGGAGAGAGTTTCAAGGGCCAGACAGAAAGGCCTGGAGGGCCACATTCAGTCCCCGTGCTAGAGGTTCCTTATGCCTCTGTTTCATGCATTGCACCAAAACCATGTCTTTATTAAATCACATCACCTGCAACACATGCAACCAGTTAAAAGCCAGACTCTCCCTCCCCCTTCAGAGCTTGTCCTCCTACTGAGGTCATGGAATCCCCCCAAGCCACTGAGCTCCATTCTTTGGCTTTTATCTTTTGGAGTAATGCCCCCATCTTCCCATGAAGAGTTTTGACTTCACAAGACCTCTTTGCTGGCAAGGCAACAAGATTGGAGAGAGGAGCTGAAGGCACAGTTTCTGCAGCTTCAAAAGTGAACTGTATTGAGTTGGTGGGGGGCAGGAAAGAAAGTAAGACATTCTCAATTGACCAATTCCTTCCAGGCCTTGGTATACGCTCCACAGATCATGGGTAGCCTTAAGGCCCCAGCTGGAGAGCAATCCAGTTTACAAACAAGGAAACTGTACATGCCCCCAAAGTCTTTGTGCATTATTGAAAAGGGCATCGGGCACCACACTGTGCCAAAGACAAGGAGACTATATGTTTTCAAAGCTCCATACCCCTCAAATGGGTTGCTAATTCATGAAGAAAGCTACCTAATGCTTTGATCTCAGCAGACAAAAACATAACTGACTGAACAGTGCTGCGGTATAGCTTCACTTGTGCGTCAATCATAGAATCATAGGCCTCTGATAGAGCATCGCTTG
Organism: Lacerta agilis; assembly: GCF_009819535.1. NCBI lineage: Eukaryota > Metazoa > Chordata > Lepidosauria > Squamata > Lacertidae > Lacerta > Lacerta agilis. Next base: position 86,216,129 of record NC_046317.1, read on the forward strand.
CCCTCATTACCTTACAATGGCTCTGCTACTTCAAGGGATATCTCAGGAGGCCTTCTTTCTTAGGTACTCCAACTTAGTGCCCTCCAGATCTTTTGGACCAGAGCGCTCATCACCCTCAGCCGTGTGCAGATGAGGGGAGTGGTAGTCCAAAATATCTAGACTACCAGAGGTTGGTGAAGGCTGTCATAGGGTTATGTGTGTCAACTGGTTCACTGGTCATCCACAGCCTCAGGCTGCCTTGAAGGTGCATTCTGCCTCGAGTGACACAGCAGTATCAACCAAACAGTAATTGTGTGTGTTTGTGTTGCATCTCTGAGCAGCTCTGCAACAGAGGCCACAGGAATCCTTAAATAGGGCAAGTTGAGGGGCCACAGCAGACCGTGCCAGGTTTAATATTTCACACCGCCAGCGGAAAGGATTTCAAATAGCAGGGGCCCCAATATGTACTTTGTATCTGTGCATTAAAAAAGTCTGTTTTTGTGCTGCTCTTTGCTCTCTCTCCCCTCCCTTTAATCACTTTCAGGTTCTGAGCCACTCTATTTAAAGGTAGTTCTGTGCTACACATTCACTATAATGGGGAATCGAAAAACTGTTAAAACTTTTTCACCTTTTGGCCAAAGTGGATGAAATTTACAGGCCCAGAGTTCCTCCAGAGTGGATTAAACCAATTAATACTGGGTCCAGTTTCAGTATTGTTTCATATTATTTTAACATTGTTGAAGGAAATATGGGTTTTCCTCCTACTCCTTTCATTTCTTCCTTCTTAGCCTATGACTGCCTTTATCCCCCATTATAAACTAACAATAGAGTTTCATTCAACATTTAGAGAGATTAAAGTATTTTGCCTCCCTCTCCCTGGTCAAGAATATTAAGTGAAAAGCCACCACCCAATTTCACTACCCAAAATAGCATGGATAATTTTAGGGTGCTACTTTTCACTGTCTTTCAGGGAAAGTTATCCAGTCTTCTCAGCAAATCCAACACCAAAAAATCCTATCAAAAGCAGAAATGAGGCAATGTTGATGGGTGAAGGAGATAAAGGCCATCTGGCTATCCCTACCCCAACTGTGCTAGGCCTCCACCCTAAAGTCCCACATCAGGCCTCATATTGAGGAAGCTGTGCACAGCCCTACAAATATATATATATATGTATCATTCTTGTCTTCGATCCACAACTTGGGAAGCCATTGTGCATCTGTTGGGGTTACCCAGAGCCAATGAAACAACTGGATCATCATTCATGTATTCTGAGTTCTTCTTTGTTCCAACATGATTCATTGAGGCAGGGTTATTACATTAATCCAGGGGTGGCCAACTCCCAAGAGACTGTGATCTACTCACCGAGTTAAAAACTGGCAGTGATCTACTCCATTTTTGAGGGCCCATTTTTTAGGAGTTTACATAAAGGTTGTTGAGCTTTTTTTAGGAAGGAAAGCCTTGGTTTTTTGCGGTTCAGGTCAAAGTTGCTCCTTTGTGGGGAGTCAGTGATCTACCACAGATGTCCAGTGATCTACCAGTAGATCATGATCTACCTGTTGGACGTGCCTGCGATTAATCCTATCAGCAATCACTGGTGATATATAGGTTGGTATCTGGAGCAGAGCTCCAGGACCACCCTAAATAGAATGAGCAGGAGGATCCCCAAACGAAGAAAAAACAGCTGCCTTGCCATATTCTGAATATTCATTACCACCAAAGAGCTCCCCCCATCTCCACAGTAGGATGATTAAATCCAGAGTCTAGAATTACCTAACTGCACCACGGTCAGTAAGACTGGTTCATGGTTCTTACATCATAGTGAATTCAATGGGATAAATGAGCATTTACCTAACTCTTTCGCACTGAAATCAATGAGGTTTAAAAATGTACTCAACGTACGCAGCATCAAGTCTATTTTCATTACAGACCAGTTTCTCCCAACCTGGGGCTCTTGAATTATTATTATTTTGTACTACAACTCCCATCAGCCCTAGCCAGCACAGCCTTGCTATCTTGGGGCTGATGGGAGTTGTAGTTTAGAAGACACAAGGCTGGGGAAGGCTGATGCAGAAATTCATAACAACAGACTTTATGGAAACACTTTGCTGTTTAATTAAGGAAGCCTTTTATTTGTTTTGAACATCGCTGTTTTTAATGGAAAGTTTGCACGCAAACACTCATTCGCATCCCTCGTCTCCCAGAGCATTAAATCACTGCCGTGACGGCCAAGTCCATTTATTTAAACAAGAGAGCAGAAGTGGGCTTCAAGGAGTGCACCTTGTTTACAAGATACAAAACCCTATTAATTCCAGTAGAAGTTGCACTGTGCAGTTAGCGGTTTCAGGCTTTCATGATGTACTCTCATATGGCATAGCAATAATTCCAGCGATAATTCCAGGGATGGGGTGAATTGTTCATCTGAGATATCAGGGCTAGGTTATTTTGCAAAACCGTACAAAGTCAAGCACATCACATCTGTACTTGCAAATCCAGAAGATTTTTTTTAAACTTTGCTTTTTAAATTTTAAATTCTGTTTATAGATTAAAAGATATTGAAGCGGCTCACATACACAATAAGTACGAAGAAGAAGAAGAAGAAGAAGAAGAAGAAGAAGAAGAAGAAGAAGAAGAAGAAGAAGAAGAAGCCCCACATCAAATTATTCACATAACAAAACACATAGCCGATATCCATATCCATAAATTGATTTATTGATTGAGTTTATACGCCGCATTATTCCTGCAGGTTTCAGTGCGGTTCACAGGGCGGCTCATAATATAAAATGAATATAATCAGCAGTGTGATATAAAATTTCAGGCACCACAACTTACATACAATCATCCAACCAGTCTCACTCGTTTCACACAGCCACTACTATAATTCACTACCTTAAACATTACCTCTATCAACCACAGATACCCAACAATACTACAACTCACATGCAAAGTGTCACTGCCAAGCATACACAATAAGATAGACTTCTAGTATCTGAAGCAGTAATGGTCGCCTGCCCCACTCCTATGTTTTCCAGCTCCTACCTTTTCCATGCAGAAAGCTTGTATCACTTGTGTTACTTTGCTTTAGAGTTCAGTTTAGGTTCCACCCATTCTGAGGCTTTATCAGATGTGATTAGCAAATGGATCAGTCTCCTAAGGTGCATTCTCCCACGGTTTCCAGCTCATTTACTGTTATGTACTGAGTTGAATAGGATCCAAAATGCAGCAGTCTGATTGGTCCTAGAACAATAGGATCCAGAATGCAGCAGTCTGATTGGTCCTAGAACAATGGGATCCAGAATGCAGCAGTCTGACTGGTTCGCAGGAGCCACCCACTCCAGCTCCAGGTGGAAGTGAATCCGCAACCTGATTGGCATACAGGAGGATCCCGGAATTAGCCAATCACATGGGGCCCATTGTGTAAATAATGTATATAAAGCAGACGTTTTGGGGAAACTTCCTTTCCTCGCTACTATGAGCTGAATAAAAAGCATGAAATCCACACTTGACTCCGAGTATATTTCATGTACCCATCACTATCCTTCAGGGAAAATAAGTTTGTTACAGAGGACCTCCCGATCAACTAAGATTGTGCAACCACAATTTGCCAGTATGTGACTGACTCCCACTGCAAAATAGCAATAGTCTGAAGCACCCTTGATCAGTTCTGTCTGAAGAGCATGAGAAGATTTGACCTTCTTGTATGCTGTCTGTGACCATACGTCTCTTTGAATGACTCAGAGAGAAGAAAAGTGTTGCACTGTACAAATATTTGTTTTAAAGGCCATATGGGACCTGGATTTGATGCTTCCATTTGAAGGTGGAGGTGCTGAAAGCAGGACACGAGCAAACCAATACCTATTCTCAAGAGACTGTGTCAGGCATTGTTTAAAAAACAACAACAAAACATTAGCATGCTTCATAGATTTTGGCCAAAGCAAGGAGAGATGAAAGAGAGTGACGTAGCTGGGCCAAGAAGCAAGAGGGTTGTTTGATGATGTGCTGGACTATGCAGGGGAAATATGGACAAGGAGCAAATCAGTACCTTGGAATGAAACTGTTTTTTGATGATGCAAATCTAGACTTCCTTTTGAAAAATAAAAGTGCTTTGAATTTCTCCAGCAAACGTGACCCCTCCAGAGATACTAACAGTATATAAAAAATACAGTGTGTTGTAAAAATGGCAGCAATATGAGGAGATGTGGACCCTTGTCTCTCTTATATTAATAAACACCATTAAGAGAGAGAGAAAACCTTCATATTGAGCTATATAAAGTGCTGGTTTGTAGCTGGATAAGGTTTGTCCATGGAGATAGCTGGCACCATAAGTCCTCCTTTTGGAAAGGTAATATTTAAAGCCAACAGAGGGCAAGGGCTCTATGTGTTGGAACACATGCTTTCCATACAGAAGGTCCCAGATATAACAACAACAACAACAACAACAACAACAACAACAACAACAACAATTATAATAACCTTTATTGTCATTGTACAACCTGTGTACAATAAAATTAAATGAGCCTCCCCCCCAAAAAAAAACCACTCAATCTCTTATCGAACAACACACCACCTCGCAAGTCGATTTTGCTATGTTATTTTCCATTCAACAGCCTAACAGCCCACGGATAGAAGCTATTTTTTAGCCTGTTGGTACAGCTGATTATACTTCTATATCTCCTGCCCAAGGGTGTCTCAGTGTGTCTGGGTAGAGCAGGGAAAGACTCCTGTCAGAAACTCTGGAGAGCCTCTGCCAGTCAGTGTTGACATTGCTGGGCAAAATGGACCAGTGATCTCACTAGGTATAAGGCAGCTTCCAAAATTTCCATTTTTCTATAGATGTAGTAATCCAAGCTTCACCATTTCAGGACCCAGGACAGGGACCATAATGTGTTGCATCTAGTGAGGTCAATCCAATAATGTTCTATATTCCATCACAGTTGTGTTCTAAATTGTGTGGAGGGTGTGGAGGGCTCCCTGGTCCTGAATGGGGTAACTGCGCCCCTGAAGGACCAGGTGTGCAGCCTGGGAGTCATTTTGGACTCACAGCTGTCCATGAAGGCGCAGGTTAATTCTGTGTTAATTAGCTCCATCTGATATGCAGGCTGAGACCCTATCTGCCCGCAGACTGTCTCGCCAGAATGGTGCATGCTCTAGTTATCTCTTGCTTGGATTACTGCAATGCGCTGTATGTGGAGCTACATTTGAAGGTGACCCAGAAACTACAACTAATCCAGAATGCGGCAGCTAGACTGGTGACTGGGAGTGGCTACTGAGACCACATAACATTGGTCTTGAAAGACCTACATTGGCTCCCAGTATGTTTCCGAGCACAATTCAAAGTGTTGGTGCTGACCTTTAAAGCCCTAAACGGCCTCGGTTCAGTAGGAGCGTCTCCACCCCCATCGTTCCACCCGGACACTGAGGTCCAGTGCTGAGGCCCTTCTGGCGGTTCCCTTGCTGTGAGAAGCCAAGTTACAGGGAACCAGGCAGAGGGTCTTCTCGGTAGTGGCACCTGCCCTGTGGAATGCCCTCCCAACAGATGTCAAAGAGAAAAACAACTACCAGACTTTTAGAAGACATCTGAAGGCAGCCCTGTTTAGGGAAGTTTTTAATGTTTAATAGATTATTGTATTTTAATATTTTGTTGGAAGCCACCCAGAGTTTCTGGGGAAACCCAGCCAGATGGGTGGGGTATAAATAAATTATTATTATTATTATTATTATTATTATTATTATTATTATTATTAATTCTATCACAAGACTATTATAAATTACAGGCAAAAACATACCATGCTTTCTCTCCCCACCCCATTCCAAATTTTGCTTAACATCCACCTTGTTGAGAAGTTCTGGGGAACTTGAAAACTTATGCATGGCTTTGTGGCTTCTTGAACCTAATAAAAGTATAGTCATACCTCATGCTACGATCGCTGCGGGTTATGTCTTTTCAGGTTGCGCTCTGCGTGAACCCGGAAGTACCAGAATGGGTTACTTCCGAATTTCGATGCTCGCATATGCGCAAAAGCGCTAAATCGCGCTTCGTGCATGCACAGATGTGCCAAATTACATCACGCGCGTGCACAGACATGCCACTGCGTGATACAAATGCTGCGGGTTGAAGGTGTGCCTCTGTCATGGATTACGTCCGCAATCCAAGCATCCACTGTATTACCAAAATGTCTTTGGGATTCCCCACCTCCCATCCAACAGACCAACATTTAGTATGTGTGGAACTCCTGGATGCTTTGTGTAACTTATGAATCAATCCTTTTTCTTCCCCATCCCTTTTCTCCCCCTTTCTCCCGCCCACCACTGGGAGCCAGTGTGGTGTTGTGGTTAGAGTGTCAGCCTGGGACCTGGAAGACCAGGGTTCAATCCCCACTCAGTCATGAAGCTCACTGGGTGACCTTGGACCAGTCACCGCTTTCCAGTCTAACCTACCTTACAAAGCTGTTGTGGGGATTACACGAGGAGGGGGAGAACCATGTATGCCATCTTGAGCTCCTTGGAGAAAAATGTAGGATATAAATGCAACAAACAAATCTAGACATGAATGTCTAGATGAGCTATGTTCTATGTAATGTCTGAGAATACATCTTTTGCCAGTGCTGCCAGGTCTTCTCACATATGTGGTTCAAAGCTTTTTGTCTTGCTTCATTCAGTGCCATGTGAATGGAACATGCTGGTTGCACAGCTTATTTGCATTATAGATTTGCACTTTTCTGCATGAACAACCACTGTTCACATATCATCATCTGAAACGTCAGAGGCAATTTAAAGATGGAGACTGACCATATTTTCTTCAGAGTTGAAGGAATTTGAAAGAAGAATCATTGCTGGTGTCATAAACAGTCCACCAGGTTTTCTCTCTAGAAAACAGGTGTTTCAGGTTTCTATATTGTTTCCAAAGCCTGAAAAACCTGTTTAACTGGAAGCAACATGGCAAATAAACAGGTATGTATATTGTATATTGTAGGAAACAGAGTCTCTCTCAAGTCAACCCTTTTCAACTCTACAAGCTGTCTCCAGTCTAAGGATGAAATCCCATGCACTCCTATCAGGAAGTAAGCTCCACTGAACTCAATGTTATATACATGCATAAGATTGCTCCATGAGTCTCGTGTACAAAAATGCTCTTACAGTCTGAACAGATGCCTGTTTACATAGAAATATGTTCAACTGAGTTTCAATGGAGTACATCCTATTAGACTCAGTTAAACTTATTTATATGTAAACATGTATTGATTTAGACTCTCAAGTCAATGTGGGTAGGATTTCAGCCTTTGCCAGTCTCATCCACCCCAGCTGAAGGTAAATGTTTGAAAGACACCTGTATCTCTTTCTCCTCAAGCTGTCTGCCTATAAGCCTTAGAAAATGCAAAGGATTGACCCATAGGACTTTGGAGGCAATCTTTAGAGCACTTTTTTTAGAACAGCCCCATCGACTGCTCTGAAATAAGTCACCTGAGATCTGCAGCGTTTGGCAGAGAATGAAAACAAGACGATCTCTCATTTCTGCAAAGTTTTGACTGGAGATTGCTGCAGAGCAGCTCCTGTACACTCGCCTGGAATAATATCATAAGCACTAAAGCAGGTAAAAGAAATCCACACATGAAACTTCTTCCCATGCTAAAGGTAAAGGTAAAGGACACCTGACAGTTAAATCCAGTCTCGAACAACTGGGGTTGCAGTGCTCATCTCGCTTTACTGGCTGAGGAAGCCGACGTTTGTCCACAGACAGTTTTTCGTTTCATGTGACCAGCAAGACTAAGCATGGCGAAACCAGAGCAGTGCATGGAAACACCGTTTACCTTCCTGCCAGAGCGGTACCTATTTATCTACTTGCACTTTGACGTGCTTTCGAACTGCTGGGTTCGCAGAAGCTGGAACTGAGCAACGGGAGCTCACCCCGTCCCAGGGATTCAAACCACTGACCTTCCAATCAGCAAGCCCTAGACTCATAGAATCATAGAATCATAGAGTTGGAAGAGACCACAAGGGCCATCCAGTCCAACCCCGTGCCAAGCAGGAAACACCATCAAAGCATTCCTGACAGATGGCTGTCAAGCCTCTGCTTAAAGACCTCCAAAGAAGGAGACTCCACCACACTCCTTGGCAGCAAATTCCACTGTCGAACAGCTCTTACTGTCAGGAAGTTCTTCCTAATGTTTAGGTGGAATCTTCTTTCTTGTAGTTTGAATCCATTGACTCAGTGGTTTAGACTACAGTGCCACCTGCGGTGGAGCATTTTGAAAAGTTTGGGAGCCAAGGACTTATTGCCACTGGCCATGTTCCATAGAGGCTGGCTGGCTGGCAGCTCACAGATCCCCTGGTTTAAATTAGGATAGGAAATGTTGCCCTCACTCTTGATTGGCTTTGAGCTAAAGCTATAGATGGTGTTGCCGCATGATAATGTAGCATCATCACAAAGTCAATCAGAATGAGGGCAATGCCTCCTGCCCTCATTGTAGGGCAGCATTTTCCAACCTTGTATTCCTATAAGCTGTTGGGCCCATGACTGAGTTCCAATGATACAGAAATAGGGCAAAATTAGCTGCTCAGCACACCCTCTTCCCATCATCCTAAGCCAACAGAACTAATGAGACATATGGTCCAATAATGCCCAAAGACCCAAAATTCAGGAAAGCTTCTCTGGAGACAGCTATTTTCCACTGCCACTGTTGGAGGCAACGCTTCTGAATGCCAGTTGCTGGGAATCTTAAGTTGTGTTCAGGTCCTGCTGCCAGGCTTCCCATAGGCATCAAGTTGACCGCGGAGATAACAGACCTCTGGGCTAGAAGGGCTTTTGGCCTCATGCAGCAGAGCCCTTCTAGTGTTCTTAACTTAGGGGACTCTGGGGAAAGGAAATAGTAGTGTCAGAGACCGAGATTCTTGGAAGCACCATAGCTGCCTCTGGTAAGACATTGAAACATGTGGTAGCAGTGAAAAAAGCTAAGCCAAGAGGTGTTTTAGGAAAACTTCCCATCCCAGTTCTCTACGACCAGCTTTAATTTTCCCAAAAAAGATCCAGCAGGAATTTTTGACCCAGCTTTACCATTGCCCCATTTTCAGGAGGACAGATGTGGGAAGGACACTGCTATTGCCCCATCAGCACAGAAGGAATCCAGGCTACAGCAGTTCTAGTAACTAGAAAACTGGCCCTTGGTCATCTACCGTAATTTTTGTGCTAGATAATATTTAAGGTTGAATCTCTGCTATTTTATTAACATCCTAGCTGTGGTTGGAAACACAGACCATGGCTCAGAGTTCATTCATCCCATTGGTTTTATGAAGAAAATAAGGAGTTAGGATGATATGAGGTTCACCACTAAAATTTGCCTTCATTTACTTTACCTTCCTTTCCTCTATTTGTCTCTCCTCATACCTCTGTCATCAACAAGAAGAATTTTCCTCGACAGACCTCAGAGAGATTTATTTATTTTTTAATAAAAAGAATGCTTGCAAGTTTTTATGCCGGCGCTTAGATGTGTTGAGAATACATTGGCCAACGTTGGATTTGTAATAAGGCAAAAGATTACTGGGAAATGATATATAATGAATCGAAAAAGATGTTTAAGATAACATTTGAATATATATATAAAAACCCAGAAGCTTTTCTTTGGGAATTGTGGGATCAAAGTTACCTAAACAATTTAAAAACTTATTTGTGTATGCAACCATGGCCGCAAGAATGGTATTTGCCCAAAGATGGAAGGAAGAAGTCGTCCCGGCGAGAGAAGAATGGCTACAGAAATTAATGGACTATGCAGAAATGGCGAAACTTACCAGAAGAATTAGAAATGAAGACAACAAAGTCTTTAATAGGGAATGGAAATCGTTTATTAAATATTTACAAACTTATTGTAAACAAATCAAGACATTGGCAGGATTAATATAAAAACGTGTAGTTTTCGTTTTTTTAAAATATTTATGAAACAGATGGGAGGAAATATGGAAATGCAGGGGGGAAAGAGTAAATATAAGGAACAGCAGAAAGGGGGAAGGGAAGTCGATTTATGATATGTAATGACCATTTTGTTTGTTTTTTAATTGTGTGTGTGTGTGTGTGTGTGTGTGTGATATTGCAACCTCAACTTCCTGTCTGGAGTCAAACAGGATCTTCCCCCCCCCCCTTTGGCTAATCTGTATGAAACACTTTGAATGTCAGAAATGCACCTTGTAAATGCTAAGTATTATTCATGCAGGTGACTGAGAGCCAGACTAGATGCTACGCAGGAGGGAGGGCACAAAAAGGGAAGGGGCTACCACTTGATGATGATGACAGCTACCACTGCAGATGGCTTTGAAAGGGGATTAGGCAGCGAGGGAAAAATAGGTTGTAGATAAATGTAGATTGTTTTATCTCAAGTTTTACTGCCTCTCTCCTCCTCCTGTTGGTTCGTGTTCGATCTTTCGTTAACCTCCTGACTCCACGATGGCCACATATAAGGTAATAATCAGAATCGATTTGTTTCCCAGGAGTAATAAACTCTAAATTTCTTTGTTGTTTTTTTTTTCCAGCGAGCAGTCTTACCAGACTATTTGTTTTCTGCACTCCACTGCAATATATACCAAGTTCCAAGACCAGGAACACAAGAGGCTGCCTTATACTGAGGTCAGTATTGTCTGTGGTGACTGGCAGAAGTTCTTTAGGGTTTCAAGGATGAGTTCCTCCCAAAGCTACGTGGAGATACCAGGGATTGAACCTTGGAGCTTCTGGATTAGCTGTAGTTCCTGAGTCTCCTTCAAAGTTAGCCCTTATACATAAGGAAGCACCACTTTTCACATTAAGAACATAAGAAGAGCATGATGGATCAGGTCAATGGTCCACCTAGTCCAGCATCCTGTTCTCTTAGCAACCAATCAGATGTCTGTGGGACCCAAACATGAGAACACTCTGCCCTCCTATGGCTTCCAGCAACTGGTTTTCAGAAGAATGAATGAATGAATGAATGAATGAATGAATGAATCTTTGTTTGCATCAGCCATCGGCCATAGCAACAAAACAGCAATGCAGTATACAAAGAACAGAAATAAAAAGTCGATTATATAAAATGCACTTTAGGGTCCTGAATCAGCAGTCAATTGTTGTTGTTGTTGTTGTTCAGTCGTTCAGTCGTGTCCGACTCTTCATGACCCCATGGACCAGAGCACGCCAGGCATGCCTATCCTTCACTGCCTCCCGCAGTTTGGCCAAACTCATGCTAGTCGCTTCGAGAACACTGTCCAACCATCTCGTCCTCTGTCATTCCCTTCTCCTTGTGCCCTCCATCTTTCCCAACATCAGGGTCTTTTCCAGGGAGTCTTCTCTTCTCATGAGGTGGCCAAAGTACTGGAGCCTCAACTTCAGGATCTGTCCTTCTAGTGAGCACTCAGGGCCGATTTCCTTGAGAATGGATAGGTTTGATCTTCTTGCACTCCATGGGACTCTCAAGAGTCTCCTCCAGCAGTCAAATAGTGGACCTTATTCTGATTGCCCCAGATAAAAACCTTGCAACCTTTGCTGTCATCTGCTCCTCTTGATCTGCCAGAAGAAAGGACACTGTGGCAGTGGTTGGGCGACCTGGAATGGACAATAAGAGAGGGGTGATAATCTCATTCCTCAAGTCTTTATAAAGTGTGCAAGCCAGAAGGGCATGCGCCACTGATTCGGCACTGCTATCTCCACAGGGACATAAGCGTTTTTCATGTGGAATCTGTAGGAATCGTCCCTCAAGTACAGCCGAGGGCAATACATTCAATCTTGCGAGAGGTTTTCCGAAGCTTTGATGCCTCCAACTGTGGAGGCAGAGCACACCTACTGTGGCTAGTAGCCACTGGTTGCTTTTTCGTCCATGAATTTGTCCAATTCTCTTTTAAAGCCATCCACGTTGGTGGCCATTACTACCTCCTGCAGAAGCCACCGTTTAACGATGCACCGCTTCGTTAGCATTACACCATTGCTATCCCCCATTGATGCATGAAGTCTGGGAGGCTGGATTCAAATGCAGCCACTTGTTCCTGCAAGGCAGCTGCGTACACCCAAGGGCAAATGTACGTGCATTTCACTCAACATGATGTAATGGCTGGAGAGATGCAGCGCCATATATCAAATCACAGAAAGTGTAATGTCAGCTGAAAATTCTGAAAACATTGTCTTGTTTTAAAAGGACACACTGTCTTTTAAAGAGCTTGCTCCCTCTCCCTCTTGCTTATTCTCTCCCTCCCGCCGGTACTTAGGAGGTGATTCATAGACCACTGATCTTGGCATTGTCTGGAGATGTCACAAAATCATCCTCTCATTTCTGTTAACTGCAAGGCTGCCTTGCTGCCCAGGCTCTAGGGAGTCACTGGAAAGGAGGTTCTTGTGAACTGTTGCTTCAACCTCTGAACTCCTTGCCAATTTTATATTTTGACAGAAATGTTTGCCCTCGGTGAAAGGCAAGTTTGTCCTATTCGCCTTCTGAAGCTGAGCCTTGGCCCATTTCCACATATCCTTTATTTGTTCCTCGTGTGTCTGCCTGTCTTCTGCTTGCGTTCCCCCCTCTCGAATGACATTTAGATTGTAAGCTCCTTGCAGAGAGGAATCTGTGTATGTCTCTCTGTGTGCATGTGTGTCACCTTATCATATTCTAAAGCAAGAGGTGGGTTATCCACGTGGGACTCAGCTATAGTTTTGTTGTTCAGTCGTTCAGTCTTGTCCGACTCTTCGTGACCCCATGGACCAGAGCACGTCAGGCATGCCTGTCTTCCACTGCCTCCCGCAGTTTGGTCAAACTCATGTTAGTAGCTTCAAGAACACTGTGTCCAACCATCTCGTCCTCTGTCATCCCCTTCTCCTTGTGCCCTCCATCTTTCCCAACATCAGGGTCTTTTCCAGGGAGTCTTCTCTTCTCATGAGGTGGCCAAAGTATTGGAGCCTCAGCTTCAGCATCTGTCCTTCCAGTGAGCACTCAGGGCTGATTTCCTTAAGAATGGATAGGTTTGATCTCCTTGCAGTCCATGGGACTCTCAAGAGTCTCTTCCAGCACCATAATTCAGAAGCATCAATTCTCTCTCTGTTCCTCCGGACTCTCTACTAACTGCACCCTTCCCCAGGACATCTGACCCTCTCTCCACACCACCACCATCACTGATTCTTCTCAACACGCATCTCAAACGCATTTTCCTGGGTAGAAGGCATCCTTGAGCTGTGTTAATGCTGCTTATTTGCCTGGCTGGAGAAAGTTGGGTAGCACCTGCACTATCCCCTGAAGCAGTATCACACCTCTTTCAAAAAGCCATGGCTTCTCCCAAGGAATCCTGGGAACTGTAGTTTGTTAAGGGTGCTGAGAGTTGTCAGGAGACCTTCCCCATCCCCCTCACAGAACTACGATTCCCAGAGTTCCCTTGGAAAAGGAATTGATTGCTCTTAAAGCTCTGTAATTGCAGGAGGATCTCTGAATCGTCCGTTTACTCTTGCAAATAGTTATATCGGGATGAGAAGCTGCTCTTTTTTTCAGAGGTACAAGAAATGCAGGGGGTGGGGGGAGTGGGAACCAATGACTGCAGCGGGCTGCCAATAAAATGTATGAAGGCAATTTCTGCGTTTAAGGCATTTCCTCGTGGAGGCCACTTCAGTGCATTGGTTTCTTGTCACAGTCCATAGTGAGGATGACAAATCTGACTAATTCATGTTCCCCCAGTCAAACGACTTGTCAGTGTTCTCATAATAATATATAAGCCTGTGAACCGACATCAATCAGCATCTGCAGGCTTCTTTCTCAATCTTTCCACTCGGAAGGGAGGAAATGCAGCAGAAAGCATGGAGCTGGGATCTGAGAGCCGTCGAACCAGCTGATCTTACATGCAAGGCCAGGAAGGAAAAGAAATGCATTTGTGAATGTGGAGGAGAAGATGGCATTGCGACCATAAAACTCAGACCCTCACAGCTGTGAACTGCTTGGCATTGAGGGATTCATAGTCACAAATTGTGACGGGGGAGGAAAGGCATTCAGCTCACATTTTATTTTGTTTATAAAAAAGCATTTATATACAACGTTCATAAAAAATATTGGCGTGTTTACAACAGTTGTATGTAAAACCACACAACAGAAACCATGTAAGAATGTGAAAATCAACTGGCAGTTATGGAAAGACGCATTCTTAATTGCCTGCAAAAGCCTGAAGAAATAGAAAAGTTTTCAGCAGGAATTTAAAAGTTGAAACAGAAGGCAACCGTTATATTTAAAGGAGAGCCTAGCTAATGCACACTGTCGTAAAGACTCCATGGACCAAAGCACAGCCATCTCTCAAAATTCACATTTTTTGGAATGTGGCAGTGTGGTCCTCCAGCCAAGTAGTGTTTACAAAACTGTATATACTAGGGCAAAGTGTGCATCAAAATGTATATATTAGTAAAAATAACTACAACAGATGCACTATATTAAGAAAATTTGCTCTGCCCCCCAAAAGTATATTCGGTAAAATTGCATGCAAAAGTTGTATGTTACGAGGAATTTGTAGTAAACTTTGAATTTTCATGAGGACTTTTTCATTTTAAAAAATCACACATTGTAGAAATGGGGAGCATTTAATGAGAAACTGTAATTGACAGATTCACACACACCTAGTTACAAATTGTGTTCATCTGGATTGAGCCAAACCAGCTGATTGCTTTTCGTGAAGATTCTCAGCAGGAGAAGAAAACCGAAACCTCCTTTTCTAAATGGTTTTTCAGCACTCCTGAACAAACATTTGTTTGTTCAAATTGCTCTAACTCTCCATCGCCTTGATTCACCCTCACCTCACTGAAGTTATTGCACAATCAAATCTGATTGACCATTTAGCATTGTGGTGATGTCCTGTTCACTATGTGATTCTTGATGGGGGTGAAATCCCTCGTGCGACTAATCTCAGAAAGAGAAAGGAGATGTCACTGAGGAGAGGAAGTGCCAAATAAGCTATTTCCAACCATCCAAGGACCTACACACACACACACAGAGAGAGAGAGAGAGAGAGAGAGAGAGACTTCTTTTTCATCTTTGGCGATCCTTCGTAGCCGAGTAAGATTGTCTTCCATAAACACAGTTTTTACAATGAGTCTGTGAGTGACTGTGGAGACCAATTCTGGAACCACCGTCCTTCCACAGTGGGGACATTGGTTTCCAGGTGGGAGTTGACCTTTCGTTGGATTGCTCATGTTGTTTGGATGCCTGATTATCGTCTTCCAAAGCAACTACTCTATTCCGAACTTAAAAATGGAAAGCATAATGCTAGTGGTCAACAAAAGAGGTTTAAAGACACACACACACACACACTGGAATTGGCACTGAAGAGCAAGCTTACCTTTAATGATTCAAGAAGTCTCCATATTATTTTTTTCGAAATGCTGACTTGTACATTTCCACCATTGTCCAACTGTTAATACCTTTGGCACCAATTATCACTTCATTGCCAGAATGATAACTTTACATCCGTGCATGCACATTGTCCTAAGAATAGGATCAATGTCAGAACGTTGCATAATGCATTTTGCAGCAGAGTTGTCCTAACGTGAGTCAGTAAAACTTTCTACTAATGCGTTTTACAACGTATCCGATATTAGAGAGATGAAAAATGTGTCTGCATCCAGTAATAATTCCATTAATTATGAATAAAGCATTTACAAATGACATCCTTATTTAAAAACGGTGATGAACTCATTTGGTTTTAATGCAAAAGGCAATATGTAATTTGCAATCCCCGTCGAATGCATTGCTTGGCGGATGGGGGCAAGGCGGTTTATGAGCATTGCACCATTAAGGGAGGAATATATCATTGGACGGCGACGTGAGGGGGGAAAGCAAATGGCAGCAAAACAAGACCAGTGATGTTTCAGGTGCAGGGCAGAGATGGACTATTTAAAGATGCTGAGGGGTGTTTGAAGGCATCAGCTTGTCCCAGTTGTTGACCTTAAAACTGGGAGCAAGGCCAACAAAGCACTATCTTAAGCCCATTTTCTGAAAAACAAACTGCTTTGTTTTTATCTGCAAGTGTATTATCAGGTAGGTTACTCAGCAAAGGAATATTCCATTAAGCACTGCACATATTTCATATATTTCAACGGGGCTTGTGCTGGGACTTCCGGCGAGGTCGCCATCACGGGCGGTCGCTGGGTTGCCTCGGCAGCGAGGCGACCCAGTCCAGCCCGGGGGTTGGAGCCCCGCCACCGCTACGCGGGGCTCTGGTGAGGCGCGGGAAGAGCGTCCCGCGCCTCGGGCTCCCCGGCGGGCCCGCTAGGCTACGCACCCTTCCCTCGTTCCCCCTGTAAAGGGGGAGTGGGGGTGAAGGGAGCGCGGAGACGGGCCATTAGGGGAAATGCCCCAACCGGGCGGAAAAGCGGCGAGTACTGGCCTTGATGAGCGACGACGTTCTCCCTGAGAGATGAAAGGAAAAGAAGCCCGGAGGTCGTGAGTAATTGATTGGATTAACTGTTGAGCTTAAAGACTTAACGACCCGGGAGGCTTTAAAGAAAGGAAGCCTGCCTTTAACCCTTCGGTGGCAAGAAAATAACGGTCTGTGATACTGTTGCTACTGGATGGCTACATTGTTAAGATTTTTTTATGAGTGAGACTTTATAGATCTCCCTTTGGGGAGGAAGAGGATGGAGAATATTCCTTTTGAAAGTTTTGGTCTTTGCGCCCCGGTTTCAGAGAAAATGGCTGCGAAAACTCTGAACCGAAGTGGAAAATTACTGCTATAAGATGGATAACATTGAAATAGAAACTGAAATTTGATACCTATGCCCGTCCTCACCATGTTGGGCTTTGTCTTTGAAATTGTTTTGAACTCTGGACTAACTGATGAAGAAAGGATTATTATATTGAAACTGGAACTGCTTAATCAGAAATTGAAGGTTTTGAGTGGGGATATGAAGAAAAATCTACTTCCCACAGAGGAGACCTTTCAGATATTCGATACTATGGAAGAAAGCCTTGGCAAAGAGCTGAAGGAGATGATTGAAAAACTGAAAGAGACGGCATGGCGACTTCCGGAAAAAGAAACGCTCCTCGGTGGTGGCAGCCTGAGGACGGCAAGAAATGATATATCCAGCCCCCGAGGTGAGAGCTCGGGAGCAAAGGGCAAGAAATTAAGATATTTTCAAATAGAAGAAGAATACAGCGTTGAATGGGAGAAGCCGATGGAAGATGAACTGTGTATCCTGATGCTCGATGCAAGGACTGTTGGGGACTGCGTCTGGTTCTGTGGACGTACAAGAAAAGAGGACATTCGGAGCAGTGGTTCCGGTGAAAGATGGAAATGGACAATGGACAGAGGGGGAATAGGGTGAAGTGTACTAAGTGTAGAATATAAATGATCTGTTATGGTAATCTGAAATCGGAGGGTTAAGACATTAAGTTTTATTATATGTTTCAATAAGAAAAGGGATATTTTGAATTTTATGTTATTAGCAGCAGTTAAGAGATAGAAGAATTTCGTATAGATTTGATATAAGAATAATCTGTTAAGATTTAAAGATTTGTTACTAACTATTAGGGATTAATATTATTGTCTAGATTTGAATCTTTTTAAATGAATCTAATTTTTTAGAGAGATGGTGTTATTAAAGTAGATATGGATTTAAAACCGAAGGAGAGGAGGCAGGGGAAGTCAACCGTCAAGATTCGGAATTAGAATATTTTCTTATAGGTGTACAAGAAGAAGAATCGTGATTATGTCTGTATTTGTTTTATATATGTAGGTGTGGGTGTGGGTTTATGTTTTGTTATGAAAATGTCAATAAATTCTTATAAAAAAAAAAACAACGGGGCTTGTGCTGGATCCCCATGGAAACTCAAATGATTTGAATGGAAACCATGAAGACGCCATCTTGGATGGAAAGTGTCCCAGTTTTCTTGTTGGTTTTGCTTTTGTAATAGAGGAGATCGGTCTATAAATTGCTGTGATCAGCTGAAATGCAAATAACCCACTGCCTTTGTCCACTCATTTTTTTCCCTAATAAACGAACCTTAGAGGTGGTGGGATGTTTGTGTGTGGTTTATTTTAAATGCTTCATTACTACTGGATGTGAAGTGTTGTATAGCAAAGTGTTGTCATGCACCACTAACACTAAATAACCCAGTTCCTCTCCCAGTTCTAAACAACTAGAGTTGGTATTTTCCAACCATTCGGGGGCTGGGGTAGAGGGGGAAGGGGAGAAGTGGAAAATGAAACCCTCCCCAAAAATCATGCAGCTAGAAAAGAAATTTTGGAAAAATTCAGTAGAGGATTGCTGCATACGTTCGTTGACCATACAAAGTGGCCAAGGTTTTTTTTCTGATCCCCCTCCCCTTGCTTTGAAAACTTTTTTAAAATTCCACTCACGGTCATAGATGGCTGGCTCCACAGCTTCCCAACAGCCAGTGGCACCTGTTACCCATTGGGACCAACCAAGGAGGGAGACCAACAGTCTGTGAAGCCAGAGCCAATGGACAAGGAGAGCCAACTAATTCTAGTTTTGTCCCCATCCTCTTCCCTGTTGAGTTCTACAAGGGCAACCCCGAGACTAAGGAGGAAGAAGATGCTGGCAACCCCTGGGCTGCTTGAATATGAAAAGGCAGGCTGATAGGGCTGGTTCAGCTGCAGGTCAGCACAGATACTCAGGGACAAGTTAATTCTTTATTCAAGGAAACAGAATACAAACAGCAAAACCTACCAGCAAGACTGGCTCCCAGTAAAGCAGTTGCCAGAACTGATGTTCTGTGCCTCCCACTTCCCTTTACATCTCCTCCTCATCCAGATGTTTTCCAAGCATCTTGAAATTCCATCGAGGATGGGGCCCCTGTGTTCTTTGTTCTGCTACATGCAAGGTCCTCCATACCCTTGGATACAAGGGAGGATAATAGTTTAATGAAGTAGGACTGGCTGGCTCCTGTGACTCTGCTGCAGTATCTGTCCCCTCCTCCTCCTCCGTTGCCTGTTTTGCGTCTGCAGTGCTTTCTGCCTCTCCTTCCTCTCTCTCACTTAAGCCTGTTGCTTGTTCAGCATCCAACCATTCTTCCCCGCCTTCATCCTCTGACCTGTCTTCAGTGTCCCACCACCACTCCCCTAGCTCTGGTCCTTCCTCCTCTAAGGCTTCCCTTCCCACCACTCCTCATCATCTAGCCAGTCCCTGACACAGGAAGACTTGGGTTGGTTGAGGGTAGACTGAGGTCGAATGCCTTGGGACTGATGCCATATGACACTGAATTCCATCTTTCCCAGTACATTCCAATAAGTGTTGCTGGTACAAGACTCCAATACTGGTTGCACTCACCAGTGAGAATTACCAACTCCCTTTTGAAAATCCTGCGAAATTTATTTTTCCGTCCTGAAGAAAGTAGCAGAAAGTCAATCTGATTTTTTATTTGTTTATTTTTTGCAGGAAGGGGAGAATATTTTCAGGAAACTGGGGCAGGACTTTTCAACCACCTTTATAAATAACAGTGCGGATAAATAAAGAAGTCATTTGTGATAAACAAAAGAAACTCACAGCTTTCACCTGAATGGAAATTGCCCATCAGAGGCTTATTAGCCTGATGTTCTGTTAAGATGGTTCACCTTGTAATTTCTGTTAATCGTTACTAATTTGCAGATCATTCCCCAATTAATTGGCTGCAAGCAGTACAACATTGTCAGGGTACTCAGTATGCCATAAAATTAATTATGGGCAAAATGGCAAAATTGTGGAGATAGATACCTAAGCATGGCAAACAGGGTGTGTGTGTTGATTGGATAGTTACTTACTATCAAGTGCTACAAAACTTCTGCTCTGAAGCTTGTCTCAGCAATAAGCATGATCATCCCACACTTTTTTAAAAAAATGTTCTGAAATCTTCCAAAGATCTTCTAGAAATTTCTCCCAAAGAAATGAGATCATAGCAATTTAGTACATTGGCCTTCAACTAATGGATTATTGTTATACAACCAAGTTATTTATCGGTGACAATCTAAGCCAAGATATCCGCAGAGGCAGATTTAGGGCAGTGCAACCGGTTCTGTCACACTGGGCATTGAGCCTAAGGGGAGCTGCAGGGTGCTGCAACTATGACATAGTGAATTGAGCAGAACGGAAGGTGAGAGGTGGGAGGGGTGCCAAATTTTGGCCTTCCGGAGGGCACTGCTGAAGTCTGAAAGACCCAAGTCTACCCCCGATATCTGATTGAAGATACATTCAGGGAGACAAGTGGACTAGAGGATGCAAAAGGAAAGTGAACCAGAAAGTGGCTAGAAAGAACAAGTTTATATTTTTAAAAATAATCCATGTAATAAAAAGATAATTGGTCTAAAATGAGTTTGGAAGATATAAAAGTATTTGGATATATGTATATGTATTGGTATAAGGTATTGTAACTGTATTATAATTGTATTATTGTAATTGTATGAATGTAATAGGATGTGTGTTATATGTGTATGTGTGAGTTATGAGTAAATGGATTTGTATAATGTATCACAATAATAAATAATAATAATAATAATAAAAAAGGAAAGTGAACCTCATAAACTAGACCTAGATTAAGAGACCAGTTGGGATCTCCATTGCTTTGTGGAAACAGCTCTCTCTCTCTCTCTCTCTCTCTCTCTCTCTCTCTCTCTCTCTCTCTCTCTCTCTCTCTTTAAAAAAAAAAAGCCCTAAAAGTTCCAAGATGAAGAAAATGGGGACACCTTGGTTGGAGGGGAAAATTTGTTCAGTTTTCATTTGAAAAACCGAATCTGCTCACTTCACTGCTACATGTGAGCAGACCCCCCATCTTTCTCCACCCCTTGAAAAGTTCAGAGAAATGATCTTCCCAACTCCACCACCAACTTCATTGCCCACTGACCAACCTCATTGGTTTCACATCTCATCTGTGATGTTAGATCTGTGGTGGCCTATTGAAACGGCTAATGATGGCTGGAGTCATCAAATGAGAGGCAGCCATGAGGGAATCTGGCCCAAGTGTTGAGTTAACAGATTCTGAGAAATCAAGTGGTGATCGTGAATGTGTGAACTAGACAACCCAATTCATCTTGGCTAGAAATCCATATCCAGAACCAGAATTTTCCTCCTCCTCCACCACCACCACATTATTTTTTAAATAAACTTTATTATTTTAAATTCATTCATACAATTTACACAATTCACATATTCAATAAATATAATCTCAAAATTAACATACTATAGAAGGGGGGGAAGAAAAACTTAAAAAAAGAAAATAGAAAAAGGAGCAAAAAACATAACAAAAAAGAAAAGAAAAAGAGAGAAAATATATATATATACAAAAATACAAAAATTACAAAAAAAAAAGATAACTAGACAACACAAAAATTAACCTATTTTCCAAAATTTAAAACATTCTTGTTGTAAAACACATTATTATTTGCAGGTATTCTGTACCTCAGTGTATCCTAGCAGTTATTTCCCCCCAATGTTTCCATATATTAGGCTCAAATTACTTTCATGCTTCTCACTCTTGTTTGAAAATTTAAGCCTGCAGATTCTCTTGATGCTAACACTAACCACTGAAAATTAATGTCCACCGATTTGTTTTTATATATAAAAAAACAGCAAATGCAGCAATAAATAAATAAAAATTATAGGGATTATTTCCGGTTTGGCTGAAGGAATGTTTGCATAAACTCTTGTGTCTACTTCAAAGCTGAAAGCAAGTAGGTCCTTGTGCAATTCTGAAGCCCTCTTTCGCATGAAATGTCTTTGAAATGCCAGATATCCCCATAAATGGGGAGCAACCTTGCTCCATGGCTCTTGCTGGCACAGGATTTATTCATCAAGGTTTTCAGCAACTTACTGAAGCAACTGTGTGGCAGCCGTTTCAAGGGGGGTTGTAAAAATTCTATTTCCTCCCACTATCCAAAGTGAAGCATAAACCAGCCATTTGAAAAGTGGAGTATAACCATTTACATTTTAATCTCGCAGAAAACGATTTAGTTTCTGACAAACTGAGTTTTCTTGGGTGTATGTTATGGAAGGAACGGATGGGGGGGAAGGGAAAGGGGGGCACACTGGATTGTGGAAGAAGAAAAAAATTTATGGGAATAGATTGGAAAGCAGGTTGTTCCATGAAAAGAAAATGAGAAGTGAGACTTTGAACATGACATCATATATTTGGTGTTTAGTGATACAGGAGAAAGTTTTCATTTGTCAATAAGAGAGTAGCTGGGGGGTGGACCAGCCTGTTTCAGTTATTGGTCAGTTCTCAATCATCAGTCTGTTCCATCTCATATTTTGCAGATTTTTTTAAAGGGGGGGGGGGAAATGCACCAGAAAATTGCCACATTTTCCGTGTATAAGATGCCCCCATGTATAAGACGACCCCTATTTTTTAAACCCCAAATTAAGAAATTAAGTTGTTTAGCTTGGGGGGGGGGGAAGGTCACTTCCTCCAATCGCTCACACACCTGTCCGCCACTGTTGATCACTTGCCACAGCCACTGCCGATTGAGCACCTCGCTGGAGCTGCCAATTGTCTGCCCGCTCGCCGCCACCAACAGCCCACCTGCCCACTTGCCGCAGCCGCCAATTGTCTGCCCACCTCTCCACAGCCGCCAATCGCCTGCCCAATCGCCGCTGCCAATCTCCTGCTTGCTGTTGCCATTAATCACACGTGTCCCCCCCCCCCCCGCATTCACTATCCATGTATAAGACGACACCCAATTTTTGCCTAATTTTTTTTTAAAGCAAAAAGCATCGTCTTATACACAGGAAAATACGTCAATGTACAAATACATTGGAATTGTTTGTTTGCATGGGGTATTATTTTCAGGCTTGGCATATGAGAAGGATCGGTTTGTTGTGTTCACATTGTAGCTCTTTCGTTTCCAGTTGAAAGGTCTGTACCAGCTCCTTGGAACAGCCTGCTGCAAGCTATGAATTATGCATGGAAACGAGAGAGAGAAAAGGGGAAGGAAAAGGAAGGAAGGAAGGAAGAACCCCAGCCCTATACACAGAGGGAATATGCAAAGTGCAAAGCAATCACGCCTTTGGTATACTATGATATTTGCTTTGTGATCTTATGCAACACTACACAATAGCCAAACAACCCAGTGCTCAGTCACAGGCAGTTAAACCTCTTTAATCCCACACAGTACTATAAAAAAACCTTGCAAAATATATGACCCACCAACAAAAGGAAAACACTGGAAATTTTCATATCCAACCCCCTTGAGAGTGTGTGTATGTATATAATTTCCTTTACTTTGTAGATAGCTGTGCAAAGACTCTTAAGGGCCATATTATCAAACACCCTAAAAGCTGCTTGCTCTCTCTCTCTCTCTCTCTTTCTCTCTCTCTCTCTCTCTCTCTCTCTCTCTCTCTCTCTCTCTCTCTCTCATATCTTCCCTATTCTTTTTCTTGTTCATACTCCAGTCATCTATTCATATTGAGCATGCTCAAGACCTGCTGCTCTTAATAGGCAGTACAATAGGTTGCCTGGGGTGGCAGAATTCCCAGGGCACCAGGCTGTCCAAAGTGCAGGTTGCATTGAATGTGTGGGGCATCCGAAGTTTGCAGAGGCTGGGGTGGTGCTTACTGGGAATGCAGTGCAGGGAGGGAAAGTTTACTTCTTCACTCCTGAGTCATGGTAACAGAAAGCCTCCCTTATCACCATGTGCCACATCAAAGATAGTTGCCCACTGGCAGCAAACTGAATTCTCCTGCCCCGAGTAATCTAGCCACATTGGAGGGTGAGAATCTGTCCATTTCAGTCTCTCGTTTTTCCAATCTTACACTTCTCCACATTCCTACACCAGTTAGTGATATATTTTGTAAGAGTCCTTGTGAAATTTCATCAGCATTGGAGTGTGAGACAATTCTAATGCATGCATATCCATGTGCATTTTTGTCCGATATATCCATTTTTGCTAAACAATTTCATCCAATATAATGGAAGGCATGGGAAGGCTTCATCTGGGAACATTGTTGAGCTCTCTACCCTTCATGGAGTAGCTCACAGCCAGTGACAGAGCTTTTTGTACATGCAGAGTTCCTAGGTCCAGTACCCAAGACCTCCAGCTTAAAGGTTCTCTGGTGGGAGAAATGGGACCCTGTTGCAGGCTCCTCACAGGCATCTGGTTGGTCAGGAAGCTGGACGAGATGGACTCCTGGCCTGATCCAGCAGGTGCTTCTTATGTTCTCATATCCTGCCTGATCCCTAAGGTATTTTGGGGAAGCCACTGTTGATTAAGGAGGTGGAGCATTCTAGGCTGCATCAACAGAAGTCTAGTGTCCAGATCAATGGAAGTAATAGTCCCACTCTATTCTGCCTTGGTTGGACCACACCTGTGTTCAGTTCCGGATGCCACAGTTTAAGAAGGATGTTGACATGCTGGAACATGTGCAGAGGAGGGCAAACAAGATGATCAAGGGTCTGGAAACCAAGCCTTATGAGCAATGGTTGAAGGAGCTGGGTATGTTTAGCCTGGAAAAGAGGAGACTGAGAGGAGATATGATAGACATCTTGAAATATCTCAAGGGCTGTCACATGGAAGAGGGAGCAAGCTTGTTTCCTTCTGCTCTGTTCAAGAGTTACAAGAAAGGAGATTCCAATTGAACATCAGGGAGACACTAAGAGCTGTTTGACAGAGGAACAGTCTCCCTTGGGAAGTTGTGGACTCCTCTTCCTTGGAGATTTTTAAACAGAGGTTGGATGGCCACTTGTCATGAATGCTTCAAGTTGAGATCCCTGCATTGCAGGGGGTTGGTCAAGATGACCCTTGGGGTCAATTCCAACTCTACAGTTCTATGATTCTGTGATTCTCCATCTCATAAAATTATAATTCATGGGCAGCCAATGAAATTGCCTGTTGGAAGATTAAAGACAGATGAAATAAAGTACTTCTTCATGCAGCACATAAACTATGGAATTCATTCCCACCGGAAGCAATGGTGAACAGCTAAGGTAGCTTTAAAAGAGGATTGGACCAATTCATGGAGAAGAAGGCTAATCATGGCTACTAGTCATGATAGCTATGCTCTATCTGGAAGCAGCACTACTTCTGAATATCAGTTTCTGGGAGCTAATTTGGGGGATTGCTCTTGTACTCGGGTCCTGCTTGCAGGTTTCCCACAGGCATCAGATCATAGAATCACAGAGTTGGAAGAGACCACAAGGGCCATCCAGTCCAACCCCCTGCCAAGCAGGAAACACCATCAAAGCATTCCTGACAGATGGTTGTCAAGTCTCCGCTTAAAGACCTCCAAAGAAGGAGACTCCACCACACTCCTTGGCAGAAAATTCCACTGTCGAACAGCTCTTACTGTCAGGAAGTTCTTCCTAATGTTTAGGTGGAATCTTCTTTCTTGTAGTTTGAATCCATTGCTCTGTGTCCGCTTCTCTGGAGCAGCAGAAAACAACCTTTCTCCCTCCTCTATCTGACATCTTTTTATATATTTGAACATGGCTATCATATCACCCCTTAACCTTCTCTTCTCCAGGCTAAACATACCCAGCTCCCTAAGCCGTTCCTCATAAGGCATCGTTTCCAGGCCTTTGACCATTTTGGTTGCCCTCTTCTGGACACGTTGATCTCACAGCTGGATCAACCCGCTGTAAGATCAGGATGCTGGACCACATGGGCAATTGGCCTGATCCAGCAGGCTTGTCTTATGTTCTCATGTTGGTGGTCTCCCATAGCTTGGATGCATAGCTCATATCCCCAAGGAAACTTGCATTTAGTATTGTGGGCTCAGTTTTACAGAACCCCCTTCCAGTTAAGGTCAGACAAGCCTCCTCCCTGCTGAACATGTTTGTGCAATAGATTAGCAGTTCTGAAAATCCTATGTGTGTTCCACATAGACAACTGCAAGAGAAGGATCAGACTTCTAGGGAAAGAATTGGCATGATGGCACCAAGGGGAGATGAAAAGAAGCAGATTCTCCTGTTGAAGCTTGCCATTAAAGCTGGCTTCCCCATTCATTCCCTTTCCACAATATGAATTCAGCTCTTTGTCTGAATGGGGCGGGGGAATCCAACATTTTTTTCCAAAAGGGATATGTTGTGTGCAGAAAATTCTCGTTTAGGCTAAAGGTCGTATTCACCGCCCACAATTGGCTTTGAATAGGGAGATGTTAGGGAAATAATCAGGCACAGACGAGCCTCACATTTGATCTCAAAAGTCTACTTATTATTTTGGGCATGTCATTTAAATGCTATTTGCTGGAACAGCTTGATTCCCTCTAGGAGCTGGCTGCAATGTGCTCCTTGGTTTTTGTTTTCTTTGAAGTTGGGAAGTAGCGCAATACAATAATACAAGTTCCATATATGTGTGTGTGTGTGTGTGTGTGTGTGTGTGTGCGCTTGCATTTGCCCAAAATGTTTAACTTGCATAGAAAATGTAGAACTTCTGTTCTGGGATTTGCTATATTCCTCAAGTTTTTCTGAGCCATAGGCTAAGCAAAATAAGCAAGACATTTTCATGTATCACAATGTGACATGTGCTGGAAATACATTTATGTCTTGAGACACTTAAAGTATATTCAGGGAAGCTAACTAAAAAATGAAAATACATATTGATCATCATTCCCTAAACTCCAAAGACCTGGCTGTGGAGCTAATAAATCGGGTTGGTGTTAGTGATCTTGATTTATTGGTTGCAACCACATACAGGTAGCGCCAGAGAGGGGCCATTTATGCCCATTCATGATTTCATCCAAGACATTGTGGTGCTTTGACATGAATAATTAGAAAAACCTGTTGTAGGCAAAGTCTCACTGAAATACAAGGAGGAAACTGATCTGAGCAATGAATTCCAAACAGGGGTGGTCACCATAGGATTGAGGTAGATTCCTACATTTGTAGTTCATGTTGCTTGTGTAGATGCAAAATAACCTTGCAGGAGATCCACGGCGAATGTATGGCAGGTGGCACTGTGGTCTAAACCACTGAGCCTCTTGGGCTTGCCAATCGGAAGGTCGGCATTTCGAATCCCCGCAACTGAGAGAGCTCCCATTGCTCTGTCCCAGCTCCTGCCAACCTAGCAGTTGAAGAAGAAGAAGAAGAAGGAGGAGGAGGAGGTGGAGGAGGAGGAGGAGGAGGAGGAGGAGAAGGAGAAGGAGAAGGAGAAGGAGAAGGAGAAGGAGAAGGAGAAGGAGAAGGAGAAGGAGAAGGAGAAGGAGAAGGAGAAGGAGAGTTTGGATTTGATATCCCACTTTATCACTACCCTAAGGAGTCTCAAAGCAGCTAACATTCTCCTTTCCCTTCCTCCCCCACAACAAACACTCTGTGAGGTGAGTGGGGCTGAGAGACTTCAGAGAAGTGTGACTTCAGAGAAGTTGGCAGGAGCTGGGACAGAGCAATGGGAGCTCACTCGGTTGCGGGGATTCGAAATGCCGACCTTCCGATTGCCAAGCCCAAGAGGCTCAGTCCAAACTCTTCTTCTTCTTCAATGTACAGCAAGCTGTAAATTTTAAGTCTTCCCTCCAAAATTTTCCCCAAATTGAAAATTCAATATTATGCCCAATATCTTGTGCCCATTTTATCATTACTGATTTGACTTCTTCGTCCTTAGTATGCCACAGCTCAGGCAAGTCTTAAGCTTGTGTTTGGGTCTCTGGCTGGCTGACATCTCTCACTCTGGTCACACACTGACACCTTAGACACCCTTCTTGCACCATGTGAGGGTTCAACACTTAGTGATTCCCATGGGGGGCGTTTGAACACTTCCTAGTCCCAATGGAGGGCCATTCCATCAGCAAGCACTGAGAGGAATGAGGGATTGGTCCTTGCTTTACTTCCATGGCAACCCTGCTTCCCACTGTAAGCAATAAAGCAGCCTTCCTCAAACTCAGCCCTCCAGATGTTTTGAGACTACAATTCCCATCATCCCTGACCACTGGTCCTGCTAGCTAGGGATCATGGGGAGTTGTAGGCCAAAAACATCTGGAGGGCTGAGGTTGAGGAAGCCTGCGATAAAAATTTGGCCTGATTTCAACCAACACCTGTGACCTACCTCAGTTTTTTCACCACTTTTGTGGGGTTGCAGGTTGCATCTGCCTGGCCAACCACTATACCCATAGAAGCACAAAGACCAGCTGAAATCCCTGAGTAGTGTTATAGAATCATAGAATTGTGGAATTGTGAAGATTGTCTAGACCATGGGTATGCAAACTAAGGCCCGGGGGCTGGATCTGGCCCAATTGCCTTCTAAATCTGGCCCACGGACGGTCCAGGAATCAGCGTGTTTTTACATGAGTAGAATGTGTCCCTTTATTTAAAATGCATCTTTGGGTAATTTATGGGGCTTGCCTGGTGTTTTTACATGAGTAGAATGCATGCTTTTATTTAAAATGCATCTCTGGGTGATTTGTGGGGCATAGGAATCCTCCCAAAAAAATTAGTCTGGCCCCCCACAAGGTCCGAGGGACAGTGGACCGGCCCCCTGCTGAAAACGTTTGCTGAACCCTGGTCTAGTCCAACCCACTGCAATGCAGGAAGATTCAGCTGTCCCGTGCGGGGATCAAACCCGCAGCCTTGGTGTTATCAGCCCTACGCTCGAACCAACTGAGCTATCCAGGCTGCAGACATTATGCATGCTTGTAAATCCCCCTAGATTTTGATCCCATATTCCATCCACACACAGCACCTGAATTCCCCCCCCCCCAAAAAAAATCTGCTTTATGTGGAATTTGGCAGCAAATGTAATTGGGATAAAGTGGGGAGAGGTGGGGTGGGCTCACAAATATTCAGACTCCTGGATAATAGCAGTCAAAAATGCAAAAGCTACGAGTTCTTCAGAAGGCAATGGAAGCATGTGGCAAGGAGAGAAGGGAAAACGATGGTGGAAACTTATAAATCACAGCTATTTTAGTTCTGAGGGTTGGGGATTGATTAAGCTCTGGACCAGGAGAGATATTATAGATTTGTAGGCTGGAAACTCACTCACTTTCTATTTTCTTTTTCCCCCTCCCCTCCTGCCCCCGGCTGACTAGACCAGTCCTGCATGTCAGCATTTTCACTGAAAAGTAATCTTCTTCTGTTTAGCATCATTGCAGCCTATTAAACAAATGGTACTTATGCTGCTGTTCAGCCTTGCATCTAGGTGGCTGTTGGACTGGTCTGCATGGCGGTTTCAGATGAACATGAGCATCTGGAGTGAAATGCTTTATGGGCCGGCGGAATGACAGGAGGCAACCTTATAAGAGGAAGGCTGTTTGAGAGCACTGAGGCATCACCACTGAAGCAAGCTGGCCATGTGTAAATAAGCATAAAGGGCACTATGATCCCATCATCATGTCGGCTACAAAGGATTTTCCTGTAATACTAGAACTCAGGGACATCCAATGACGTTGAATGTTGGAAGATTCACAGCAGACAAAATGAAGTATTTCTTCTATTCTGGCTTGGTCATGTCCACAGAAGATGCCAGGATTCCCAGGAATGTTCTCTTCAAGCACTGGGCCCTTTGGCATACCAGCTCTGCATTACAAAGATGTTTGGAATTGTGAAATTGTTGGCTGGCAATATCAACCCCACTGTGTGGGAATCCCTTGCAGATGACCGCAGTGCCTGGAGACTATGCATCCATAGCAGTGACCAGAGGTAGAATGACTGCTGGGAGGAGCACAGAGGAAAAAAAAATGTCGCACTGCATCTGTATCAACATAACGTGTCTCTTCCATATCAGTCCCTACAGCAGGCACTGTAACCTTCAAACAGTTGGACTTCAACTCCAAAGGCACGTTCCTCCATTATCTCCTGAGATAGATGGGTGCCAATCAACGTCATACTGCACATATTCAAACTACCACATTCACAGTATTGGAGGATGCCAACTTGGAAGGCAGAAAATAGGGTGAGACAACCTCATGGAGGATCATGCTATCAATGGCTACCAGCAATGATGGTGATGTTCTACTTCCACTCTTAGAGGCAGTACACCTGTGGGTACCACTTGCTGGGAACCCCAAATGAGAAGAATGCTGATACACTCAGGTAATGTTTATTGTTCCTCATGGACATCTGATTGGCCCCTGTGAGAACAGAATGCTGGAATCCATGGGCCATGACCTGAAGCAGCAGGGCATTTCTTGATGCTCTTATGGATGCTAGCCTTTGGTCTGCTGGATTTTAAACAAACAGGAAAGACCAGAATGTCCAAAAAAATAATAATCCAGAAGCACAGGTCCAATAAACTGATTTTATTGTGTAGATTTGGCAGATCTTTTATTGAGCAAATTTATTATTTGTGCTTATGCTCTGCCTGTCACCAAATGTTGGGGTACCAAGATGACAATTAAAAGCAAATAAGAATGAATGGCTTAATATAACAACTAAATTAGCAGATCAGTGATACAGCAGGTGAGGCCACCCAAAGGCTTGGATAAAGACATATGTCTTGCAGCATACCCTCCAACATTTCGCCAATGAAAATGGGGATGTCCCATTCCATAATGATAATTTTACAGTTTATACCCCACACATCTTACTGGGTTGCTTCAGCCACTCTGGGCAGATTCCAACATACATAAAAACATAATAAAACATTAAACATTTAAAAAACCTCCCCTATGCACGATTGCCTTCAGGGGTTGGATAACTCCATAGCCTCCAACATTTCTCCAATGAAAATAGGAACACCCTAAGGAAAAGTGATAGGGACGCAGGTGGCGCTGTGGTCTAAACCACAGAGCCTAGGGCTTGCCAATCATAAGGTCGGCTGCTCAAATCCCCACGACAGGGTGAGCTCCCTTTGTTCGGTCCCTACTCCTGCCCACCTAGCAGTTTGAAAGCACGTCAAAGTGCAAGTAGGTACTGCTGTGGTGGAAGGGTAAACGGCGTTTCCATGTGCTGCTCTGGTTCGCCAAAAAGCGGCTTAGTCATGCTGGCCACATGACCCGGAAGCTGTACGCTGGCTCCCTTGGCCAGTAAAGTGAGATGAGCGCCACAACCCCAGAGTTGTCTGCGACTGGACCTAATGGTCAGGGGTACCTTTACCTTTAAGGAAAAGTGGGACATTCTGGAATCAAATCAGAAACTAGGACAGCTTCTCTAAATCAGGGATGCCCCAGGAAAATAGGGACACTTGGAGGGTCTGCTGCAGGCAAAAGCAGCATTTTGTCAAAATGTGTGCAAGGATGGGAGATCATTTCACTACCTGAGGGCCACCATGGAGAAAGTCTTCTCATGATCTGCTGAACCTCAAACCTCATAGGGCAGCAGTATGGCTAACAGGGACTCCCCTACGAAACATTTGAGGCAGCTCAATATGGGAGGAGGTACTCTTTCAGATATTGGGGGCCCAAGTCATTCAAGGCTTTATATGCTGATCTCATCCCCCCCCCCTAAATTGGGCTCAGGAGCAAACTGGAAACTAGTGCAGATCTTTCAGGATCAGCATAATGTGTGCTAAATGAGTCAAGACCACAATACCTCAGGGACCACCTCTCTCCATGTGAACCTATCTGGACCCTGCAATCATCAACTGAGGCCCTTCTTCATGTGCCTCCTTCACGAGAGGTCCAGAGGTTGGCAACACAAGAACAGGCTTTTCGGCAGTGGCTCCCTGATTATGGAGTGCTCTCCCCAGGGAGGCCTGCCTGGCACCTTCATTTAGGCACCCATGTTTTTGGAGGGGTGTTTATTGTTTTCTTTTCTTCTTGTTGTGTATTTTGTGCTTCTATCATGTATTTCTTTGATCTGAACCTCCCTGCGACCTAGGGTTGAAGGGTGGTGTGGAAATTTAATAATAATAAGAAGAAGAAGAAGAAGAAGAAGAAGAAGAAGAAGAAGAAGAAGACGACACCTACCAGCAGCCTTGCTGCAGTGCTGTATTCTGCATCAGTTGCAGCTTCCATACTATTTTAAAGCTAAGCCCCATATAGAGGGCATTGCAATGGTCCGATATGGAGGTTCCCAGAGCATGGATCATGGTGTCTAGGCTATCGTTGTACACTCTTAGAAAACATGGCCACCTGTGCCTCAAGCAACATAGATGGGTTAATGAGTATTTTCAGCTACTCATATGCTTCCTTCAGGGGACTGCAACCCCATCCATATCTAGCCATTTCTCTACTTCTGAGCAAACATGCATAGAACTCAGACTTCTTGAGTTGAAAATGGGAACTCAAAAATTCAAGGGCAGATCTTTGCATTTGCCATTTCCCAGTCAACATTGAATGGTTGAAATTGAAAATGTGAGCACTTTGCTGAATATTTATGAAATTTGTCTCAGATCTGCACTGAGAGCAAAATATTTGCAAACCCCAGGAGAAGGTTGCAGGAGGTCAGAAGAGGAACCCTGCTGGATGGGATCAAAAGCCCCTCCAGCCCCTCGTCCCCTCAAGGGGACAACATCCCCTAATTGGAGTCTCCAGGCTTACCTTATTACGACTGCTAAATTAGTGGCGGCTTCTCCTCGTACGGCGAAACATTTCTAAGTAGATTTGAGAGCCGCTCAGCTGCCCTGCTGACTAATACAATGTCTATCTTTATTGATTCTTACCCACTTCAGATTACTTTTGTATTGAATTATTTCAAATCATAATGCAAAAGAAATCGCAGGCTCTAACTAGGCAGAGCAAATGCCATGATGAATGAGAATCCCAGGCTACCGTAGAGCCATCAGGATGCCGTTCCTTAATTGGTGCAATCAGAGGGGTGGAAAATAATTAGAAATACATAAAAGAGAGGTGGAGCGTAATAATGTTTTTCCTAAGTGACGTAAAATTGGCGAGAGGAAAAATGATTAAACTACCTAGTTTACCAAGAAGGACTGGAGTAAATGAGTAGCAAACAGCAATGGGAGAGGCTAACTCAAAGATCCTTTTTCACTGCAATCAGTTACAGACGAATTAAGTGTGTGTGTATTAAAAGGAGTAGATGTGTAGTTCTCCCTAGCCAGGCTCAGAAATGGACTATGGAGCAGCTCATAAAAGCATCATGCAAATGACAGGTGAGCTTTTAAAGCCCTGAACTGCTTTTTGGCTCACATGAAGCCAGAGAAATTTTCCTGGCTCCCCATTGCTATCCGTTTCTGCTAGACCATTGCTGAAGAATTGGATCCAAATTGTCTCCCATGGGCCAAGCTTCACAGCTTGGTGGCATCACCCACCTGTCAGTCACCTGACATCACAAGTGACATCACTGAAACATCAGGTGACCAGTTTTCACCCAGTGTGGTGTACGGTGCTTTGAAGCCCCAACAAGCAGCTGATAGATGGGACTTCAAAGTGCCACTCTCAGCTCTCAGCTAGCACCACCAAACATTTGATCATTGGGACTTGCAAAGAGCTTTGTGGGGTACTATGCACAGGACTTGGCAGGTGCCACTGGTCAGCTGACAGCTGACGCCTGCAAACTCCTTTTGGCTGAGCTGTATCTGCCCCACACGTGATATCATACATGACTTCAGGTTGGGGCAGACATGTGAACTGGCCAAAATGGCCTTGTGGGCTAAATGTGGAGGACCTCATGAGAACCAGCTGTCTTGCAGAGGCTGCATATAAAGAAAGCCTTCAAGTCTCCCAGTACTTGGCATGGGGTGGATATTAATTTGTGATGAATACTTTTAATTGACAAATTGTTCCAATTAATTGATTCTAGAACTGGGGAGCCAGTCTCTCAGACTTGGACAGCGGTAGCGTTCAAATCTCCGCTCAGCTACAAAACTCATGGAATGAAGTTGGAACAGGCCATGGGCAAGGTCTCCTTGACTAGTAATGAATTGGCTCAGAAACCAAGCAAGTTACTCATTCCTGCTGTCAAAATTCAAGAATTATATTGGCTTATTTCTGAGCCATTTTAAGTTTGATTGGTGCAGCCCTCCACTGACCTAACAGAATTCCATCCCTTCCCTCCCACTTTATTTGGCAACCGCCACTTTTCACTTATAGAGCTGTTACTATGCAGTCACAGAAGTGGTTTCTGTGCTATGTAATCATCTGATTGGCTTCTCCTTGATTAACTGGATTGACGTTGTTCCTCAGTCTGAATTGTAGGTGCTAGTGTTGTAGTGACCTCTAAAACTTCCTCATGTCCCAAAAGTGCAGTTCAGCTCAGTCTAAAGTTGGCCATGTGAATCAGATCTTAATTAAAATTCTTCCAAGGAAATAAACTATCGGGCCACCTTAAAATAGCTTCTGACTGAGCTTGGCTGCGAATGTTATTAGCCCCTATTACATATTCTTGCATGCCACCCCAATCTCCGAGTGATGCGATATTCCAGGGGTTTCAGGTGCTCACCCAGGGCTCATGTTTCCTTTTGGAAATGAAGCACAGCACAGGCTGTAGTGTCTTTATGATATATGGTTTATTTACACAGATATACAACCTGAGCCTGCAATTAAGGGGTTAACTGCGTCAACACCTCAAAAGAGTCTTGTTCCTCCCATAGCCACATCCTTGGATTCAAGCAGAGATCTGGCACAGTTCTCTCTTTCTGCTTATTGTCTTGCTTCTAGCTCTTTCACACACATTTTTAACTTGAAACTCTGTATTCTGTCCTTCTAACTATCTCAGAGCTGGAAGAGGGGGCCCTCCCATTTGCCATCTGGCAAAGAGCCCCCTTGTTTTCTTAATGGCCCATCATTCTAGGCAGTAACCTCATCCGGAAGATAGCCTGGCTTATATGATAGCCATGATCAAATATATAAAAGGATGTCTTATAGAGGAGGGTGAAAGGTTGTTTTCTGCTGCTCCAGAGAAGCGGTCACGGAGCAATGGATTCAAACTACAAGAAAGAAGATTCCACCTAAACATTAGGAAGAACTTCCTGACAGTGAGAGCTGTTCAGCAGTGGAATTTGCTACCAAGCAGTGTGGTGGAGTCTCCTTCTTTGGAGGTCTTTAAGCAGACGCTTGACAGCCATCTGTCAGGAATGCTTTGATGGTGTTTCCTGCTTGGCAGGGGGTTGGACTGGATGGCCCTTGTGGTCACTTCCAACTCTATGATTCTATATTTTAACACCTGCAGAGGTTTAACACCTGTCAGGCACCCACAAACTCGTAACAATAGGAATAGGTTATACAGGGTGAGTCTTTTAAAGGAGGCCCTGTGGATACAGAGTACACATGTTCCACAGGGCCTCTTTTAAAAGACTCGCCCTGTAGTACACTGGCTTGAATCCAGCTCTGCCCCTCTGCAGAACTTGAGGGCAACCACAAGAGATGGCAGCAGGAAGGGCAGTTGGGAGAGCTCCATAATGTGATGACAACTTGTTCTATGATTCCAGGAACCCAAGCCTATCTGTAGAATTAACCCTAGATTTCAGTAAACTTTTGGGAAAGGTGCTCCAAGTAAGCCCACCTTCCTTGCCACTGTCATCGTTGACCATTGGCTTGTCCTTTGCCTTCACTGACCATTCATCTGACTTCTACCTCCAGCTACTGCTCCTTCACGTTTCATAGCCACAGCTCACAGGCTTCAAGAGGGCTGGTGAAGAAGCAGCAAGGCTGAGGAGCAGAGCCCATGGACTCCTCAGAGTAAACAGTGAGCACCGTGCTTGGGGTGTAAGATGCCCAATGACGCCAACTCCTAGCTCTGGCTCCATCCAGGTGTGCAGCAGCATCTCACGGAAGTGACTCATGTTCAAGTGCCTGTGGCCCTCCTTCAACAGATGTTCACCTTCCTCTCCATCTTCTTATCTATTGACCCTTGGAATTGCCTCCCCAGCTTCTTACCTCTACCCTACCCAGCATCTTCCTCTTGTTGCCATTGCTTGCTCTGATTTCAACAAGCATGGAGACAGGACAAGGAGCAGTGGGGGAGGGGATGGCCATGGTCCAGATGTTAAGGCCCCATGGTCCAGATAGGCAGACCCTATGGGCCACATCTGCCCCATGGGCCAGTGTTTTCCAACCCTTAATGGCATAATGGGACTTGGCAGGAAGCGGTTCCATTTTAGCTGCCTATTGTCTTAGTTTCTTTAACATTGCAAAGAAATTACAGAGCCTAAAGCCAGGCATCTAGAAACTAAAGGAGATTGGGTGGACTTTTAACATTTAAATTCTAAGGCCAGCGAGCAATTCTGGAAAGCGAACAGCATAAGTATTACCTACAAAATGACACGGGCTTTTCAAATAATACCCTGTGGATGCAACTAAGCAATTTTGGAGCCTTCAGTGGAAACCAACAGGCAGGCCTTAGCTGCTTATTGGAATGTGATCCTCTTTTTTACACTGTTGTTGAATAGATTATTTTTGTCACATAGCCAATGTGTTTAACCCATCATCAAAACCCACGGAATGTTTGTTTTCCAACTTCTAACACTTCAAGCGGTTGCTTCCTGAATTAACAATGAATTACGGAGTTCAGAACTCCCAGACGGCTGATGTTAACAAAGAAAAACGGTCTGTCTTTTTCAGAGACTAGTGCGCTGGGGATGGGGGGGCGGGGGCTGGAAGACACTGCTAGTAAACTAAAAAGCAGGAAAGATCATCCAAGCAAATCACAGTGGAAATATAGAAGATTGGGGGAGGGGGGCTAATTTCATGGCAAACTTCGTCAGAGCAAAATGAGGGGCCCTTTTCATTTATTTTCAACTAGCCAGCTAATCCAGTTGAGGGTAGCCGATAGATCTAAAACCCTTGGTGAGTTACAGACTTGCAAAGACAGGCTTCAGTAGATTGAGCGGACAAGACCCATAAGACCACTTCCGGATAATCAGGAGGTGGCTTTGCGGGCGTCACGACCCGAACACGCGTGTAGGGGCTGAATCCAGCCCCTGTGCGATTGGTAAGCCCATTCCCGCACCTCCCCACAGGCCGACCAATCAGGTTGGCCTGGGGGGCGTGTCTAAGTCCCTTTAAACTAGTAGAGAGCGGGAAGCTCGCCCTCTTTGTCCCGCTTCCCAGCTGGTTAGGTTCACCTGCCCACCCACCCTTTAGGTTTAGCATTGGCCTTGCTATGGACTTCGGTTGGTTGCCTTGATTGGCTGGGGGCCTGGTAGGACTTTTTCCCAATTCGACTAGCCAAGATGGGTTTTTTCGCCTACCTCGTAGCAATCGTCACAACTTTAGGTTTGGGGGTTAGGCACTGGAAATCTCCATATGAAGGGGGGAAGGGAGGTAGCGTCATCAACTGCCCCTCAATCGAAGGGTATTCCGGTAAAGGTTTCCGGGGGCGTGGCCCTGTCCAAAGCCCGGGGAACTGAGGGCCTTACGGTGATCACAGGGGGAATTCTGGGAGATGTTCATCACTGGGGTTCCTTACTGGTGGTTAACACTTCACTGACTCCCAACACACGGGTTGGGGTCAGATATAGCTGATAGGGTCCAATGCCTAAGCCAATACCGCTCAACATCCATAACCAGTAAAGTTGTGGCCTTTACAATTGGCATAACGTGTCTGTGTCATTACTTATATGGGGAGGGGAGGGACATAGCCACGCAAGTGGGTTCAATGGTCAAGAAGGCAAATGAGCTGGTAGAGGGAAATGGGAGGCAGGTGGGGCTCATCAACCTGGGAAGGTAGCCTATCTAGGAGTAGGAAAACTCTGACCCAAAACCTCCACTGCATTCTCTTCGTGAGTCAACCCTACACAAATCCCCAAAAGAGCCCTGCAGCCAAGCTGGTGCCAAAGGAAAACTGGCTTTGCTTTCCATTGGAACACATCAGAGAGGCTGAGAGAGGGATCTTGTTTAGGCAGCCCAGTGATAGAGCAGCATCCTCTGGAACCGGGGGTGAGAAGCAAGCAGGGGCGGAGCTGGCACATGTTCTGGGGGTTGGGACACGCCACCCTCAGGGGCGTGGTGTGCATTCTGGGGCGTGGCACGCTTCCCACAGGGGCGTGGCGCACACTGTGGGTGGGGGGGCAGCCAAGATGAAACCCTACCAGGATTGCGCTGCCCGGGGCACCCCGCCCCCTATGCCCCACCCTTCCTACGCCAGTGAGGCAGCCCATGACCTCCATACATTGCCTAGGCTTGCACCCTGGGGAGGTCCCTTCAGTGCTACAAATGCAGCAAAAACAATACAGGGAAGTTATAAGTTCATCCTGATTGGCACAAGGTACGAATGGTACAGGTTGCCTTTGTTGGTGGGAGACATAATCAGGTAAACAATTCTCTCCCGTACTGGCCTCTACAACTGTGGGCACAGCAGGTGCTGCAACCTTCCAACGGTTTGCCTTCACCCACAAAGGCACACTCCTCCACTGTCCCCCGAGGCAGATGGGTGCCAGCAACAATATTAAGGAACAGCCAAGGTACTGTTTCACTCTCAAAGTGATTCCTGTTGAGTTGGGATCGGCCATATGGCCAGGACAAGAGTGGGCTTCCTGTGCCCTCAGTGGCATCAGCAAATAGCTGCATTTGATTGGCTACCCTGCATAGTGCTCTGATGTCATCACATCTAGTATGTGGTCACAAAGGTTACTTAAGGAGGAACAGAGAGAGAGAGGGGGGGGGTATGTATAGAGGGGAAAACGGCACTGAACCTAGCAGAGAAAAACAGAAGGTGAAAAGTGGCTGCATACAATTGTAAGCAGCAGGAAACAGTCAACAGGAAATCAACACTGAAGCCTTGATTGAAACTAGGGCTCCACTCCACAGTTGTCATTTCTTTAGCATAGAAGTGGTCAGCTGAAGCTCCCTGTTCAAAAGGAGGTGTGGGGGATCTTCTACAGCCCAAGGACCAAGTTTTCTTGTGAACAAACTCCCAGTGGTTTGCTGGTGCCAGGGCTAAAAGTGGCTAGAGCCAGAGCCAAACGTGGGTGGGACAATGGATATGAATCTGATAGTAGGCTACATTCTACCTATGCAAAAGTCAGAGATTTCAACACACACACACACACACACACACACACACACACACACACACACACACTTCAACACACTGTAAGCAAGAGACATTGCCATAGTCTGACAATGTTGGAGTTTGGTACCTATATTTTGAAGAAATAAATAGTCTGGTAAGATTGCTGGCTGGAGGAATAAAGAAGGCTTATTACTTTTGGCAAACAAAGCCATACTAAGTACAAGCTTTCTACGGGCATCACAGAAAAGGAAGGTTTAATGCTAACTGATGGAGGTGGAAGGAAGGAAGTAAAGCCAGAGAGAGAGAGAGGGAGAGAGAGAGAGAGAGAGAGAGAGAGAAATCTAAAAGTAGTTACTCAAAAAGGAATCAGTAAGGAAAAATAGGTTGCCTTTCTGTCTATCTCCCCCAAGTGGTCCAGGCAACGTATTTCAAGCATTGCTGCTTTACCCCCAAAGTAGGACTGATTCCAACCAGCCAAAAGCACCCGGGGAGAGTCCCGAGAGCTGGAGAGAGAGGCCTGGCAGGCCATATTTTGTTCATGGGATGGAGGTTCCCCACCCCTATTAGAAAGCATGAATAATGTAATGTGTAATTTGGCTGTCACTCGAATTGCAAGGGAGGTATTTCTTCTTGAACAGCTGATTGCAAGAAGCCGCTTCACTGCCTAAAACAAACAGGCCTCTCCTAATAAATAAACCTGACTTCGCTTGCCATGAGATTGGAGCCTGCCACAATCTCCAGGGAAGGATTATGAACAACGTGTTAACAGCTCAGAACATTTACATCTTGCCGTGAGTTCTAAATAAACCATAGGAATGTGTGCACGGCTGAAATCTTCCTGGAATGAATTTTCGTATTCATTTCTTATTAATGAGGAAGAGAAAGGCAAGGCTAAGGTTGGATTTCATCCTAAGTAATTAGCAATGACCTGCCCTGCTGGGGCCGGAGGAAATCATTCTGCACCGTGAGCTATAAAACACACAAGCGCCATTTCTTCCCATTTGCTAGATGCAATAGTTACAGCTGTCTCCCCACTGGGTTTTTGCACTTTGGCCCTGACCTTTGAGAGCTCGAGTTTAACTGGGCTGTGTTATTAAGCTCATGATTTCTCTGGGATTGTGAAGCTATTCAATGCAGGCTTGAGTGATCTTTGAGCTCCCTAGTAAAGTCTCACTGCTCTTGGGATCACTTCCTTCGGGGAAAAGACCACAGCTCAGTGCATGCAGAAGGTCCAAGGTTCACTCTCTGGAATCTCTGGGTAGGGTTGGGACTGTCCAAAATCCTGGAAGGCCACTGCCAGTCAGTGTAGACCAGAGTTTCGCAAACTTGGGTTTCCAGCTGTTTTTTTGGACTACAACTCCCATCATCCCTATCTAGCAGGAACAGTGGTCAGGGATGATGGGAATTGTAGTCCAAAACAGCTGGAGGCTCAAGTCTGGGAAACCCTGGTGCAGACAATACTGAACTAGAAGGACTAATGAGCTGAATATTGAGATGAGCCATGGCCCAAAGGCAGCCCATGCTTTTTCCAAGTCTCTCCCAGACCTCAGAAGACCATGCTGGTCACTTACAACTCCAGTTCTAAACTTGCAATAGCTTGGATGCTGAGTGTCTAGCCGTGTGGGAATTCTGAAACCCTGAAGCTGGCAAACATACACAGTCAAATTGAGGAACTTTGATAGGAACAAAGGTGGGAGAAAGCAGGCAGAAGGCCACAGCAGAATACAAAATAAGCCTGAGAAGAAGAAGAAGAGGAGGAGGAGGAGGAGGAGTTTGGATTTGATATCCCGCTTTATCACTATCCGAAGGAGTCTCAAAGCAACTAACATTCTCCTTTCCCTTCCTCCCCCACAACAAACACTCTGTGAGGTGAGTGGGGCTGAGAGACTTCAAAGAAGTGTGACTAGCCCAAGGTCACCCAGCAGCTACATGTGGAGGAGTGGAGACACGAACCCGGTTCCCCAGATTACAAGTCTACTGCTCTTAACCACTGCACCACACTGGCTCTCACTGAGCACTGTGGCACCACAGCTGAACTAATACTAGCCTATTCACTGCACTCACTGTTGTTCAAATTTACTCACAAAGAACAAGCAATGCTGGTCAGCTTCATAGAAAATCCTATCTTGGATCCCTGATGCTGGAAAGGGAATTGGATCCCTTGATGTTGGGAGGAGGGAAAGCCGCAATAAGCAGTTCAGCTTTTGAAAAGGCTTGTTCCCCTCTAACTGGGGCAGTGTGTCTTGGCTTGGCTGTTCCTGGTAGGCCCCCCCTTAAGTACCCATCTTGCATATAAAGAGGACTGGCCAGAGATAAGCTACAGGGAACCAGACAGAGGGCCTTTTCGGTAGTGGCGCCCGCCCTGTGGAACGCCCTCCCATCAGGAGTTAGAGAGATAAACAACTACCTGTCATTTAGAAAATACCTGAAGGCAGCCCTGTTTAGGGAAGTTTTTAATTTGTGACTCTGTATTGTATTTTGGTATTTGTTGGAGGCCGCCCAGAGTGGCTGGGGAGACCCGGCCAGATGGGCGGGTATAAATAATAAATTATTATTATTATTATTATTATTATTATTATTATTATTATGCTTAGAGAAATGGGCCGATCAAGGCCCTTCTTCACCTGTGTGGCTTTCTCTTAATTGCTTTGAATATACTGAGTATAGTAGGAGCCCAGAATAATTTCTCCCAGTTCACTCCGAGCAATCCAGGATGGCCTTGCACAAGCCAATGAGGTTGCATTACATCAGCCCTTTGGGCGCAGGAGTCAGATCTGAAGGATATATGGCTCCATTATAATCACATTGGATACAACTGGCAGAAAAGTGGCTTCTGTTCCTTTAACAGTTACATTGTAGAAGAAGGAATCGTAGCTGAGTGGCCGCTGTTAAGGGAGACATCAGCCTCGAATGAAGACTAGCACTGCAACACCCATAAGCCCCAGCAAGGATGGTCAATGGCCAGGGATGACTGGAGCTGTAGTTTAACAGCATCTCAAAGGC
Organism: Lacerta agilis; assembly: GCF_009819535.1. Classification (NCBI taxonomy): domain Eukaryota; kingdom Metazoa; phylum Chordata; class Lepidosauria; order Squamata; family Lacertidae; genus Lacerta; species Lacerta agilis. Next base: position 86,257,771 of record NC_046317.1, read on the forward strand.
CAACGGTTCCATACATCTGTGCTATGCCTTAGCTGCAAGGTTGCTATCCATGGTCCTGAACTCACACCATAAATGTTGAGGGAATTACCTGTACTATGTCTAGGGCTCAGAACCCACCCTACTCTAGACCAGTGACAGCCAAACACCTTAAATCATGCCCTCTCCATTAAACCATTTTTCCACCTAGATCAGTATCTAGTCTGACTGGCAGTGGGTCTCCAGGGTTTTGAACAGCTGTTTCTCCTACCCATACCTGGAGAGGCTAGGGATTGAACACGCAGCCTTCTGCATGCAAGTCAAATGCTCTGCCACTGAGTCATGACCCTTTTTATTTGGATCCCTTTCCCTCTCTCTCCCTTTGTCTGGGGCTGGGGTAGTTCTTGGGTATTTAAAGACGCTGAACTGAAACTTGCCACATCTGCTTTGACCCGTGGTCTATGCTTTGTCCAAGGCGTTTCTGTCCTCAGCCTGCCCTTCAAGCACATCCTCTCCTTAGTAGCAATGTGGTTTGGGACTGGTCAAGGGTGCCCTCTTCCGACACACTGGGGTATTTCAGGTCATCTTGAATGCAGCGTAGTAGCTTTGCAAATATGAACTTTCTTCTAGCTACAATCTGAAGGCGAAAGACTGCTTGGAACTGAGCTCCTAATGGCAGGCTCCCTGCAAATATTTGCCTTTTGGCACAGGATCAATCTCAGTTAAGTTAATGGAGAGAGTGACTTGACAAAAGTATCAGGATCGGCTAGAGAAGGGCTGGATGGTTTTTAAGCTTCTGAGTTTTACTTTGCCTTTTAGCAGAATCCTGTTGCAAAACACATGCACTTCCTTAAGCATTTTTATTGTTGTTGTTTATACGTGGTTTAAGGGCACCTACCGACTATCAGTGTTTTTAAATAGCATTAATTCAAGTTGTTGCTATTGCTGTTGCTGCTGTTACTACTACTACTACTACACATCTGATGGGGTGCCCCAGCCACTCTGGGCGGCTACCAACAAAAAAACAGTAAAAACACAATACAACATAAAACACTAAAAATCACAAAGCTGTTTATCTGTTTGACACCTGCTGGGAAGGTTATCTACAGGGCAGGTGCAGCTACCAAAAAAGGCCCTCTGCCTGCTTCCCTGTAACCTCACTTCTTGCAATGAGGGAACCACCAGAAGGCCCTCGGCGCTGGACCTTGTATGGAAAATGCATCCGGAAGACAAAATGTATTGAGTTACAGGTAGGTAGCCGTGTTGGTCTGCCATAGTCAAAACAAAATAAAAAATAAAAAAATCCTTCCAGTAGCAGCTTAGAGACCAACTAAGCTTGTTCTTGGTATGAGCTTTTGTGTGCGTTTTCGTTAGTGATCTGACACGGTTACCCTTCCTGCCTCTGTTCCTCACCCCCCCCCCTCGCTCTTGTTTATACACAAGTGAGTGAAGAAGAAGAAGAAGAGTTTGGATTTGATATCCCGCTTTTCACTACCCGAAGGAGTCTCAAAGCGGCTAACATTCTCCTTTCCCTTCCTCCCCCACAACAAACACTCTGTGAGGTGAGTGGGGCTGAGAGACTTCAGAGAAGTGTGACTAGCCCAAGGTCACCCAGCAGCTGCATGTGGAGGAGTGGAGACGCGCACCCGGTTCCCCAGATAATGAGTCTCCCGCTCTTAACCACTACACCACACTTTATTCCAAAAACAGCAAGCGATGTATACATACCATGCAAGCACTTCAATCTGCCACTTGGAAGCCCTCAAGAAGTGGCAAAGTGGCTCGCCCAGGTAGCCTCAGTTTGCACGGCCTTGCAGCCGATCAGTCCGTGCACAAGCTTCTAAGAAATTCTGCCCAAACCATCTGATTTTATAGATAGCCAGTGTGGCTTGCCAGACTGGCTACATGCAGACATAGCTGTCAACTTCTCCCTTTTTTAAGGGAAATTCCCTTCTTCCGAATAGGATTCCTCGCAAGAAAAGGAAAAGGTTGACAGCTATGCAAGCAGATCATATATTAGAACCCCACCCCCGCCCCATTGCCTCACTTTCTCAAAACAATGTCCAATATCAAAGAAGGTACTCAGCATTATCTTCCACAACTGATTAAGGCAGGTGGGGGGGGGGGGGGCTTCACCTCCTCCCAACATTCTCAGGACATTAAAGACTGCTCTCACACCATCAAAAAAAAACTTAACAAGAGTGAGGGAGGGGGAAGGAAGAGTGGCAGGAAGGGTAACAGTGGCAGATCACTAACTCCTCAATACATTTTTGTCTTCCAGATGCATTTCCCATACAATACATATATACTAGTGCTTGTTAAGCACATACAATAGTAGATAGTTGCACTAAAATGCAACTACAGTGATACCTCGGTTTACAAACTTAATCCGTTCCGGAAGTCAAAGCATTCTTAAACCAAGGCGTGCTTTCCCACAGAAGGTAATGGAAAATGGATTAATCCATTCCAGTCGATGAAAAGCAACTGCTAAAACAGCAATTTAACATGAACTTTACTATCTAACGAGATCATTGATCCATAAAATGAAGGCAATATTCAATGTACTGTACAATAAAATAAATAAGACAGTATTGTAGATGATAAAAAATTAAAATTGTTTTCTTTTTCTCACGTGCACTGATGATAGTCATTGTTTGGATGGAGGGGGCGCTTTTATCCATTTCTGCAGTCACACAATCAACCAGTAGCTGAACTGGGTTCCACACAGTCACAAAAACAAGTCACAAAAATGAAGTCACAAGCCGCAGTCACAAAACGAAGTCACAAGCCACAGTCACAAGTCAGTCCCATAAAATGAAGAACAAGTCACAGTTCAAAAAATGAAAAAGCTACAAAAACAAAAACGCAAAAAAATTAGGAAAAACAAAAGCTATCACCTCTGTGTTGTGTGGGTGCTCGGGACTCAACAGACTCAACAGGAAGCCTCTGATTAGCAGCGGGGGGCTCAATTTACAAATGGAACGCACTCAACGGGAAGCGGAACATGTTCTGCTTCCAAGGCAAAGTTCACAAACCGAAACACCTACTTCCAGGTTTGCAGCATTCTTATCCAAGTTGTTCATAAACTAAGCTAGAAGGACAGATCCTGAAGTTGAGGCTCCAGTACTTTGGCCACCTCATGAGAAGAGAAGACTCCCTGGAAAAGACCCTGATTTTGGGAAAGGAGAAGGGGACGACAGAGGATGAGATGGTTGGACAGTGTTCTCGAAGCTAGTAACATGAGTTTGGCCAAACTGCGAGAGGCAGTGAAGGATAGGTGTGCCTGGCGTGCTCTGGTCCATGGTGTCACGAAGAGTCGGACATGACTGAACGACTGAACAACAACAACAACAACCACTGTATATGGGACGTGGGTGGCACTGTGGCCTAAAACACAGAGCCTAGGGCTTGCCGATCAGAAGGTCGGTGGTTCGAATCCCCGCGACGGGGTGAGCTCCCGTTGCTCGGACCCAGCTCCTGCCCACCTAGCAGTTTGAAAGCACATCAAAGTGCAAGTAGATAAATAGGTACTGCTCCAGCGGGAAGGTAAACGGCGTTTCCGTGCGCTGCTCTGGTTCTCCAGAAGCGGCTTAGTCATGCTGGCCACATGACCTGGAAGCTGTACGCCGGCTCCCTCGGCCAGTAAAGCGAGATGAGCGCCGCAACCCCAGAGTCGGACACGACTGGACCTAATGGTCAGGGGTCCCTTTACCTTTTACCTTTACCTGTGTGTGTGTGTGTGTGTGTGTGTGTGTGTGTGTATACATACCGTGATTTACTTCTTGACCAGTAGGTGGCAGTCACAACATAGCTTTTATCTATCTATCTATCTATCTATCTATCTATCTATCTATCTATCTATCTATCTATCTATTCTTTCTGAAGAAGTATGCATGCACACAAAAGCTTATACCAGAACAAACTTAGTTGGTCTATAAGGTGCTACTGGACAATTTTTTATTTTTTTCAACAGAGCTTTATACTACTAAAGAGCAGAAAAAAAGATGAGAAGCATTTATTTATTGTAAAGGGGTGTTTTGACGGTGCCTGGTGATGATGAGATAAACTTGTCCTGTGTGGAAGGGAAACATCCAGGCAGTTATTTCCCCAGATGCTGAGCATGTATATATATATATATATATATATATATATATATATATATATGCAGAAAACTCACATGGAAAGCCTAGCTCTATGGTTATCCTATGCAAGTGTCGCTGAAACAAATGACACTTCCGAGTAGACGTAAGCTTGCACTGCAATTGTATTTCTCTTTCAAAAGTACAAGTTCTCAAGTTTGATTCTTGTATTTCTCTGAGCATCAGGCAGATGGAGGCATTGGAGTTGCATCTCCATTCCTATCACAACAGGTGTTGTGGGGGGGGAGAGCCACATTGGCTTTGTGGTTTTTGTGCAATCTGGAGACACTCTCCTTTATGTTTCTGCTGAGTCGGCTCCCCTGTCAAGCAGCTCTTCCCGTCAGAAAGTTTCAGAACCTGTTTTTATGCAGGCTAGGAAGCGTTTGTTAAACAAACAAAATTATCAAATTATGTCTCGCTCTTTCTTTGTGTGTATTATTATTATTATTATTAGGGGTTAAACAGAGGTTAAGTGGCCATCTGTTGTGCATGATCTAACTGAGATTCCTGCATTGGAGGGGTTTGGACTACAGGTAGATCTCTTCCAACTCTATAATTCTTTGATTCTGTGATTTGGAAATGCGCTTTCCCCCTTTCCCTCCACTTGGTGGAGTAGTGAGACCTACAAAGAAACAAAAAATATCTATTCTTTGGCTTAACTTCTGTAACCATTTGGCCAGGGACATCTTTCTTTCATCTCCTCTCTTTTCCCCTCTTTTTCGTTTTCATTTTTTATTTTTTTTATTTTTTTTGTATCCCAGGCTGAAAACCTGGCACACGACCCAAACCTGGCAAGGACTTTTAACAGGTGCTAGTAATGAATGTCGGACTGCTTTATGCCCCCCGGACAGATTATGCAGGTATTTGGTTAAGCCGGACCAATTTTACGAGCCACCAGCACAGGAAATGGAATGCGCAAGGCAGAACACACAAGCATTATAAAGAAGGGAAACTGCTGACTTCGGCATACCCAGACTCGCACGGCAAAACATTGTTTTGAGTTTATGTGCAAGGCTTAACACACATCATCGTGGCTCAGCTGGGAAAGAGCAGAGCAACCTAATTTGGGGCTGGGTCACCTTTTGAACATGCTCATAAATAAACCCATTCCATCCCTTTTATGAATTAATCTCCATCCCTTTATGATGGACATGGGGATCGGGATCCTAACAGCAGAGCAGGTCCTTATCTCCCTCCACCCGCCTCCCTGCCAATCACCTGATGTCACAACAAACACACAGATTATCTCTCCCATGCAGACAATCTTGTGTGAGATTATGCGTTTATTAGGTTTGGCTGCTATTCTTGCTAATTAGCATGAGATAGGGACTGATACCACAGAGCTGTACTCAGGCAGATACTCAGACCATAGAAATACAATTGGTAGAGAGGGCTCTGTGTGATGTCATTTCCCCTCCTTTCCAAGAGAGGAAGAAGCACATAGTATTTCTTGTTCCTCTCTCACTCCTCCTTCGGCCAGCCATGGGGGCAAATGTGCCCTGTGTCTGCTCCAGCTCAGGCAAATATCTGAAGCTGGTTATAATGTAAATGTAAGTACAGGGGCAGAGCAAGGGGGCATTGGGGGAAATTCGACACCCAGATGTCACCCTGGAGGGGGTGACACTCGGCGCCACCCCCCACGACTCCCAAGCTGAGCCCCACCACCCAGCACCCTATCCGTGCTGCTTGCTCGTGCCCAGCAGTCTTGTGAGCAGCAGCCCGGACGAACTGCACTCCATAGCGTGCATGCGTCATTATGTCACCATGCATGCACACTACGGAGCAGCATCCCGCCCCCGGGGGGTGCCCCCGCATTTGCTGCTCCAGGCGGCCAAGCAGCTCCGTACGCCACTGTGTAAGTATTTTACCTGCATAGTTTTTACCGTCTGCGCCCCAGGAAGGTCACTTCAGTGCTGTGAACAGAGCGGTTTGACTTCACCCCCGTAGGCACACTCCATTGTCTCTCGAGATACACAGATGCCAACAACAGTTAGCATGCTTGGGTTTTATATTCTGGCGATGGGCGTGGAGGGGTGCCCTATCCTGGGCGTGGAGGGGTGCCCTATACCCTGGTAAAGGGTATAGGTTTGGGAAGTGCAATCTAACCAACCATACTGTAATGGTTGGTTAGATTGCACTTCCCAAACCTATACCCTTTGCATGTGACTTGCGACGCCCCCTCCACTGAGGTGGCATTTGTGTCTCCAGCATGCCTGAAGCAGGATCCTTCCTCTTATTGCAGGGTGAACCAAACTGAAGCATAGAGCAGAAGACTCTTGGTCTCAGGGCTGAGAGTTTGAGCCCCATGTTGGGCAAAGATTCCTGCATTGCAGGGAGAGGGGTTGGAGTAGATTAGGGTTTGCCATATTCCAGAAAGTGAAAATCCGCACACAAAAGTTGCAAGGTCTCCAAAAAGAAGAAGTATGGCAACCCAAGACTAGATGACCCTTGAGGTCCCTTCCAAGTCTACAATTCTATAAAGTTTATTTTTTTATTTTTTTTTGCAAAAGACCCCTGGATGGTTAAGTCCAGTCAAAGGCGACTATGGGGTCACTTTCAGGACAAGGGAGTCAGTGTTTGTCCTCAGACAGTTTTCCAGGTCATGTGGCCAGCATGACTAAACCACTTCTGGCATAACATTAGGAAGAACTTCCTGACAGTGAGAGCTGTTCGGCAGTGGAATTTGCTACCAAGGAGTGTGGTGGAGTCTCCTTCTTTGGAGGTCTTTAAGCAGAGGCTTGACAGGAATGCTTTGATGGTGTTTCCTGCTTGGCAGGGGGTTGGACTGGATGGCCCTTGTGGTCTCTTCCAACTCTATGATTCTATGATTCTATAACGGAACACCGTGATGGAAGCCAGAGTGCATGGAACGCTGTTTACCTTCCTGCCACAGTGGTACCTATTTATCTACTTGCACTGGCGTGCTTTCGAACTGCTAGGTTGGCAGGAGCTGCGACCAAGCAACGGGAGCTCACTCCGTCTTAGGGATTCAAACTGCTCACCTTCTGATCAGCAAGCCCAAGAGGCTCAGTGGTTTAGACCACAGTGCCGCCCTTAAGCCAAAATAACTGAGTGAGTCCTATAAACCTCTCACAGGTATCAAAGGAAGGGACATGTGTTGTGTACACATGATTCTTTTTATATTTTAAAAAAAATACAGGGAATATCGGAATGGAGTGTCCTTGCAGGCTCTTGAGCTGGCAGCCTGCCTACCATTATCCACACAGCATTATAAAGGAGGAGCTGCTGTAGTCGTGATTAACAAAGGATAAGGAGTAACCATTCTTCCCAAAGTTGCCTTGCACACATCCCCTTTCGTTGCCAGCGCAGAAAACATAAGGCAAAACCTGCTAATGTTAATGGAGGCTGCTTTCTTCTCGGCTAGTGATAAATGAAGAGTGATTTCCCCAAGTCAATGCTCTACTTTCTCTTTCTTTCTTTCTTTCTTTCTTTCTTTCTTTCTTTCTTTCTTTCCTTTTTTATGCTTGCAATAGGTCCTTTTTTCTGCACCTTGGCACGATAACACTCCTGCTTGCATCCCTCTTCCTCCATCAGCCAGGAATAGATGAAAGCAGCTGCCGAGTTGCCCTCTGTGTATGCCCTTGGGCACAGTTCAGTTTTCTTATTGGCTAGGACAGGAAATTATCCATTTTGCACCCCCACCCCCCCACCCCCAATATGTTACAGACACACAAGCCCATTTGTGCACATTGGTCGGGGGAAGGGAAATATGCATTCACAAAGACGTAAAATTTGCATTAAAAAAACTGGAGAGGGGATGATAGAAGCATATACTATGGAGGCAAAAATATTGCTAAAGTAGCGGTAGACTCCGGCAACAGATTTAAAAGCCGAAGAGCGGTGAGCATGAGTTTGGTCTGCAACAAAATGTAGCAGTTACAGGTAGGTAGCCGTGTTGGTCTGCCATAGTCAAAATAAAAAAAATAAATAAATAAAATCCTTCCAGTAGCACCTTAGAGACCAACTAAGTTTGTTCTTGGTATGAGCTTTCGTGTGCATGCACACTTCAGTGTGGAATGTTCTTGTTCAGGTTTCCAGCCAACCATGTCCTTTCCAGGACACTCCATTCCACTATTCCTCTTATCTGGCTATTCATCTCACCCAGTATTCCATGCCCAGAGCCTGCTTATTCCTCATTGGGCTGTTTAGGGTTGTGTCTCCCACTCTAGCCCTTAGGGGTCTTCCCCCCTAATGATCGTTTTGAAGTTCTGCAAAGTGTTCCTCCTAGCACACCAATAGGTCCAGCTTCTGGCGGCACCCGTCGTGCCTGAACGCTGGGAAGAAAGAGAAGGAGGAAGCCCAGGACCCCCTAATAATGACTAAAATAGTCAGAACCTGGAGAAGTGCAAATTGAATGTGGGGTGCAAAGTGTACCACATGATTTCATACCTCAGCTGAGAACAAGCCACAGCACACAGGCACAAGAGACAGGTTTCAGAGTTTCCTCCTGCGAGGGGCGTAGCAAGGTAAATTGATACCCGGGGGCAAAAAAAAAAATTGTCAACCCCCCCCTCCCCCGGCATAGGAAGGTCAGATGGTACCCGGTGCAGAAAATTTCTTGTCAACCCCCCCGACGCCGCCCCCCCCCCCCCCCCCCCGGAAAAATGGTTTTACGTAATTTCATATTTTCTTGCAATGGAATAATAACAAGTAATAATAATAATAAACTTTTATTTATATCCAGCCCTCCCCGGCTGAAGTCGGGCTCAGGGTGGCTAACATCAGATACATAACATTGGTATGAAATCAAACAATAATTAAATTATCTCCTAAAAACATCTCAAAATCAAATTAAAGTTTAATTAGATGGCTTTCAGTTACAGGTAGGTAGCCATGTTGGTCTGCCATAGTCAAAACAAAATAAAACAAAAAATTCCTTCCAGTAGCACCTTAGAGACCAACTAAGTTTGTTCTTGGTATGAGCTTTCGTGTGCATGCACACTTCTTCAGATACACTGAAACGGAAGTCACCAGACCCTTAAATATGATGGCTTTGCACAGGGTTAGGGTTGGGAACAGTAAGTGCTCCACTGAACTGAAATTTCAGCCTTCACAACATAGGAAAACAGCCAAGTAAACAGCTATTTTGGTGGAGGAGGGTCAAGATATTAACCAATATGCATGAAATTTCATATATAGCTATATAATCCCTAGTATAGTAAGATAAGACCTTTGGAGCAGGCATTTTTTAAAAAAGTTTTTTTTTTATGAACTGCCCTAGTAGGGCAGTAATTGCTCCTTGATAATTTGTCACCCCCTCCATTATAGAACTTGGGGCGGCCTGCCCCCTACGCCCCCTTTGCTACGCCCCTGCCTCCTGCTCTGAAACCTGTGGGGTTTTTGAAAGGGTGCCATTCACTGCCCACTGTACAGTAGGCTGTGTGAACGTGTACTGTACCCCCTCCTGAGTGGTTTGAAACCACAGCACGATGGAAGCGTTGGATTCTGTCTGTCTGACATTGACCAAAAGGTGACTGCGGGGGTAGCCGAGTATTTAGCAGCAGTGCCCCAAGGAGTAATTTAACAAGAAGAAATCCCAGATTCCGGTACCTAACTGTCGTCTTTTTGCATATATCTTAAGGTCTTTGTATGTGACTCTCTCTCTCTCGTGCGCGGTTTTACCTCTAAAATTCCTAATAAAGGTTTGGTAAGTAAGTAAGCCATCCAGGAATGTATCTACTGGATGTACTCAAGGGTGTTGCTCAGTCGTTGGGAGGCTTGAGGCAACAGACCCATGTCATACATTTGCCTCTGAGCACAGTAGGATAGTGAGCGGTTGGGGTCTCCTATGGTGCACTCCTCTATCCTGTAAATAATAATTAAAAAATAAAGGGGGGAGGGAAGGAGATTTGGAACCCAGCACAAAAGACCTGAGGATCAGGTCCCCTGAGCTACCTGAAAAGAACACCTTACCTTTGTTTGTTGGCATCAATCTCTCTTGAGATGCAATGGAGTGTGCCTCTTGGGATGAAGCCCTGAAATGACCTCTCTGGGGTAGAGGCCTGGTCTGTGTGTATGAAGCTCCTGGGCTGCCCAGACAATAATACTCCCTTCTCGACCTCGCTGGTGTGGTCCAAAGGAAAGCAGAACAACACATTTGTCACCAGCTGGGCTGTCGGAGTTGCCAGAAGGAGGCGTAGAAGGAGCTGTCATGGGGTCAAATCCCCTGTTCCCGGGGTGACTTAAAGCCAATGAAACAACAGCCAGGGGTGGGAAGTTAGAAGCAGTTTATTTTCAGGCTTAAAGCATGGAGGCAGAGGTGTGTTAAAACACCAAAAGTCTGCGCACCCTGCTCACATTTATAGCTTTTCTACAAAGTTTCACGTGAACACAACATGTTACGAATATGCCTAAGCTACTTGAGGCATGGTCAATGCATGTGTGCATTTCATGGGTTACAGAAACACGCTCCTAGCTTCATTAAACAATGCCGCAGCAATGGGGAACGTTAAGCTAAGTGGAAATGTTAACTTGGCCTGTTGTCCACACCAGCTAGCTGCGACCTTCCATTCTTAATTTACCAATGACTTTGAGTTCCTTTGAAATTCCCTTGCATTCTTCCGAATGTCAGCTTATTCTCGCTGCAACGCACCAAATGATAAGAAAGCGAGGGGCCGAAGGATGGGTGTTATGCTAGCAAATCATAGAAAATACAGTTTCTATACCCAGATTTTTTTTGGGGGGGGTTGTTTGCAGGGGAAAATGAAAAACTGCAGTTTGAGCAACTAGAGGAGAAGGCAGTTTATTTACCTTGCTCCTATTCAGATCAGCACCATCCAACTGTCTTTTTCAAAGTTTTATTTATGTTTTTCAAGTATATACATTTCACTAATTTTACAATCATTTTAACATTTCAAAACTTGACTTCCTTCCCCCTCTTTCTGTGGTTCCTTAATTTTTAATATCTTCTTCATATCCAAATTAACTTAATTTGCTCATTTGTTAAACTACTTTAAATACATACTCTTATCAAACTGCAGGTTATTGCAATAATCCTGCCAATGTTCTTACCAGTTTGCAATTTATCTGTAAATATTCAATAAACCGTTTCCATTCTTTTATTTTAAAAATTGTTACCTTGATTTCTTATTCTTCCGGTAAAGTTTCGTCATTCCTGCATATTCCATAAGTTTTTGTATCCATTCTTCCTTTGCTGTGACTTCTTCTTTCCATTTTTGGGCGAGTGACATTCTTGCCACTGTAGTAGCATACATGAATAAGTTTCTATACAGTTTCGGTAGTTCTGTCCCTATAATTCCCAAAAGAAAAGCTTCTGGCTTTTTTTTTTTTTTTTTAAACAAACGTTAATTTAAACATCCTTTTCAATTCATTATATATCATTTCCCAGTAAGCTTTAACCTTACTACAAGACCACCACATATGATAAAAAGAACCATCTTTCTCTTTACATTTCCAACACCTGTTGGATTTAGATTTATATATTTTTGCCAGTTAGATACCATCGATATATCATTTTCATATAATTTTCTCTTAGGCCATAACTTTATACCCATACTCCACAATCGTTCCCATGCTTACATGTCTATATTATGACCAATATCTATTGCCCGATGTATCATTGAGGATTTTACTTGCTCATCCTTTGTCTCCTATTCCAATAATATTTTATACATTTTAGACAACACTTTTACATTACATTCCAACAGGTCTCTCTCCATATTTGTTCCCCATGGGAGCACCATCCAACTGTCTTGGGGACTCCACTCCAGAACTGTGTAGGGTTTACTCTTTAGCCTTCTCTTCTCTCCCAAGATATCTTGCAAGGCAGAGGAGGATTAGGGTCAGAGTTTTCCCTCTCCTAGATGCAGCAGTGGAGCAATCTGATTGGGCAACTGGGGCGGCGCATGTGCCCTGCGCCCAAGGATGGGGTGGGGCGAGCCAGGACAGAACACTTTGCTGCCTCTGAGGAGTCTACCTGCCTCCTCCCACTCAGACGCCCTACAGCTGAGGGGGGCTGCAGCGGGCAGACTGTTTGGGGCAGCGTGGAGCCTGTGGGTGCCCAAGCCACCAGGTCACTCCCAGGAGAGATGCGTGGCTCAGGTGCGCTGCAGGCCCAGCGGTGAGTCCCGCCCTGCATTTTGTCACCCCCCTCAGTGGCGACACCCGGGACTAACCGCCCCCACCACACACCCCTTCCTCCGCCTCTGCCTAGATGGGCTATATTCCCAAATTGGCAAGCCCCATCTGCCCCTCACTTCCCTCTACAGCACACGCAGAAACCACCTTCTTGACTACTGGCCCCATTATTGGTCTTTTCCGCTCAATCCTCCAGAGCCTGTCTTCGCACGCAGGAATCTGCAGATGTCCCATTCGGGGAGTCAAACCTGTATCCAACCATGGTGTTATCAGCACCATGCTCTTGTAATCTGGTGAACCGGGTTCGTGTCTCCACTCCTCCACATGCAGCTGCTGGGTGACCTTGGGCTAGTCAAACTTCTTTGAAGTCTCTCAGCCCCACTCGCCTCACAGAGTGTTTGTTGTGGGAGAGGAAGGGAAAGGAGAATGCTAGCCGCTTTGAGACTCCTTCGGGTAGTGATAAAGTGGGATATCAAATCCAAACTCTTCTTCTTCTAACCAACTGATACAGTCCTAGCACTTTTGGGAATGCTCCCCTTTGTGGAAGAACGTTCTCTGCAAGTAGGAAATGTTCACAGCAAGGAGAGGTGTGCCTCCCCCCTCCACCATGCTCTGCTTTTCTTCTTGTAAGGAGCTTTTTCATGGGGGGGGGCATCAAAGCATTCCCACCTGAAGTCTAAAATGCACATGTTAAATGCACTGGGCGCTGCCCCTTCCCCTTTCAATATAGCTATCTGTGGGGCTTTTGGTTTTAACTGCAAAAGCCTTAAAACCAGTTTAGCACTTGGAGTGGTGTCCAGCACGCTTACTTCTGCGCTCTGTTGCTTCTCCAGTGCTTTAGCAGAGTGTGTTCAAACTTCTTACTTCTTCTTGCGCAACGGTGTGTGTACCTTTCGTGCCAGCAATTAAACTCCCACAACGTCTGGGTTGTTTCAAAGCAAGTACGCTTTATTACAAGCATATAAATCATAGCCACTTTCCCGGAGAATGGGAGGACATCATCGCTCCGGTCTCTCCAGTTCAGAACCGAAAGTAAGACTGACCAGAAAATAAACGGTGCGTCACATAAATCACAAAGACATTGCATACAGCAGATAACCCGGATGTTGTGACACATCCTCCCTGTGGGAGGAGCGAACTGTTGAGCTTCTTTAACTCTGAAAGCTCCAAACCTCACACTATCCTAGACCTGTCTCTGTGGAGCTGGCTCATAGCTGTAAGCGGAAACTGTCAGGGCTGGTGAAAAACAGGCACCATCCTGGCTCCCATGCCTGACTACAGCAACTTCAGTGCATGGGCAGAAAAAAATAGCAGAGTGCCGGGATGCGTGAAATGCAGCTCTTGTGTTTTTGAGTCCGAAGAAACACACACACACAGGCAACAGAATTCATCAGTAAAAGTTTGCAGAGGTTTGAAAAGCGTAAGATGGTTACAAAGTTCAGGAATCTTGCAGGGTCCCCAGCAAAGCTTGAAACTTAGCTGAGAAGACCTCATCCAGTGCCATCAGCAGAAACGCAAATAGGCTGTACAGAAGGGAAAGAAAGGGGGTGAGAATACAGAGCAGCTCAGGGCAGGATATTTATCTCCTACACAGAGCAATTTTTTGACCTTGAGTCTCACATGGCTAAAACAACAGCTGCAGGTCTGTCGATTGAGACAGTTCCAGAAAGTTCCAGAAGGTTTGAGAATGTTCTGCCCCAAGAAGACTCACAATCCCAGACAGAAACACTCTGCCTCTTCTCAGAGGTGCACAGTTAATGAGCATGAACTCAAAAGCTCCAGGGATGAGAACTCTCAATAAAGACTGGAACCATGTGGAGGAACATACACATTCCAGAGACTAGAGTTCCCAGTAAGTCCCACTATCTCCAGTGGAGGCTGGTACATTGTGGCAAGACTCTGTTCCACTCCACCTTTGCCCAGCCCTTACCTGCCTGCCTTCTTCCTTGCAACCAGCACAGAGGATGACCCAGGCTGTGAGCTTCCTCCTCCTCCTCCTTAGTCTCAGTGTTTCCCCTTGTAGAATTCAGCAGGGAGGCAGATGGGGACAGGAATGGAACTAACTGGCTCTGGCTGTCCTTGGTTCTGGCTTCCTACACGACTACACAGCCTCCCTGTCTTTTACCCTACGAATCCCAATGGACACCAATCAACACTGTCCAGTTCTAGCTGTGCACAACAGTGAGTATATCAGACTCAGGGCCACAGCAGATTTGAAGTAGAGGATCAGCTATTAGGCTACCGTGTGTGTGTGTGTGTGTGTGTGTGTGTGTGTGTGAACTAATTAGATAAATCCCAAAGGGGCTGCTTCAGAGGTGGGGCTCCAGGAGACGGGTGTTCAACTGCCAAGCTAGACATGAGCTTTAAGCTAGACTTTGCATCTAGCATGCAGGGTTTTTTTAAAAATTAAAATTATAAATGAAGCGTGGTGGGGTGGTTGATCATGTGAGCAAGCATGGAGGGTGGAATTTAACCCTTTCCTTCCTTGCTTTGATCCTGTGAAATATCCCTCTCCTGCAGTTGGTGTTCACGGAGAAAGGGCTCCCATGATGGGGAGATACTGTAAAGTGTGTGAAGTGCCTGGACACTGAATGAGTGAATGAATGAATGAATGAATGAATGAATGAATGTTTATTATTACGGCCAAAACAGCCAGCATAGGTCTGAACATTCAAACATTTGAGATCACTGCTAGGTATAGCTTCATTTATTTACTTTTTATTTTTTAAAAAAAAGCTTAGCTTGCCCAGACTAAGGTTCCCTGAAACAGCAGCCATGCAGATGCTTGTGGTAAGCGAAGCTGAAAGGTGACAGCTTCTATCTCCTTGTCCCCATTCCCCCCCCCCATTCATACAAAGGTGAACTGGTCCTGAACATGGAAGTTTCATTTAGTTGTCATGGCAAATGCTCGTCCATTTGCTTAAATATTCCCGCAAGCAAAAATGAAAAGAGGAAGGGCTTTGGCTCTATGGGGTGGAGCAAGACGCCCGGGTTCAATCCTCAGTTTCTTCACATAATGCTGGAGAGAGACCACTGCCCAAAGCCCCAGAGAATCCATCCCTCACCATTGGCCATGCTATCTGAGGCTGATGGGAGTTGGAGTCTAACAGCAGCTAGATTCTCCACCCCTGCTTTCTACCACCTTTCAGTGCAGACCGCTTATTTTTGCTCCAGATTGATGCTGCTCTCCTCTACCTTACTCTCTTTTTTAAAAAGTGCCATCTTAACTTGCACCCAGTGCCACATTCTACGGTATGAATTATATGTTAAGATAAGAACATATGCTGAGCTGCATCAGCCCCACCTAACCAAGACTCCTGTTTCCAACAACAGACAGTCAGATAGATCCGGGAAACTCATAAGCAGAGCTAGAAAGCAAAAGCTCCCTGCCCCACATTGTTGTTTCTGGGCAACTGCAATCCAGTTGCCCACTGCCCTGGAAAATGGAGGGGTTGGACTAGATAACCCTTGGGGTCCCTTCTCACTCTACAATTCTATTTTTCTACAGCCACTTCTTAGCTGTCCCTGCATAAAGTCATCTCTAGCAATAGCCTAGTTAGAGATGTGGGTCAACCCCACACTGGCTGTAAAGAACACTGGGTACCAAACAGACTCATCATGCACATCTGGGCTGGGTATCAAACGCTAGGTACCTAACAATGGGCCCAACACACTCGGTGTAATTAATACTGGATACCAGCACCAAATCTTGCTGCAGGGTGTTCCACAAGTTAATTTAGTCCCTGCCCTGAATCTACTGTCCATGCATGGCTTAAACTTTATTGCAGGAACAAAATAGAAAATTCTTTCCGGTAGCACCTTAGAGACCAACTGAGTTTGTTCTTGGTATGAGCTTTCCTGTGCATGCACACTTCTTCAGATTTATTGCAGGAAGTTTCACTAGTTAATTTTGTGCCTGCTCTGAATCTACTGTCCATGCATTGCTCCACTCCCACTTTAATCTTGTTGCAGGGAGTTCCACAAGTTCATTTTGTGCCTGAATCTGCTCCCCTCGCGTGGCTTGTTTCCCGCCCGCCTTCACCTCGTCTTCGCTCTGCCCTGATTCATTCCCTCCTCGCCTCGCCTCTGTAAGCCCTTCCTCCCCCGGCGCGCTTATTATTATCTGCAGCCACACACGTACTCTAGGAGCTGTCACTTTCGGTTCAAAGGTACGTGCCGGCTTCTTCGCCATTGGCTCGGCTAAGATAAGGCCACCACCTCAGAGGCGCCTGGGTTGGCTTGGTGAAGCATCAGTCATGCCAGGTGGGTGGGATTAAAGAGGGATTGAATGGAAGGGAGGGGAGAAAGAGAGAGATGAAGAACTGATTAAGGAAGAGAGAAGAGCAGCATCTCCGGGGTCCCCACCCTGCCCAAAAAAAGCCCCAAACCCGACCAGGTAGACGTGATGCGGGATGGGGAGTGCAACGGGTGGTCTTGAGAAATGCGAGCGGCAATTTCCGAAGCTGTATATGTAATATTCTTAGTAGTGGGCTTAAAAAAAAATGCATGTTGGCCAATGGACAGCCTGTTTTCCTGCTGGATTCCAAGAAGGACCAGAGGTGTGATCCTGATCCCTATAAACAGACGCGCACCCTGTGGTTAACAAATGTCCAGTCTGAGAGGGGCAAATACAAACCAGATGCCGGTCGGATGAGGAGCCGTTGTTGTAGGAGTCAGGGGGATGGCAGGCAAAGGGTGGTTGAGAGAGAGAGAGAGAGAGAGAGAGAGAGAGAGAGAGAAGCGTGCATGTTTCCGATGATCGGGACGAAATCCACACGTGAGAAGTGGAATCCCCCCATCCAGGGGAAAAAAAGAGACCATGAATGAATGTCTATATGGACTGGGGAGAGGTTGGCTGAGGACCTCGCCAGCCTTTCCTTTGTCACGTCGTATTGTGGCCACCAGCTATCCTATACTGTCTACTGATGAGGGATTTGGGTTTTGTCTGGGGTGGGGAGAGGACAGATCCGTGGGGTGGGGATCTGGCGGGCGCGTCCGCCGCACATCTGCCCAGCCCAACCAAGAAGCCCTCGATTTATGATTCAGCATCAGCCGAGGAGCTGCTGTGGGCTGGCGAAGGGAGCTGAGATGCCTGGTGAATAGGGGAATGAACAGGGGAAGCGACGGGGGTTTCCTTGCAAACCCAGCGATCTCCTCGGTCTTTCTTTGTGCGGCGGAACATTTCTGGCGAGGGCGAGGCGGATCAGGTGGCTGAGTTATTTTGGAACCCGGTTTGCCTGAATGGAGCTGTGACGCTTGCATTCTTCAGTGCATTTTAAAAAAAAAAATCTACCTTTTAACTCCTTTTTGCATTTCTCGAGGTATGAGGGCTTGTTCTGGCGCCTCAGAGAGATGCGCTCTGCACATGTTCAGAAACGCTGCCTTGTATTGCTGCTCTTTACACCTTCCAATGGGGGGGAGGGTGGAGAAATCGCCTGTGGAGTTTAAACCCCTGAGAAATTACTTGGGGGGGGGGCTCATTGACTGTGGAAGAGGGAAGGGGGCGAGATGGGCTCCCGAGGTATAGAATCTTAGAATTGTAGAGTTGAAAGGAACCCCGAGGGCCATCTAGTCCAACCCCCTGCAATGCAGGAATCTTTCAGCCGAAGTGGGGCTCGAACCCAGGACCCTGAGATTAAAGAGTCTCATGCTTTATCGACTGAGCTATCCCAGAGTGAGGGACTATGTTTTGGAAAGACGGGGCTGCAAAAACAATAGAGAGTTGTTGTTGTTTTTAAAAAAATCAGAACTACAGAATGTTCTGAATGGGCTTTGATTGGGAGGGTCAGAGCAATCGCGGTCTTCCTCAATCTCTTTCGAAACTGGCAAGGAAATTGAGAAGGGTTGGCCCTCAGTGGCGATTTGGCAGTAGTCTAGACGTGCGTCAAAAGGGGCGCCCTCTAAGAAACGTTGGAAGCTGTCTTATAGCGTTAGACCGTTGGCCCATCTTAGCTCAGTATCGTCTACACGGACTGGCAGCGGTTTTCTGGAATCTCAGGTAGGCGTCTCACCAAACCAGGGGTACCAACTTGAATAAAATATGGGGGGGGGGAGCCGCGCCTCGCATAATCGACCACATGACCGGTGCATGAATGGCAGTGCCCATGAACTTTGGGTGGGCCCGGACCCCTCAAATATTTTTTGGGGGGGACCCCTTGGCCCCTAGGAGTAGATTGAACCAGGGACTTTCCCCTGCTTGCAAGGCAGGCTCTCTCTCTCTCTCTGCCCCTGGGATAAGGCTGCGCTCCGGCAGGGCCGGAGAGTCTGGGTGTCCCCCGCGCGCTCAGACAATCCGGATTCACTGCGGCTGCCAGCCCACGTGGGAGCGTGGGAAGCGAACGCGCAGCAGCCCACTCCCCCCCCCCATCCCGCACGGGGTGGTGTTGGTGGGGTGGGGTCTCTGCTTGCCTGCCTGCCTGCCTTTGGGAGCTGCCGGTGGGAAACACTTTGTGATGCGGGAGAGAAAGAGGGATGTGGCCGGAGGGAGGGGTTCTCGAGGGCGGGGGCAAGTTGTGGCTTAATTGAATTGCGGCGACACGGAGGAGGGAGGGGCGCGGGGGAGGCGCGCTCGCGGGTCTCTAGCGTCTGCCGCCCGGGGTTATGTTCGGTCATCCACCTGTGCGCTCCGCTTCTGCGGCTGCTCGCCGTTAGGCACACAGGAAGCCGCCGGCTGCTTCTTCCCCCGCGCTCCGCTGGTTTGGGGAAGCCGGGAAGCCCACTCTCCTCGGCCACCGGTCGGCCTCGTGGTGCTGCATATTGCAATGAAATGAAGCCCCCGCCCGCCCCGTTTGTGGGACGTGGAGACAGTGTCCCAGCGTGGCTGCGCTGGAGAAGTCGTGGGAACTGCAACTGGCAGCCGGAGGGCGCGTTCACACGACCCTTGTGTGGAGCATTTGAGGGAACCGGGCTGGTGCGCGCACCCACACCCACACCTCATGTGCCTGGGTGTGGGCCTGCCCTGAAATGGTTGTCTGAGCTCCCTGATAGGCAACTTGCAGCCTTGGAGCTAAATGCAGCCCACAGCTGATTGATTAGCTCTTGGCCCCATTGCTCACCTTTGTGTCTTCCGGTAGATAGAGCTATGCACCCTTTTGGTCCTGGTCGGTGTCTTCACATGATTCACAAGGGAGAAAAAGACCTGGGAACACGCAGCATTGTCTTGACCACAGGCAACGCCCTATTTGGGGAACTGTAATGTTTGAAATGGTTTTAGAGTTGTATTTCAAATTGTTGTCACCTGCCCTTATGATGAAGGACAGGTAATATGTCAAAATCATCAGCTGGGGCCTCTAAAACTAGTAGGTTCCTGACTCTTTGGGAACTGGATCTTGTGCAGCAGGGGAAGTGTTTGGATGTGCAAGGAAGCAATGAACATAGTTCACTCTAACTATGAAGAAATAAGCTCCGGCATCATGCCTTCTTGGAGGCCACCTTTGCAAAATGAAGGTGGAAGGTTGCATGTTTCATGACTGCCTCGCTCTGAAATGCAAAAGGGATCAAGTTTGGGGCTGGCAACTTTTTTTCCCTGGAAAGGCTCCTGTGTCTTTAAATGCAAAAACAAACAAACAAAAGAACTGCAGCATGTGAAGATTTCCCACATCACAAAAGTTTCATATGCCCAATTTCCCCCAGCGCTTCAGCTGTGAAAGGCGCAGGAGCCTTGCCAGGCAAAAAAGTTGGCGGGCCTAGCTGAGGCTAGCTTTGAAACTTCGCTTGCAGCTGGGCGACAGCTAATGGAAGGCTCTTCTGCAGATTCAGCCGTGCACAAGCCCAATTAAATCAATGTGGTTAAGTGCACCTAATGCAGCACAGGGTTGGGTTATTCCTGACCTCGCTCAAGAGGGAGGCTTTCGTGAGATAAGTTGAACAAACAACCTAATCGCAGAGGCGCTTGAGGTTTCTCATGCTCCTGTGCATCACTAATAGTCATGGCTAATTGTCTGTGGGTAGGTGGGGAGCTGGAGGTGACTCACGAAAGGTCTCTATTTCATTCAGATTGAAAGCACAGAACCTTGAGTGAGGTCACTTGGTTGGTTGGGGGGGGTGGAAACTGAGTGAATCACCTGTGGGGAAATTCAGCTCAGACAATAGCGAGTGGAGCATGAAGAGATGGGCAAAGCATTCCTAACGGGTGTGGAAGGAGAATCATGTATAATTTTAGAGTTGGAAGGGACCATGAGGGTCATCTAGTCCAGCCCCTGCTTTGCAGGAATCTTTTGCCCAACGTGAGGCCAGACCCCTGAGATTAAGAGTCTCGTGCTCTACTGACTGAGCTATTCCAGCTCTTCACTGGCCTGCACTAGACAGGGTAGAACAGTGTTTTTCAACCTTTTTTGGGCAAAGGCACACTTGTTTCATGAAAAAAATCACGAGGCACACCACCATTAGAAAATGTTAAAAAAATTAACTCTGTGTAAAAAATTTAACTCTGTGCCTATATTGACTATATATAAAGTAATTTTTCAATTTTTCCCACGGCACACCAGGCAACATCTCGCGGCACACTAGTGTGCCACGGAACAGTGGTTGAAAAACACTGGGGTAGAAGACTGGGTTGTAAGTGGGTTTTCAATGTTTTATTTTCCCCATTCAGTCTTTTTGTGTGTTTTTTTATACTAATGAGAGGGAAGAAATGCCAGCTCTGAGGCTGGCATACCTTCTGGTCTTTCCGAGGACACGTCGGGGGAAGTGAGTGGAACTTTGAATCCAGTGGATCCAAGGCCTTTCCCCGCAACAGATCCAATCCATGGAACACTGGCAGCAGTGCTTCACCCGCGGAAGAGCCTGTGCCTGTGGACCTCCCTCTGTGCTCACAGCAGGAGAGATCCACACCATGCAGTCGCCATGTGCCTGCCCTCTCCAGGAGCTTGGGATTACTCACATAACCATGGTGCACGAGAGGCAATGGTCATGAAGCTAATGGATACAGTAGAAAACACTCTTTGTAATCTGCTGCAGCAAAATGGCAGATTCCCAGAAACCATAGTCTGAAGGAGTGGTTTTCAACCAGTGTGCCGTGGCACCCTGGGGTGCCTTGAGTGATGGTCAGGGGTGCCCTGGGCAACACTGGCCTCTGTCCCTCTTTCCTTCCTTCCTTCCTCTGATGCCCTCTCGTATCTCTTCTTCCCAAAGGCTTGCGCAGCTGTTTGTTGCAGCAGCCCTGGCTATCAGCTCTGCAGGCGAATGGTGCCTCTGGGAGGCAACTCTCCTTGGGGTGGAGAGCAGCTCAGAGACCAGGGGTGGCAGCAGCTGCTGCCCAGAGGACTCCCAAGGAGAGGGGAAAGGAGAGGAGCACTCCACAAGGAAGGGTGTTTTGAAAAGGGGTGAGGGGCTGCTAGCTCAGCAGGCAAGGGGTGACATAACTGGGCTCCTGAGCCCCACAGGGGTGCAGCAGAAAGAGTGTAGTTGGTTAAGGGAGCCATGGACTGAGAAAGGTTGAAAACCTCTGGGCTAAAGGGATCAAAGCACTTACATGAAACTATTAATAAAACACAAAGCGCTTATATCTGGTAACAGGCAAGGTTATAGCAACCTTTGCCATTAAAAGAAACCTTCAGGTTCTCAATCTATTTAGCTCTATATTGAATTTTTAATTGATTGATTGATTGATTTATATTTTGCCTTTTCCCCATTATGGAAGTCAAGATGGCATTGCAGGGGGTTGGACTAGATGACCCTTCAAACTCTACAATTCTATGATCCTATGATTCATGCAGGTTCCCAGGAGGTCTCCTGCTCCGTAAAAGGTTACTGCATCGTGCACCATATTGCACCATAAGTCCTGAACTGCCAAGAGCCGACTCTGTTCTTCGACCAGCTACAATTCTAGCTATGCATGTAATCTTGGCCAAATCCAGCGGATTCTAATGTCAGTAGCCTCCATATTCTCTCAGTAAACTGGAAATAATTTTGGCAGCGGTAACAGGGTTGCAAGGCCTGGCAATTGCCCCTGTTGCTCCTTATCCACAGACAGCCCAGGTAGAAAAGGAGTGGCTCAGGATCCCCCCACCCCACCCCAAGTGTTGAAAAGCCTCCTCTCTGCACAGGTTCACCCTCCCCAATTCTAACTGTAGTCAGCAGAGGAAGAAGCTGCTTGGGCACCTGGGGCGGCACACCCAGGGGCGGCACACCCAGGGGCAGAGCAAGCTGCCCATGGGGCGGGGCATGCTGTGGGGCCTCCAGAGTCTGCCTGCCTCCTCCCACTCAGCTGCCCTACAGCTGGGGGGGGGAGGCAGTGGGTGGACCATTTGGGCAATGCGGAGCCTGCACGCACCCAAGCCACCGCATGTCTCCCAGGAGAAACACATGGCTTGGGCGTGCTGCAGGCCCCACAGTGAGTGCCGCCCCAGCATTTTGTCACCCCCTCAGTGACAAAGGTCCGTATAGTTAAAGCTATGGTTTTCCCAGTAGTAATATACGGAAGTGAGAGCTGGACCATCAAGAAGGCTGATCGCCGAAGAATTGATGCTTTTGAATTATGGTGCTGGAGGAGACTCTTGAGAGTCCCATGGACTGCAAGAAGATCAAACCTATCCATTCTCAAGGAAATCGGCCCTGAGTGCTCACTAGAAGGACAGATCCTGAAGCTGAGACTCCAATACTTTGGCCACCTCATGAGAAGAGAAGACTCCCTGGAAAAGACCCTGATGTTGGGAAAGATGGAGGGCACAAGGAGAAGGGGACGACAGAGGATGAGATGGTTGGACAGTGTTCTTGAAGCTACTAACATGAGTTTGGCCGAACTGCGGGAGGCAGTGAAGGATAGGCGTGCCTGGCGTGCTCTTGTCCATGGGGTCACGAAGAGTCGGACACGACTGAACGACTGAACAACAACAACAGTGGTGACACCTGGGGTGGCCTGCACCCACCGCACCCTCCTTCCTCCGCCCCGATTGTAGTAGCAAGTTGAGCTGCTTAAAAAGGGCCATCATAGGCGCAAGCCTCCAGTGGAAACATGCCTAAGGCTTCAGAGAAATCACTATCCGTTCTCGTGATCTCTGCTAGTCATGCACAATGGGAGCTGGCAACGAGCATCTGTCATCAGCTTGACCTTAACTCCAATGTCACTGTGAATGGTGCAAGCCATATCTTCTCCACCCATTCCAAACACACACACAGAGAGAGAGAGGTTTACACCTCCTGACTACCGCCCACTTACTTTGTAAAGGTCGGAATGCGAACACTCCCGGAAAATGTTGCTTGCCCTGTCGAAAACCTCCCTCAACTACCCTCATCCCACCAGAAGTGCTTGCATGAATGGGGTGGTACCATAGTAACAAAGGATTGGGTGCACCTGAACTGAGTGCCATTGTTGAATAAAGGAACTGGAGGAAATGGTAGATTGGGGCCTATCAGTTTTAAATCTGCCTTTGAATTTGGAGTGAGCAACAAGTTTTGTTTTGTTGTATCTATGTTTCTGTTCATTTTGTGGTTTTACATATTTGTTTTGTAGTTGTAAAAAACGTTTCTTCCTTATTTACCGTAAGCTGCCCAGAGAAACTTTTTTTCTTGTGGAAGGGTATAAATGATGTCAGTAAGGAACTCTGACATATTTTACTAGCCTTGCTGGAAATCCTCTGACTTCCCTCCCAATTCATGCAATGTTTTGCCAATGCGGGGAATCCCCAAACTTATTTTTGGGTCTTGCTTTAGGAAACTTTGCAGCAGTAGCCATAAACTGACTCATTCACTCTGCCCCAACCCAGGCGTAGGTGTGTATTAGACCACAACTTCTCATTTCTTCTTCCATTTGTCTTCAGGCCCCTGGCAGGATTCCTAATGCACGCAAGTATTAAAATGAAGAAAAAAAAGCTGCTTTTTGTGTGACCTCTGTTACCCACAAAACATTCTAAGCTTATATAGACATCTAATTTCATGCCATGTCTCGCCCCAGAATCTGTCTCAGACCCTCCAAGTGTCCCTGCTTTCCAGGGACAAGCCCAGATTTACAGAAGCTGTCCCAATTTTTAATTTGATCTCAAATGTCCCACTTTCCCTTGTTGTTGTTGTTCAGTCGTTCAGTCGTGTCCGACTCTTCGTGACCCCATGGACCAGAGCACGCACAGGCACGCCTATCCTTCACTGCCTCTCGCAGTTTGGCCAAACTCATGTTAGTAGCTTCAAGAACACTGTCCAACCATCTCATACTCTGTCGTCCCCTTCTCCTTGTGCCCTCCATCTTTCCCAACATCAGGGTCTTTTCTAGGGAGTCTTCTCTTCTCATGAGGTGGCCAAAGTACTGGAGCCTCAACTTCAGAATCTGTCCTTCTAGTGAGCACTCAGGGCTGATTTCTTTGAGAATGGATAGATTTCTCCAATGATAGATTTCTCCACTTTCCCTTAGGATGGCCCTATTTTTCATTGGAGAAATGTTGGGGTATGGAGTCACACACCCCCAAGCCAAGGGGATAAGTAACTTTACAACATTTAGAAGATGTCTGAAGCAGCCCTGCATAGGGAAGCTTTTTAATGTTTAATGTTTTATTATGTTTTATATATATATATGGTGGAAGCTGCCCAGAGTGACTGGGGCAACCCAGCCAAATGGATGGGGTATAAATAATAAAATTGTTGTTGTTGTTGTTGTTGTTGTTGTTGTTGTTGTTGAATAAGACACCCCTATTTTCACCAGAGAAATGTTTGAGGGTATGTGTGTCTTTCCTCCCCAGACTCGGGTGTTTACAAGGTATTTTCTGTTGATCCTGGAGTATGCAATTGAGATTCCACACAGGGGCTTGTAACTAATTGGTTTATTAACAAGGGACTCAGCTACATTAGTAAAGAAACAGTGATTTGAATGCACTATAAACATGCAACACCAGATGGCGCCAGAGAGCAGGAAATTTAAAATGCGGTTATACATAGGGTTTTCTTTCTTTGTCACAACAATCTAATTTTTGACTTATTTATAGCAGGGGGGGGGTTTTCCAGTGTCTAGGTACACCCAAGGTTATATACAGTTCTCTAGCAGGGCTCCTACTACAAGCCTGCACCCATCCCTTCAGTATACCTGACAAAAGCCCAAGCTCTTTCCCATAACGTGCTACTTGTCCCTGTGGCTTGAGAATGAATGGAACTAGCTCTCTGGCATTTTTGAAAGAGTTCAGGAGTCACATCAGGAGATGCTATGTTCTATGGACAACATGTAGGTGATAAACAAATTATTTATGTAAATCACCTTATTTCACTTTGTTCCTGAGGTTGGGGAGCAGATTGCCATTACAGTTGTACCTCGGAAGTCGAACGGAATCCGTTCTGGAAGTCCATTCGACTTCCAAAACGTTCGAAAACCAAATCGCGGCTTCTGATTGGCTGCAGGAAGCTCCTGCAGCCAATCAGAAGCCGCGGGAAGCCCCGTCAGATGCTTGGGTTCCATAAGACATTCTCAAACCGGAACAATCACTCCTGGGCTTGCGGCGTTCGGGAGCCAAATCGTCCGAGTTCCAGGGCATTCGGGATCCAAGGTATGGTTGTATTTTCATGTCTTGGTTGTTCTGGCTGGCTGCTTTTGGAATTGAAATACAGGAAAGGATAGACCTTGTCCTATCCAACTGAGCAAATTTCAAGAGCTATTGCCATTCTTTTGGAACTCCTGAATAGGGGAAAGCTGGAGTCTAGAGTCCAATTTAAAGTGATGGAGCAGGTACAGCCCCTTGCATGCCCCTCTCTGAGCTACTCCTAAGGGTCAGGGGGGCTTCCAGAATGGCATGGAATCTGGAATGGGCGTGGGCTGAATCTGGAGGAGGAAACACCACAGGAGTTAAGGACCTCCTGCCCTTTACATGCATAGAAGTACCTCTTTTCACATAAGGGGATTTCTGAATTCCACCCAGGGTCAGCCACTAAGTTGGTCTGAAAGGTGGGATATAAAACAGAGTGGGTTATTATGGGATTCCTTCTAGGACCCAACCAGAACTGCATTGCCAGGCCATCACATCTCTAATGCTAGCCTGGATAGGTCAGAAAAGGAAATAGCATGGGAGAGGGTGAGCAAGACAGCTCTTGTGGGGTGACCTTCCCCCCTTTCCCCCCTTTAAAATGCAATCAAAGCTGGAAAGTATGCTTTTGAAGGATTTGCAATTTCTGAAGAAACATATCCCTCTGTGACAGCTGCTGTGCAACGCTGCTGTTTCTCAGGAGTATGAGATGTGGTTCGACAAAATGTCCATCTCTCCCAGAGATTGCAAAATGAGCCCCATGGAATGCCAACAGATGTTTGTGCCTGGCAACAGAAACATTATATACCCTTATCTTGGGAAGAAAATGTTGTGTCCATTTGGCAGTGTGATGTGTGTAGTTGTTTTTCAAAGGAATAATGTTTTTTCACTCCTTGGCACTGGGAACAAAATTTATTCTATTGTTTCGAAAAGGGAGTAAGGAAGGAAGGCAGACATCCACCTTTGATCTCTCTTCCCAATACACTCTTGACTTGGGTGTGCTCCCCTTCCCCATAGACCTCAAGGGCAGGTCCATGCCATACATCTAAAATGCTCCAACACCCATTTAAAGCACAGTTGTGTTGGATGAACTTTAAATGTAAGGTGTGGATATGGTTGGTGCATTTGTGCTTGCGGTCAGTTTCATTTCATTTCATTTATTAAACAACTTCTTCTTCTTCTTCTTCTTCTTCTTCTTCTTCTTCTTCTTCTTCTTCTTCTTCTTCTTCTTCTTCGGTGATCACTCGTAGCCGAGTAAGATTGTCTTCCATAAACACAGTTTGGTGGTCAGTGGTTATGTTCCAGTCCGTGCTCGTTTAACTTAGTGGCAGGCAACTATCTTTAACCAAAGGATGGAGGCTCTTAGAGTAGATTATAATGTAGCTTACAAAAGCCAGAGGTTTCTGTGCACCTCCATACACACAGATGTTTCTACAGCCAGCCACGCAAGAGGGTATTATCAGTTCAAAGACATGTACCAGCCAGGGAAACACACTTTAACAGGAGCAATGCCCTAGAACAACACTAAATCCAAGGATTCCTCCAAGGAGCTCAAGGTGGCAATGTAGTTCTTTACGTCCTTGAATAATAATCGTAATCGTAATCATAATTTATTATTTATACCCCGCCCATCTGCCTGGGTTTCCCTAGCCACTCTGGGCGGCTTCCAACAGAACACTAAAATGCAATAATCTATTAAACATTAAAAGCCTCCCTAAACAGGGCTGCCTTCAGATGCCTTTTAAATGTCTGGTAGTTGTTTTTTCTCTTTGACATCTGGTGGGAGGGCATTCCACAGGGCAGGCGCCACCACCGAGAAGGCCCTATCCCTGGTTCCCTGTAACTTGGCTTCTCGTAGTGAGGGAACCGCCAGAAGGCCATCGGCGCTGGACCTCAGTGTCCGTGCAGAACGATGGGAGTGGAGACGCTCCTTCACAACAACCTTGTGAGGTAGTTTAGGCTGAGAGGCAGTGACTGACTCCGAGGTCACCCAGTGAGCTTCATGCCTCAGTGGGATTTGAACCCTGGTCTCCCAGGTCCTGGTCCAGCACTCGAACCACTACACCACACTGGATCTCAATAACAAATAGGAAACAAGAAAGAAGCTGAGGGCCTAGGGAGGGCATGCACAACCCTTGGACATGAAGTCTCACTGCAGCACCCTAGAATACTTAAAGGCATAGGTGGGCAACCCAACTCCTACAACGAAGAGTGAAAGTCTAATTCTCATTACAAAGTGAGTCAGCCCTGCAATTGGTCACGTCAGGTTGATAGACCAAAATGCATTGAGCACAATCTCTTACACATGCAAGCAATTGAAATTGAGAGTAAAATAATAATAATGTCACAGAGGTTCAAAGACATTTGGCAGCTTTAACTATATGGACCTTTGTCGGCAGGGGTGATGTCTTTGCTTTTTAAGATGCTGTCTAGGTTTGTCATTACTTTCTCCCAAGAAGCAGGCGTCTTCTAATTTCGTGACTGCTGTCACCATCTGCATGATCATGGAACCAAAGAAAGTGAAATCTCTCACTGCCTCCATTTCTTCCCCTTCTATTTGCCAGGAGGTGATGGGACCAGTGGCCATGATCGCTTCAGACCATATTTTGCACTCTCCTCTTTCACCCTCATTAAAAGATTCTTTAATTCCTCCTCACTTTCTGCCATCAAGGTTGTATCATCAGCATATCTGAGGTTGTTGATATTTTTTCTGGCAATCTTAATTCCGGTTGGAAATAGGTAATGACCCTCATATATACCAGAATGTGAAATAATATGGAAACAGTGAGACAGACACACCCAATTTACTCATTCAACTTACTGTCATCCACCCCCATTGTTCAGTCCAGGCACTGAAATCTATCTCTGAGGGCCTTATGGCACCTCCCTCACCACGAGAAGTGAGGTTACAGGGAAGCAGGCAGAGGGCCTTCTCAGTAGTGGCACCCACCTGTGGAATGCCCTCCCATCAGATGCCAAGGAGATAAGTAACTATACAACTTTTAGAAGACCTCTGAACGCAGCCCTCTATAGGGAATTTTTACATGCTTAATGTTTTTATGTATTTTGGAAGCCTCCCCAGAGTGCCTAGTGCAACCCAGTCAGATGGGTAGGGTACAAATATAAAATTTGTTGTTGTTGTTGCTGCTGCTGTTATCCTAATCCACTCCACAGTAGCATTATTTGAACATAACACAAACCATGGTTTCTGTGAACTATGGCACACAAACCATGGAGCTTCCAAATGTACGGTACAACTATGGTTGAAGGCTGGTTGTCTGTTTCCATATCCCATTTACTTGGCACTCTAGATTCTAGACTCAATACCTTCCAGAGGCAGTGCACCTGCTTTAAACTTGGTACAGGCCACTGACAACCCTGATTTCCAATTCTGGTTAGCTACATCTTCAATTCACACATTGCCCCAAACCATAGTTAAGTTTTCTTAGCCACGCATGCAACAGACGTCCCCTTTCTCCTCGTGCCCTCTCCCATCCCAAATGTGCTCTGGGTTTAGGCGGGCGTGTGCAACGGGGAGGAGAGGTGGAGAGCTCCATTGCGGAAGCAGAAGTCCTTGCACTAACAATGGGACGAGTGACTTAGCGCTGCTTTGGATACAAGCCCATTGTTTGGAATTGCTACAGTATCTGAGCTGAGCCAGTGTGCAGCCTAATTCACCAATCCGTGTATCTATTTTCTATCTGATAATGGGCTGGAAGGCATGCAAATGTTTCCACAAAAGCTGATGCTTTGTTTACACAAAGATGGTGAATCATTATCTCTTTAATTTGCTTTGTCCTGGGAGGAGAGCCAGAAACCACGATCCAGATAAAGGCTGTCCTTTGTTCATGTTTTCAATACAGAGAAGCTTCCTTTGCAAATGGTGGGGTCCAAGCGGCACCGGCTTTCCCGTTCATACTGGGCTCAGTTCAAGGTGTTGACTTCTACATATAATGCCCTGAACAGCTTAGGGAACCAAATCCTTAAAGGACAACACTCTGCTGGTCTGGACTTTGAGATTTGCAACAGAGGTCTTTTTCATGGTTCCACCAATGGGAATAACCCATGGTTGCAGTGTCATAGGATGGGCGTTTTCAGTGGTGGTGGTGCCCTGGTTATGGATCTCCCCCCCCCCCTTTTGCATAATTTAAACCAGGTGTTTTTCTGTCTATTCTGTCTGCATTTTTTTGTCTATTCCTAAATTACAATACAATACAATACAATACAATACAATACAATACAATACAATACAATACAATACAATACAATACAATACAATACAATACAACCTTTATTGGCATAAATAAAACAATAAGCATAAAACCATCAGTATATATTAAAATTCTAGAGCATACAATATAGAAGAAGGAAACGGGAACCCCCGCTATTGTACAGGCCAGAGCTCCCCAGATTTAACTTCAAAAATCCTGGTCAGAAATTGTGCCATAACTCTAGTCACTTCCGGAGAATCATCCCTCAGCAAAAACTGGGCTACAAGTTGTTTATTATGGGGGACCCTGGGCAGTATACATAGGAACCAACTCCTAGGGGCCAAGAGTCTCCCCCCCCCCATGAAATATTTGATGGGGGCCAGCCCCCCAATGTTTTATTCAAGTTCGCACCCCTGGTGGTATATATTTTGAAGTGAATGTTGTTTGTTTTAATCTCTAACCCAGTTGTGCTGTTTGGTATGGCTTTCTGTTCGAATTGGTTATTTTGCACACCACTCTGGTATCTCATGGCTGAGCTGGCTTAGCAACAAGCATATTATGTATATTTTAAAGAACTGAATAGAGTGAAATATAATATTATGAGTCATGGGGGCATGGGAAGTGTGTATGAACTTCACAGTGCTTAGCTTGTTTTGGGTTTTCTCGGTTCCTGCTTTGTTAATATGTTTTATAGATTGTAAATGCTGCAATGATTTGTCAATAACACAACTTTTTCTGCAATTGCTGCTTTATTAATAGTGCTTTATAGATTGTGATTTACTGAAGGTTTTGTTAATTATTTTATGTGATTTATGCTGTACTTGCGATGGTCTGTTTATGTTGTTGTTGTTGTTGTTGTTGTTATTATCGTTTCGTAAGCTGCTTTGGGATTCATTTGAACGAAAAGTGGCCATGGAAATATAACAATTTTTTAAAAAAAATCAAATCAACCAACCACGTGGTTCAGAAAAGCATGGAAATGCATAAGGCTTTATGTGTCCCTGGTCCACTTAAGAGGGGGAGGTATTAAAATCACACTTCAACTCTGGAGTGGGGGAAAAGATCCCTGAATAATTCTGATCATCATTTATTCCCAAATAGAACTGATGCACCCCCAAAATTTCCGCTATCCCACTGAGCTTTCTGCCACTTTTTAAAAGCTTGTGGGCTGGTATTTCCTTCAGAAGTTCTTGAGCAGAGGTTAAGACCTTATGTTGCTCCAGATGTTGCTAAGACTCCATCATCCCTGACATTGGCCATGCTGACTGGGGCAGATGGGAATTCTGGAGGGGCACAGATTCTTTGTTCTAGAACAGGCTTCCTCAACCTCAGCCCTCCAGATGTTTTGAGACTGCAGTTCTCATCATCCCTGACCACTGGTCCTGCTAGCTAGGGATCATGGGAGCTGTAGGCCAAAAACATCTGGAGGGACGAGGTTGAGGAAACCTTTTCTAGATGGACCAAAATGAAGGATGCCCACTTTTAGTCTGGTTGTCTTGGGAACTGATCTGGAAACAGGAACGAATGCAGCCTACCCACGTCATTTGTTGCAATCTGCTAGGTGTTTAGAATCTCCCACTCCTACTTCGGCTTGCAGCCCCAAGCAGGAAGCAAAAGCATGAGGTTGATAGTGTGTCCCTGGTGAGCTATTACGACACGATCGGTATGGGCTGTGTTCTGCCTCGCAGGCCTTGAGTTATGCAGAACTCCGGTGCAACTCTTGTCAATGGACTGGCTGGCTCTGTCAAGCTCCAGAAGCTGGACTAATTTGTTGGTCAGCTCACATCTCATCGCATGTTAGAATCAATGTTTTATAACAGTTCCAGTTCAGTGAATGTGATGTGAAATGAGCTCTGCATCCTTTCCATTGCATGCTGCCAAAATAAATCTATTGATTACGGATTGGAAACAAAATAAAGAGCAGGGCTTGGGGGGCGGGTGTTATCATCTGACTCCTCTCGCCCAGTACATTTTTAAAATTGCATCATTCACGCTTGGAGACAAAATGGTTTCCTATTCTTTTAGTGATGGTTGAGAACATTTGCTGGTCATTCAACGTGCGGTTGTTATCCTTTTTCTTTCTGTTTGGGTAGCAATTAACTTAGGATTTGTTTTATTGTTCTGTGTTGCCTTGAAGCCATTTCCATTGCAAGACATGATATGGATTCTGTCATTGCTGGTTTTATGTTTCTCTACTTCTTCTTATTATTTTATTATTATTTATTGAATTTATATACTGCCCTATACCCGGAGCCATAGTTACCTGGTAGGAGGCATCTGGTTGGCCACTGTGAGAACAGGATGCTGGGCTTGATCCAGTTGGCTCTTGTGTTATTATGATAATAATAATGCTTAACCATAAGCATACTTAACATTTGCAGAGTGATTTTTTTCTTCTGATGTCTTGATAACCACACAC
The DNA here is from genome assembly GCF_009819535.1 of Lacerta agilis. Classification (NCBI taxonomy): domain Eukaryota; kingdom Metazoa; phylum Chordata; class Lepidosauria; order Squamata; family Lacertidae; genus Lacerta; species Lacerta agilis. The sequence goes on from NC_046317.1 coordinate 86,290,070, forward strand.
ATTTTCTCAATGAGGTTATATATACAGCTCCCTGGCAGAGCTATTATTGCAAGCCTGTAACAGGTTTCCCACTACTGAAAGGTAGAGAGGTAGAGGGAATCTGGAGTCTGAGCTCCACTTCAGAGGAGAGTGCACTGCTAATTCAGTTTAAATCTTGCCTCCACCACAAACCCAGGCAATGGGTTATATAACACCCTTCTCCACCACAATTCCCTCTAGATGTTATGGATGCAGCTTCCATTATCCCTAGCTGGGGCTGATGGGAGTTACAGCTCAAAACATCTGGAGGTAAAGGCAAAGGTAAAGGACCCCTGGATGGTTAAGTCCAGTCAAAGTCGACTATGGGGTTGCGGTGCTAATCTCGCTTTCAGGCTGAGGGAGCCGGTGTTTGCCCACAGACAGCTATCCAGGTCATGTGGCCAGCATGACTAAACCACTTCTGGTGCAACAGAACACTGTGACAGAAACCAGAGCGCACGGAAACACCGTTTACCTTCCCACCAGGGGTGTTGCTAGGGGGCGGTAGGGGCGGTGCGCCCCGGGTGACAGGGGAGGGGGGTGACAAGCAGCGGTCCCTCCCGCCACTCCCATGCGCCGCAGCTCCCTCCGTCACCCTGGGAACAGCAGCGCACGGCCGAGCAAGCACCCCGTCCATGCAGCGCTGCTGTTCCTGGGGTGACCGGCGGTGCATGTGGAGTGGCGGGAGGGGCCACCGCTTGTCACTCCCCACGCGCCGCCGCTCGCTCCGTCGCCCTGGGAGCAGCAGCGCACGACCCAACGGCGGAGCGCGCCTGCGCGACATTTCACGCAGGCGCACTCCGGCGTCGGACCGCCGCTTCCGCAGCCCCCTTTTGAGCCACAGAGCGAAAAGGCGGCTCGTGGGGCTGCCAGGGCGACAGCGCTTGGCAGCCCCACGAGCCGCCTTTTCGCTCTGCTGCTCAAAAGGGGGCTGCGGAAACGGCAGTGGCCCGCCGACCGTGACATCACAATGTGATGTCATGACGCCACGCCCCCGGGGCGTTTTCTTTTGCCGCCCCAGGTAGAGCCTTCCTCCGCCACTGCTTCCACCGCAGCGGTACCTATTTCACTAATTGCACTGGAGTGCTTTTCGAACTGCTAGGTTGGCAGGAGCTGGGACAGAGCAATGGGAAGCTCACCCTGTCGCAGGCATTCGAACCGCTGACCTTCTGATTGGCAAGCCCAGGAGGCTCAGTGGTTTTAGACCACAGCACCACCGCGTCCCGCATCTGGAGGGTGTCAGGTTGGTGGGGGAATGCTGATATGGAAGATGATCACACTATTCAGTTTGTGACCCGTGCTACACTACAGGGCTGGAGAACAGTTGGCTACATCTCCTCCTGCCATCTCTTACCAATGGCCAGTGGGAGTTGGAGTATAACAATATTCAGAAGCCCAGCAGTTCCTCATCTGTCAGGAGTGAGCCAGCAGTAATTCACACCATGCAAGTTGGAGTCAGCTCTTTATTTGCAACAACAGGATCTGCATAGGGTTTGTCAGGCCTACTGAGCACAACAGCTCATATCTGGAAGTCTTGCCCCCATGAAGCAGTTGCTGAGGCTGAAGGTCTCCGTATGACCCCTCATCTCCAGGGTTTCCCCCCAAGCAATCAGAGGCTATGCCTGTGGAATGCTAATCTCTCTTCCACCCTTTCCATGCCTCTTCTGGTTCTGGGAGACAAGCAGGAAGGGAAGCTTGTCACAGCAGGAGGGGGAGACACTTGCAACTCTTTACCAGCCTGATTCATCTCTGCTTCGTGGCCTCTCTCCTCCCAATTTCCTGCCTCTGATTCTGGACTTCTCTCTACCACAGACTCTCCCAGCTCACTTAGCCTGTTACCTCTTCAGCTTCCAGCATCTCTTCCCCCCACTCCAACCAGTCGATGACACAATACCTGGTTTAACGTTAGTGCAGTCCCAGTGCATGAGTCACTCAGGCCAACATTCTCCAACCTACTGAAGCCAAGGAGCTGTTCTTTGATTTAAGAAATGCCAGAACTAATTGACAGCACTGAAGCTGGCTCTGAGGTAGTAACACTGTGCTCTTCCATTGTGCCCCGTTGAAGCTTGCATATTTCCTGCCTAGACTGTCAGAATCTTGTCCATCAACTTCAGGAAAGACTTTTTGAAACGAGATCTCATGCCTTTCTGCACCAACTCTTCCCCTTGGCATTTCTATGGTGATTTACGAAGTTTCAGGGGAGGTGCACCAGAAGAGAGCCCCTGCACCCCCATCGAAGCCTTCTAGGCCCAGTTCGATGACCTAGAACAGGGGTCTGCAACCTTTAAGACACAAAGAGCCACTTGGACCCGTTTCCAAAGGGAAAAACAACAACTGGGAGCCGCAAAACCATTGCGACATTTAAAACAAATATAACGCTGCATATATTGTTTCTTACCTTAATGCAATAATAATAAATAACGTATAGGAGCCAATGCAAAGTATAATTAGTAAAAAACAACAATAATAAGTTATTACTTTTTTGCATTGACTCAGGGGCGTACCCAGGATCAAAACTGGGGGGGGGGGCAAGCCATGGTCATTCAGGTTGTGACATTTCAGCACGGAAAGGCGAATGAAACCAAAATTTTAGGGAAATTATATATAATTATAGCAGTGCTTTATTACAGTAGTTATTACAATTATTTGCTTGGTTTTTTAAAATTTTTATTCTAGTTACATGTCTTATACCAGGGGTGGCCAACTCCCAAGAAACTGTGATCTACTTTCAGCAGTGATCTACCCCCGTTTTTTGGGGTTCAGCTCAAAGTTGTTTTTGGGGGGGGGTGTGGTGGGTGGGAGAGAGGGCTTCCCCCTCTAAGATAGGTTGGCAAGCGAACTAATAAAGAAAGAAAAAGGGGGGGAATGGAAAGGTGGGGTGGAAAAATATAAATTGGGGGTGGGATGGGGTGGGGAGAATATCTATTAAAAATATGTAGTAGTTTAAAAAATAAAAATAAAGGGGGAAATCTTTTTCTTCTTTTTCCTTTTTTTGAAAACAAAAACAAAAGGGGAAGAGAAAAGAAAAAAGGGGGGATAGAGGGAGAAAAGGGTAATAATAAAAATTCAAATAGAGTGGCTGCAGCAGCTGTGGGGGGTGTTTGTTTGTTTTTTGTTTGTTTGTTTGTTTTAAAAATGGGATTTCTCCCCTTGGATTAAAAAAGGAGGGGAGGAAGAAAAAGAGAGGGGGGTGGGAGAGCAAGGCAAAAGCCAAAAGCAAAAACAGGTTTTTTTTGGGGGGGGAATCACGCCAGGCACTGCAGCGCGGCCGGCCTCGGGGCTCCGGGCCCCGAGCCGCCCTTGGGGCCGTCTTGAGCATGTACACCGCCCGCAGCGAGCGCTGGCGAAGCACCGGTTGGCGGAGGTTTCAGAAGCAGCCCGGACGTTTTCGCCGCCACCGCCCCAAAGCAGCTCTACTTCATCCTGTCGGCGACCATCACCACCCTCCCGTCACGGCGACGCCTGGCCCGCCTGCTCCGCCCTCCGCGCGGCCGCTTTGAAAAGGATTCCGCCTGACAGGGGCCGCTCAGAACAGGGGCCGCTCCAATCGCCGCCGCCACCTCCCGCCGCCTTTATTATCCCGACTCTTTTCTCTCTCTCTCTCTCGATAACTTGCAAAGCCCAGCTCCTTCTTCTCCCCGCCCTAACGCCACCCTCATTGGCATGTTCCCCTCAAACAGGAACAGGCATCCCGGCGGCTCATTGGCCGGACAAAGCATCGCTCTCCTGTGCCCGCCTCCCGCCTTCATCCTCAGTGGCTACCTCGGCGGTAAGGCCCCGGCTCCGAGCCAAGGCGGGCGATCTGTCCTGCCAATCGGCACGCCGAGGTGGTAAAAGCTCAGCCCTCCCCACACGCTTATTGGTGTGAAGAAGTCGCTTCCTCTCTCTGGGAGTGGTCAAGGTGGACATCAATCTTGGGTCTGTCCTCGGGAACCCCGAGAGGGCTGAGAAAGACCGCCCAGCTGTTCAACGTTGATGCGGATTATTCATTTTTTTGGCCCTTTTTTTTTGCTGATAACCATTTAATTATTATTGAAAGGGCATTGAAAGGGGGCATGCCGGAGCCGCGGGAGACCTGTCAGAGAGCCGCATGCGGCTCCGGAGCCGCAGGTTGCTGACCCCCGACCTAGAAAGATCTTCAAAAATGTGCCTTTGCCACAATCCCTGTAGAATTACCCGAGGAAACCAGATACTGCAAATTAATTTGCACAATTAATGAGGCGTGTGTTGCTGCTGATAAAGAATCAATCACTAGCAAGCATCTGGGTGGTGAACCTCTTTCTCCAAAGTAACCCATAAGAGCGAACAAACCTTTCGGCGCTTTTCATTTCACTTCTCTAAACAAGATTTGGTTCTGCTTTTAGCTCTCCTGAGAGTCGTGGATGTAAATTTATCTTCCTGGTTTTCATTACAAAGGCCAGATACTTATCTAAGATTGATGGCTATTAATAGAATAGTTACAAGGATGAAAGTTAAGTATTACCAAGTCTAGCACTGTTCAGGTAAAAAACACCATTCAGTAAGGCCCCAAGTGTCATTAATTTCAGACTATTTAAACTCTACAGTTACTTTCTTGCCCGGCCACACTAATTGCTATGAAAATAAATGGTTTCCTGTAAGCCCAGCCTGGATACCAGCTACCACTTAGCTAGAGTTCATTCAACACCTTTGCAATATCTGCAGCACAGATATTGCTCTGGAGTGTATTTTTTATTACACTTAGCCTTGCCATAAACCTTAAATGCTTCCTCGTTGCCGTTAGGTGCATTATATATAAGCACTTTTGCCAACTAATGGTTTTGTGTCTTCATTGTATGTTGCCATTAGTAAGGTTGCCACCTGATGAAAGCAAACGTAATGGGTTAGTCATGTGAACTTGAACCACTTAATTAACTGATTAAATCTGCATATATTTGCATATGAATTAAACAGAAGTTCCAACAAAAGAAAGGCATCATATTTTTTTTAAAAAAGATGACTCACATTAGAAAGTAATGTTAATCTGTCTTAGTATTTTAACTGTTGTAATTTTTTGTTGATTTGTCCTAGTATTATTATTACAGTCATACCTTGGTTGTTGAACGCCTTGGTACTTGTATGTTTCGGCTCTCGAACGATTGAAACCCGGAAGGGAGTGTTCCGGTTTTCGAACTTTTTTTGGAAGCTGAACATCCGATGTAGCTTCCTACAGCCAATCAGAAGCTGTGCTTTGGTTTCTGAAAATTTTGGAAGTTGAACGGACTTCTGGAACAGATTCCATTCGACTTCCAAGGTACAACTGTATTATGGTGATGTATTTGTATACAGACCTTGCATCACAAAGGCATCATATTACAACCATGCTCACAAAATGTAAGAAAGATACAGGTAGATGATAGATAGATAGATAGATAGATAGATAGATAGATAGATAGATAGATAGATAAATGATAGGTGTCATACGAACAACTTAAAAACAGCATTCCCAATTATTTTGTGCTTTAAAAAAAGGAAAAAAGGGGATTCATCACATAATCTAAACCAGGGGTCAGCAAACTTTTAAAGCAGGGGGCCGGTCCACGGTCCCTCAGACCTCGTGGGGGGCCAGACCATAATTGGAAAAGAAAAAAAACTGAACAAATTCCTATGCCCCACAAATAACCCAGAGATGCATTTTAAATAAAAGCACACATTCTACTCATGTAAAAACACGCTGATTCCCAGACCATCCATGGGCTGGATTTAGTGGTGATTGGGCTGGATACAGCCCCCGGGCCTTAGTTTGCCTACCCATGATCTAAACTGTGTGGTGGGCTCTATAGTCGTTATAATATGCATGGATGTGTTGCAAAAAGGTGCAGCCTTCTTTTGAAAGGTTTTAACTTCTAACTAGTGTGTGCTTTCTCAAAAGTGAGACCCACGTTGTTCCATGAAACTTACTTCCTGGTAACGAAACTTACTTCCTGGTAACTGTGTGTAAGATTGCAGCCTATTACTCAAACCAGAAGTGGATCCTTTTTCTTCTACTTCTCCTTTTCATATCCTCCATTGCATCTCCAGTCCCAGCAAATTGCTAATAAACTTTAATTCTTCCAGCAGAAGTGCATTTGTTGCTCCAAAGCACTAATGGCTTCTAATGACTCTGCCAAATCAATTCACAGCCCTCGATTCAGCAAGAACAGGCTGGATATTCTCACTGGTCTTGCTCAGGTTCTTCGTGAGCACGTCCAAAAATAGCAGGCTCAATGCTGCCTTGAAGAAGCAGCTCTTTGGGAACATCCAACAAAAAGAAATCGGCTTTCAAGGAAATGACTTTTGGGCTGCAGCCTTACTTACCTAGGAATATACCCTCAATAAACCCTCAAAAGACTCAAATGGACTTTCTTTGAGAAAGACGTATATAGGATTGCAGGGACAGTTTCCAAAGTTTTTATTTTATTTTATTCCATTAAATCTATACAGTTAATTGATCAACTTTCTCAGCTGAAAAAAAATCTTTTGCTTGTCCAAAAAGGTGACCCAAGTTAATCCAGGCTGAAAAATCTTTATTTTATTTTTCTGTAACTTGTTTTTTATTCTGATGCAAAACTGAATTGCAGAGAGGAACCAAGAGTGAGTAATTTCTTTTGGCTCCGAGGGCCACATTGCCCTAGTGGGCAGCCTTTGGGGGGCCACATGTTAATTTGCTGGTGGAGCAACAAATCTAATTATTATATACTGGTATTTATTTATATCCTGTCCTTTATTATTATTATTGACAAGAACTGAAGGCGGCTTACAGATAAAACCGGAACATCTAAAAACATCATTAAAAACAATTAAAAATTTATAGCAATTTAAAAGGTCTATTCAAAATATACAGATAATTATGGGTAATGGTTCTCCTTTTTGTACAGTAGGGTTCTGTCCAGGTCTGAAAAAGTGAGATTTCCTACATGCACATCTCTCCATTTAAGCAAGCAACTAAGGGGAATTAGCACAGTCCAAGGGCACATTCCAGCTAAGGACAGGGAAGAAATGTGATTTTCTTTGCATTTTAACGAGAAACCAATTTACACTTTTCAAACCCATATGGAAATCCAAAACACAACCAACCCTTTAAATATGTGCTTTTCTGAATTTTTCAATGCAGCTTTAACCAACCAAATGGCATATACAAAAAGTTAACAGGAAGTTTGCATTTTAAAAAAATGCATGCATTCCTGAAAATAAGCTCTGCAAAAATGTGCATATTTGTCAAAACTGCATACAAAAAAAAGGTGTATATTGGGAGAAAATTGTCCTAAAATTTTCACGAGGATGGGTGTGGTGAACACAAACGGCTGCAGAAATGTGGAGAACTGGGTTTGGGATTGGGGAAAATATGAGAAAGTGAGAGTAACCGAAATTGATTTCATCCATCGGGGCCACAGCCAAAGGGCTGCATATTGGGTTTGGACAGTGTAGAAGAAGAAGAAGAGTTTGGATTTGATATCCCGCTTTATCACTACCCGAAGGAGTCTCAAAGCGGCTAACATTCTCCTTTCCCTTCCTCCCCCACAACAAACACTCTGTGAGGTGAGTGGGGCTGAGAGACTTCAGAGAAGTGTGACTAGCCCAAGGTCACCCAGCAGCTGCATGTGGAGGAGCGGAGACGCGAACCCGGTTCCCCAGATTACGAGGCTACCACTCTTAACCGCTACACCACACTGGCTGTAGGAATCGGAGCTGGGCAGGGCTAGAGCCAAAGTTTAGTGGGGCACCCTCATGTTCTGCCATTCCCCTTTCTACAAAGGGACACACGAGGATACCACCATTTTCCATTTTTTACACTTCCTGGAGGTTGCCCATCTGCACCATCCCTGGAAGTGACCTCTGGGGAACTTACCTTCCTGGGAAGTGGCCAGTGCCAGATTTATGTATAAGCTAAACAAACTATAGCTTAGGGCCCCACTCTCTTGCCCCCCCCCCCAATTAAACAACTGGATGTACATTTCCAAAATGTAAGATAAAAAAAAACAAATAAAACCTACATACAGCAACAGCGTCTTGTGTTGTGTAGGCTCCTTTGATGTAAGTAAGGCCTGCTAGCCTGCTCCCTAAAATATTACTGGTTTGCTCATTTCTATATATAGGGTGCCTACATTCTACATGTGCAGATGGCTTTAGATACCTATTAGGTCCATAAATTACCATATAGCACATATTCAACACAAAAAGCAGCGGCAATTTGTTGTTGACAAGGGACAGCTGGACATATAAAGGGCCCCATCACCTTCAGTAGCTTAGGGCCTCTGCTAACCTAAATCCGGCCCTGAAAGATGCCCGTTGCATTGGGACCCACCCTGGGTCCCCTACCCTGCCCCTCCCTGCTCTGAAACCAGGCTCAAGAACAGCACTTTGTTGTAGCCCATGGAACAGTTTGTGGTGTGTGTGTATGTGGTGCCGGCAACAGTTTCTCTAGTATGTGAATGTATCCAAAAGGACCAAAAAAAAGGGTTGGTGACCCACTCTCCTAAGAAGAGAGGGAGTCACCATTGCAGGGGATTGGACTAGATGACTCTTTGGTTCCTTCCAACTCCACCATTCTATGACTCTAAGAAAAATAAAGATCAGTTTAGGTGAGACTTTGAACCACTTGGTTGCTGGACTGAAACTCAGGTGTGGCTTACCAAAATGAGCAACGTAATAGCAGAACTGGGAAATGACTCATCTCCTCCCTTCCTGTGGTCTCAAATGCACATTGCAGGGCTTTAGAGATTCAAGAAGTAGCCTTGTGGCCAAGACCTGCTCTCTCCCAACTCGTACAATATCCAAGCTAACACGTGTTACTTGCCTTTTCAATCCCTTGAGTTGATTCCATGATGGCTCTGCTCTGCCTCCACTGTTGGAGGCAGGAATGCTTCTGAATACTAGTAAGAGGGAACCACAGGTGGGGAGAATATACCTGTGCTCAAACCCTGCTGGTGTGTTTCCCACAGGCATCTGGTGGGTCACGGTGAGAACAGGATGCTGGACTCAATAGGCTGTGAGCCTGATCCAGCAGGCTGTTCTTACGCTCTTATTTAATCAAAGGTCATGCAGTCACTACATGTTGTTTTCATTACATATTGATCCCAACCTTTGTTCACCGAGCTCTTGGCATCGTCGGAACCTAGAAAGCCTCCTTATAACAGCTTAGGCCATTGCCCCATCTGTATTGTCCTCAGGCATTGGTTGAACTAATGACTCTCCAGGGTTGGAAGGGATCTGAGGATCTAGTCCATGGGTGGGTAGGCAAACTAAGGCCCGGGGGCCAGATCCGGCCCAATCGCCTTCTAAATTCGGCCCACGGACAGTCTGGGAATCAGCGTGTTTTTACATGAGTAGAATGTGTGCTTTTATTTACATGAGTAGAATGTGTGCTATTTTTAATGTGTGCATGCACATGAAAGCTCATACCAAGAACAAACTCAGTTGGTCTCTAAGGTGCTACTGGAAAGAATTTTCTATTTTGTTTCGACTATGGCAGACCAACACGGCTACCCACCTGTCTCAGGTGGTTATTCCTGATGCTTAGTCGGAATCTCCTTTCTTGTCACTAGAAGCTTGCTGTGAGAGCCCTTCAGAGATCCCTATCATATCTCCTCTCACTCCTCTTTTCCAAGCTAAACATGCCCAGCTCCCTCGACCCTTCCATGGAGGTGCCATGGATTGAATTACACTGCCAGCCAATGTAAACATTACTGGGCTGGAGAGGCCGACGGTTTGACTGAATATAAAGCAGCTTCTTACGTTCTTATGAGAAGGGTCACCACCCTTTGCTAGATGTAGGCAACATGCCATAAAGCTGTTAAGGAGCTGGAAAGTGTTGGTCAGGGAGATGGCCCGAGAGGGGAGGATGTTGCAGTGCTTTGTTGCATAGCCAAAAGCTGCTGGCAAGAAAGTGAAATTATATAGAGGCAGCAGAGAACAGACTATTCATGGTGGTGCCAGGGAAAGTGCCTGTTAAGAGTCCTAGCCTTGAAGGCTTTCAAAGACCTGCCCAGGCTCCCATGTTGTAGCATCCCTATAGTTCCACAGAGTGGGGCATGCTCTAGTTATCTCCCGCTTGGACTACTGCAATGCGCTCTACGTGGGGCTACCTTTAAAGGTGACCCGGAAACTGCAATTAATCCAGAACGCGGCAGCTAGACTGTTGACTGGGAGTGGCCGCTGAGACCACATAACACCGGTCCTGAGAGATCTGCATTGGCTCCCAGTACATTTCCGAGCGCAATTCACAGTGTTGGTGCCGACCTTTAAAGCCCTAAACGGCCTTGGTCCTATATACCTGAAGGAGCATCTCCACCCCCATCGTTCAGCCTGGACACTGAGATCCAGCGCCGAGGGCCTTCTGGCGGCACCCTCACTGTGAGAAGCAAAGCTACAGGGAACCAGGCAGAGGGCCTTCTCAGTAGTGGCGCCCACCCTGTGAGACGCCCTCCTATCTCATGTCAAAGAGATAAACAACTACCTTACATTCAGAAGACATCTGAAGGCAGTCCTGTTCAGGGAAGTTTTTAATCTGTGACATTTTAATGTATCCTAATATCTGTTGGAAGCTGCCCAGAGTGGCTGGGGAAACCCAGCCAGATGGGCGGGGTACAAACATCATCATCATCATCATCATCATCATCATCATTATTATTATTTTCAGTGGTTTGTTGTTGTTCAGTTGTTCAGTCATGTCCGACTCTTCGTGACCAGAGCACGCCAGGCACGCCTATCCTCCACTGCCTCCTGCAGTTTGGCCAAACTCATGCCAGTCGCTTCGAGAACACTGTCCACCCATCTCATCCTCTGTCGTCCCCTTCTCCTTGTGCCCTCCATCTTTCCCAACATCAGGGTCTTTTCCAGGGAGTCTTCTCTTCTCATGAGGTGGCCAAAGTACTGGAGCCTCAACTTCAGGATCTGCCCTTCCAGTGAGCACTCAGGGCTGATTTCTTTAAGGATGGATAAGTTTGATCTTTTTGCAGTCCATGGGACTCTCAAGAGTCTCCTCCAGCACCATAATTCAAATTTCAGTGGTTACCAAGCTGCAAATGTACAAATCTTGAGTTGGGTTCTCTGATGCTTTTGCAGGTGATTCTGCATCTCAGTTTTCTCCTCCTCCTCCTCCTCCTCCTCATATTCAAGGCCTCCCATTGTATTCTGCCACATCATCCAACTACGGCAACTAATTTCACTTTGCAAGGCGTAAGCCTCTCCCGGCTATGAGAAAACACAAGATAAGAGCGAATCTCATTTGCTATAGTAATTCCTTATCAAAGTCACAAAGCCAGCGAAAGAGTGAAAGAGAAGATTACCTACCACTGAGAAATGCCTTGGGAAATAGGATTATTTTACATGCCATTTGGCAGCTAGCTCATAACATTCATCGCTCTGAGTAGTTGCAGCTGAGATTTCGGGGAGGGCTTTAAATTGGCCCTGTGACTTGTTATGCTGATTAAAACGATAATCTCTGATGAAAAGCTTTGTCGGAGCTCTTCTTAAACCACTGCTTCCAAGGCCAGTGGGGTTAGGGGACAAGTTGTGGGTTTAAAAAAAAAATATTTATTGGGTTTTCAATGTTGCCAGTTTCTGCCCCCCACATTGCACTCGTCTTTAAGCTGCTATGTAAGTCTAAAGCAGGGACTTGTAATGTGTCACCTGTGGGCAGGCCCAAACAGGGGGGGGGGTCTTATGGGCTACTTGGCCTGGGCCTCCGATCCCTCGGTCAGCATATTCACAATCGCTCACCATTATTTAAGCCCTTTTCCCCATGTATTTTAAAAAAGCACTATTGTATATGAAAATGTGAAAATTATTTATATACTTACTTATTTATAAGACTTCGGAGATCCCCAGGGTAAAATAAAAAAATAAAAGGGCCACATTATCTACTTGGCCCGGGCCTCTGCAAGGGCTTGCCTGTGGGTGCCTCGTGCCCACGACACCCCCCTACTCACTGCCTCCTTGGTCAGTGAGGCAGTTAGAGTGGTTAGCTTTTCATCTTTGAAAAATGTCTAGAACCAAATGAAGAAACTGGAAAAGCGATGCTCCCTCTCTCTCTTCTCCACCATCCTCTTTCAGTATAATATTATTCAAGGCTCAGACTAATTGTGCTGGATCTAAAAAATTCTTTCCAGTAGCACCTTAGAGACCAACTAAGTTTGTTCTTGGTATGAGCTTTCGTGTGCATGCACACGAAAGCTCATACCAAGAACTAACTTAGTTGGTCTCTAAGGTGCTGTTGTTGTTCAGTCATTCAGTCGTGTCTGACTCTTCGTGATCCCATGGACCAGAGCACGCCAGGCATGCCTATTCTCCACTGCCTCTCGAAGTTTGGCCAAACTCATGTTAGTAGCTTCGAGAACACTGTCCAACCATCTCATCCTCTGTCGTCCCCTTCTCCTTGTGCCCTCCATCTTTCCCAACATCAGGGTCTTTTCTAGGGAGTCTTCCCTTCTCATGAGGTGGCCAAAGTACTGGAGCCTCAACTTCAGGATCTGTCCTTCTAGTGAGCACTCAGGGCTGATTTCCTTCAGAATGGATAGGTTTGATCTTCTTGCAGTCCATGGGACTCTCAAGAGTTTCCTCCAGCACCATAATTCAAAAGCATCAATTCTTCGGTGATCAGCCTTCTTTATGGTCCAGCTCTCACTTCCGTACATTACTACTGGCTCTAAGGTGCTACTGGAAAGAATTTTTTATTTTGTTTTGACTACGGCAGACCAACACGGCTACTCACCTGTAACTGTGCTGGATCTGAATTTAACCCAGTTTCGTTGGAAAATTGATATTCATATGCACACACTTTCTGTCTCTCTGTCTCTCAGGGTGGGCTGGGGCAAATAAGTTATCAGAGGCAACAGTGCTCAGACACTCAAAAATCCAAATGTGCCGACAGGCCCAAAGAGTGTGGCTACCCCTCTTTTAATGGGTTGCCTGATGCACACAACCCTTATAATCTTCTCACAATGTTTGAGGAAAGGAAGAAAGTAAAGTTTGGCTGTGTGAGAATTAGTTACCAACTGAAAAATAAAATAAAATCGGAGCCTTTAACAGGGGTCTTATCTGCAGACGTTAACAATTGATGATGCATTGTTTCCACGCAAAGAAAACCCCCAATTGCTAATTTCTGCACAATCAGGCTGCTGTTAAAAGGTACAGGAGCAGACCGGGTTGAGATCTCCCTCTTCTGTCAATTGCTACTGGTTGGGAGATCCTCTGGAGCTGATTTTGGGGTACACAGAGAAGGAGGAGGAGGAGGAGGGGGGAGGGAGTAATTTGAAATCCTGCTGTGCTAGCAGAACCCAATGGTTGCAGCATTAGAAACATTATGTTTGGCCTCCTTTTGAAATTCTTCAAGGTGTTTTGAAAGACTAAATTCAATCTTGAGAGATGTTTCAAGAGCAACATTATTATTATTATTATTATTATTATTATTATTATTATTAATACACTGCCCTATACCTGCAGGTCTCAGGGTGGTTCATTTTACTAACTTGGTGGTGGGAAAGGATGCTAGACAAAGACAGTCTAGTATTTTGAAATAGAAACTTAAATATCGTACAGTTACAGAAGAAGTATGCATGCACACGAAAGCTTATACCCAGAACAAACTTAGTTGGTCTCTAAGGTGCTACTGGGCAATTTTTAAAATATTTATTTATTTTGATTGCTTCAGACCAACATGGCTACCTACCTGAATCTAGAATCAACAATTAAAAACTCCCATGAACAGATCTGCCTTCAGATGCCTTCTAAAAGTCAAAAGTTTTGCTTATCTCAAAACAAAATAAAATAAAAAATTCCTTCCAGTAGCACCTTAGAGACCAACTAAGTTAGTTCTTGGTATGAGCTTTCATGTTTGAAATAGAAACTTAAATAGCTTGCTTATCTGTTTGACATCTGATGGGAGGGTGTCCCACAGGGTGGGCACCACTACAGAGAAGGCCCTCTGTCTGGTTCCCCTTTTCTTCACGTCTCATAGTGAGGGAACTAGCAGGAGGCCCTCGGAGCTGGAGCTCAGTACCTGGGCTGGACGATGGAAATGGAGACACTTCTGCAGGTATACAGGGCTAAGGCTGTTTATCTGGTGGCACTAATTTCCATCTCCATTGCAAAGGAAATTGTGCATCCCAAACCATTTCTGTGGACTGCATGGGTATTGCTGTCTGTGCTTCTATGTGGACTTAAAGCAACATCATCTAAAGGCATCTTAAGGGAAGAGTTGTGGCTCAGCGTTAGAATTCCTGCTTTGTAGGGAGAAGGTCCCAGGTTCAGTCTCTCACATCTCCAGGTAGGTTTGGGAGAGACTTCTGTCTGAAACTCTGGAGAGCTGTTGCCATTCAGTGTAGACAATCCTGAGCCAGATGGACCAATCAGATGGTCTGACTCGGTGCAGAAACAGAGGTAGCTGCCTTCTACCAAGTCATTCCATTGGACCATTTAGCACACTGTTGTCTACTCTGACTAATGCAAGACAGCTTCCCATATTCCTAATGAGTTAGAAAGTGTGGGATTTCTGCAAACTTTTAAGCAGTATGTTAATAAAGTCATTCAAATTACTGCAAAATATATTTGCACCCCGGTCTTGCACTGACCGCGGCTTTGAGATGGGACAGAGAGTAAACCTATTTATTAACAATCAGAACACTCCACAAAAGGAACCTTTTCTATTCTGAAGACAGCTTAAAACCCAGGAAAGTGATCCATTATATATAACTCTTTTTTTCAAAAATAACATAGCCATGGAATGCATGAATTCCATCTGGGCTTCTCTTCTAAAACGTTGTTTTCTTTTTCCCCGCTGCGTTTCTTTCATCCTTATCCTTTTTGTGGGGGAAGTATTGCTTTTCCTGATAGTGTCCTTGTATTACAAGTGTTCCCACAGGATTAACTTGGCCTATTTCAAAGGAGAAATAGAGAAACATCCTTAATGAAATGATCCTAAATATGAACTAGTTGCGTAACAGTCCTACTTTTCATCACCCGGTAATGTGTGACATCCTGTCTGCTTCCTACCACAACCACGTGCTGTGCACAATTGACTATAAAGAAATCCTAGTGGATCAGATCCTAATCATGTTTAGGAGCTCCACACAGTGAGAACATCCATGGTCTGCATAGAAACCATGTGCAGTGCCCAGCTGTTACAGAAAGTGGCTAAAAAGTGCTAAAAGTGCTTCTTCTTTGACGATCACTTGTAGCTGAGTAAGATTGTCTTCCATGAACACGGTCTTAACAGTTACAGGTAGGTAGCCTTGTTGGTCTGCCATAGTCAAAACAAATAAAAAAATAAAAAAAAAATTCCTTCCAGTAGCACCTTAGAGACCAACTAAGTTTGTTCTTGGTATGAGCTTTCGTGTGCATGCACACTTCTTCAGATACACTTCAGATACACAGTCTTAACAGTGAGTCCACGAGTGACTGTGGAGGCCAATTCTGGATCCACACATTCTTCCACAGTGGGGACACACAGTAGGTTTCTGGGCAGGAGTTGATCATGGTGAGGGTTTGCCAAATGTACCTTCTTCTTAGCACCTTTCTTCCTTTTGTCCTGAGTTTGAGCGTCTTCAAAGACCATGGCACCTTTGGTAAAGGCTGTTCTCCACTTGGAGCGCTGGCAGGTCAATGTTTCCCAATTGTCGGTGTTTATACTACATTTTTTAAGATTTGCCTTGAGAGAGTCTTTAAACCTGTTTTGTTGATCACCAGCATTACGCTTTCCATTTTTAAGTTTGTAATAAGAGTAGTTGCTTTGGAAGATGATAATCAGGCATCCGCACAACATCACCAGTCCAATGAAGTTGATGTTGAAGAATCATTGCTTTGACACTGGTGATCTTTGCTTCTTCCAGTACACTGGAATTAGTTTGCCTATCTTCCCAAGTGATGTGTAAAAAATTTTGGAGACACCATTGATGAAATCTTTTGAGGAGTTGGAGATGGGGTTTTAATTGGTCCATGTTTCACAAGCATACAGTAAGGTTGGTAGTACAATAGCTTTGTAAAGTAGCATTTTGGTTTCCCTGTGAATTTCCTGGTCATCAAACACTCTGCGCTTCAATCGGGAGAAAGTTGCACTCGCAGAGCGCAAGTGATGCTGGATTTCAGTGGAAAGATAGCTGCCCAGGTGGGAGAAGTGATTGACACTTTCCAACACTGCACCATTGAGTTGGATTGGTTAGATTTGTTGTTGCAGGAAGTGGGTGCAATGTCTGGGGCTAAAAGTGCAACCATGCCGTGGCCTGACCTGTGAGAAGCACATAAAAAAAAACGTAATTGTAGATTTGGGAACCCAAGAGTCACATTGTCCAACCATCTGCAATGCAGGAATCTCAACGAAATCACAATCGCTGACCATATGTCCAAGGGAAGCCAGCGATCAGGACCTCAGCACAACCCCACCAGTGGTTTCCTGCAACTGGCATTCGGAGGCATACAGCCAGGAGGCAGGGCATAGCCAACATAGCTAAATAGGCATTGTCAGCCTTATCCTCCATGAATTTGTGTAACACTTTTTCTAAAGCGATCCAAGTTGGTGGTCACTCACTAGGTGACCTTGGGACAGTCACATACTGTGTAAAGATTGCTTTTAGGTTTTCCTCCCCATTGTGTCTACACTTTAATTTTAGAATATTTCTATTTCTACATGCATTTGTATTGGTTACACTTATTATTTTTACTGTATATTGCATGTGTTTATATCAATATATACCCTGTTTCTCCTAAAATAAGACATAGCCATAAAATAAGCCATAGCAGGACTTCTATGCATTTGCGAAATATAAGCCGTTCCCCAAAAATAAGCCATACCCCGAAAATAAGCCATAGTGACGTGGTACCTCCCATTAAAACAGCCTGGAGAGGCGTGGCTATGCAGCGTACCAATGCAACACGGTTAAAATAAGACATCCCCTGAAAATAAGCCATACTGTGTTTTGTTGAGTGAAAAAAAATATAAGACGGTGTCTTATTTTAGGAGAAACACGGTATTTAATTTACTTATTATTTTAAAAAATATAAAATGCATGGTTGGGAGTGTTGCTTCGTGGAGGAAAATCAGGATAAAAATGCAATGTGATGAAATAAAAAAATGCACCTCCTTATTCCATCTGATTATCTCTTTCCAGAATGAAGCAGTTTCAAGGTCTCAGCATTGCCGTCGGTGCACTTATTGCAAATTCTCCCCTTCTGAAAGCCGAGACCTCCGCCCCCTGTTAGAAGAACACAAGCCAGCCTGGGGAAGGGAGAAGAAAAAAAGCACAACACGCCTCTTGGCTCCTCTTTGGTGGCAATGCCTCACAACTTGGCAGGAGAAAATGGCTTCAACTTTACCCAGAAACTCATTTTCTCCAGCCCGTCCAACCCAGCGGAGAACAGCCTTACTTTTGATACGACCAGTCCCAAGGAATCTTGCAACACTTCCGAGAGCAATGGCACTTTATACTCCAGCGAAAACAGCCCTTTGGACTCCTGCATTAAACCCCTCTGTGACGAGGGACCCGAAAACAAGAGCCAGTTCAGCAAAGGCATTAAATACGTCTCCTCAGAAGGGGAAGTGCTGGTGTGCGGATGGGGAGCCTTCACGCCAAGTTGTTTACAGTTCTTCAACACGCCCAAGGGGGTCTTGTTCTTCCTCTGCGTGGCTTCTTTCCTCCAGGGGATGACCGTGAACGGCTTCATTAATACGGTCATCACCTCCATAGAGCGGCGGTTCGATCTCCGCAGCTACGAGAGCGGGCTGATTGCCAGCTCTTACGACATCGCCGCCTGTGTGTGCTTGACGTTTGTCAGTTACTTTGGGGGGAACGGGCATAAACCGCGGTGGCTCGGCTGGGGGGTATTGATCATGGGCATTGGGTCGGTCATCTTTGCGCTGCCCCAGTTCACCACCAGCCAATACGAAGTACATTTCTCGGAGGAGATTGGCATGTGCTCCTCCAATCAGAGCGTGGGGTGCTCGGAAAGCGTCTCCAGCCTCTCCAGTTACCGGTTTGTCTTCATGCTCGGACAGTTCCTACACGGGATCGGAGCAACGCCATTATACACTCTTGGAGTGACCTATTTGGATGAAAATGTCAAGTCTAACTATTCCCCAGTGTATATCGGTAAGTGTCAGGCTTCAGGGAATCAGCTTACTCCCCCCGTGGCAGTAGATAGGCAGAACAAAAGAAAAGGAGCCTTCTTACCAGTTAGAAACTTTAATAATCACAGTCAGAGAACAAAGAACCCATCTCCTAGAAAGGGCTGTGCTCCCAATTAAGAATCCCACCCCTTTACGTCCCTATTAATCCATGTCACTGCTACGTCTTGTAATCTGAGTTTGTCCCCTCTGTGATTTGTGTCCTTTCTTTTCTGCCACTTTCTCAGCTCTTCTTGACCTTGGGGAGAGCGGATGGATGCTTTCCAGAGACAGTGAATCTGTTAACCCTCTCTCTCCCAGTGTTTCTTCTCCTAGCTGTTCCCCATCCAGTATTTCCCAGCTTCTGCCCTCTGAACTATGCCCCTCTGCAAACCACTGTTCCAAATCTATACTGTCCTCCTGCTCCTGGGAAGATTCAGGAGCAGGGGGAGGGGGAGGCGCCCACCATTCCTCCCCAGTTCAGCCCTCCTCTGCACGGTCCCTGACATCAAGTCATGGAGGGCATGTTGGTGTTGCTTTCTCCTTCCCACACACCTGCCCCGTTGGATAGATTTGGGGGGTAGGATAAGATATTAGTTATTATTTATCCTTCCTTATATTGCCTTCCGTGCAAGAGGACCAGCTCTCTAGCAGACTACGTCCTTAGCTCCACAAGTCAAGCCTGATCCTTGCAGCATTGTCACACAGTGCTCTTCCCTACCCCATCTCAATGAATTATAGTACACACAAAAGGAAGCATTAGTCACAGGTGTAGCAATTAGCCAGCTTGAGTGCTGAAGAGCTGTGCAATGCAAAGGAGTTAATGAGTTTTCCCTCTGCGACTGCCTGCGTATCATTCGTCAGCCACAAAATGGAATCAAGAAACATCCCTCCTCTTGTCATCTACAGAAGGAGTAAGCCCTAAGATTTATTCAGGCACAGTGAATTAGCTGCAGTACTACTACTACTACTACTACTACTAATGCTACCATTAATTTTATAATTGCCTTCTAAGCCACCATCTCAGTGCAATTTGCACAGATGATAATTAAGTCTTAAGTTCAGTTCTCCACATTTCCATTTTTGTTTGCAATTTTTTAAAAAAAATTAAAAAAGCAAGTCTTCATAAGAATTTATCAGTATTTGAGCGCAAAATTCTCCAAACGTGCATCTTTGTTTGCAATTTTCGCATTTCCCTCTGAAACAATACATTTTAATGTGATTTTTTCACACTTTACCGCAGGATATGCATTTTTGGATCCATTGCTTGGTTGGAGAACTACCAAAGTTGGAGCAGTCTGAATTTCAAAGGATGGCTGTGTTTCATTTCTCATTCTGTTTCAGAGAGTGAGAATTACACAGATTCGCCTTTAAATGTAATCTGAATCATATTTCTCCTCCATCTCTGAACCCACCTATGGCAAAAACCCACCTACAGCACTTAAGCTTTCCCTTTGCAGTACTAACGTGGGTGAACGAACATATGTTCCCCAGTGACAGCGAGAGAATGTTGGGAACTTAGAGAAACTGATGGTACATCTGCAATGAATTTTTATTTTTATTTTTTCCCACAAATCTGAACTTCAGCAAAACTTTAGAATTCAGAACTGACTTTTTGAACTTTGAACCTTTCCACATGTCAATCTTGTTGTCTTTCTTTTTCAGCTATTTTCTACACTGCTGCCATATTGGGCCCTGCAGCTGGCTATCTTGTTGGAGGGATCTTTCTGAACATTTACACTGAAATCGGAAGACAGTAAGTTTAGCATTCTTTATCTTGGACACAGCAAATTCTTGTTCAACCTTTTACCTAGGTTTTTGTTTTTTTTGTTTTAAAATTAAAGACACAGGCAATATGCTCTCATCCTGCTGAACTCAAAAACAGGCTTCAAACATGAAATGTAGCTCAACTCCAGCATTTTCAGAAAAACACGTCCCATATTATACATACCATATTTTCCAGCGTATAAGACGACTGGGCGTATAAGACGACCCCCAACTTTTCCAGTTAAAATATATAGAGTTTGAGATATACTCGACCGCAGATTCTACACCCGGCGTATAAGACGACCCCCGACTTTTGAGAAGATTTCCCTGGATTAAAAAGTAGTCTTATACGGCAGAATATACAGTAAGGCCAAGTACCGTGGACGCTCGGGTTGCGAACGTGATCCATGTGGGAAGCACGTTCACAACCTGCAGCATTCGCAACCCACAGCGCTGTGTCTGCACGTGTGCGGGTCGCGATTTGGCGCTTCTGCACATGCGCAAAACTTCTGTGCATGAGCAAGCACCGAAACCTGGAAGTAACCCATTCCGGTACTTCCGGGTTCGGCGCGGTGCACAACCCGAAAATGCGCAACCTGAAGTGTATGTAACCCAAGGTATGACTGTATTATACAGGTCCTGTCGTGCATCTTAGCTCAGTTGATAGAGCATGATATTCTTAATCTCAGAGTCATGGGTTTGAGCCCACATTGGGCAAAAGTTTCCTGCACTGCAGGGGGTTGGACTAGATGACCCTCATGGTCATTTCCAACCTTCTAATTCTATGATCCTTTGATCAGCTTCAATTGGCTGCAACTTTCTAGCCCCAGTAGATTATAGCCCTGTAGCGGAACAGATGCGTATCAAACGCATGGGTCAGACTAGAAACGGGGATGATGAAAGTGGAGGCTCATATCAGCCTAACATCAGTCTATAAATGGCTGACACTGAAACTGCTCCCCCGTGGTAGAGCTCCACTGATCCTTTGCGGCCCGTTCCAGTCAGGCTGGCAGACAGCAGTCCTGAACACCCTTCAGAAACTGGGGTTTGCCCCTCAAGCCCTTCTAAGTCTGGGCTTGGGCCAAGCAAAAAGCTATGGTTAGGCAAAGAATTATAGACACCGAGAGACAACAGGATTGCTTAAGGTGCCCCGACTACAAAATTGTAGAAATCGAGAGAGAGATAGCTGCACCGGCAGCATATCTCTTTTTTCTCGTATCCAAAAATCCAAGAAGGGCTTTTACACTTGCCAGAAGCTCGGCTGTGCCCTTGCCGGTCTTGGAAGGATCCTGTAAAAAAGTACCATCTGCCCAGAGACTTTGCGCCTGCCCATTGGGGGATATAGGAAGCTCCGAACACGTAATTTTTAAGATGTCCTTTTTACGACGAGGCACGTAGAGATACCATTGACCCCCTGCTGGTGAGGCTTGCTGACCTCCCGGAAAAGCAAAAATTTGATCTCCTGTTAGGCAAAGATCACAAGATGACCTGGATGGTCGCCAGATTCTGCACACAGATCTGTAGGCACAGACCACCCCCCGATTCAAATTAGTTTGTTAAGAAAATTCCCAAACTCGGATCTACGGGCGACTCTGGGTCATTTCTCTATGGAAGTTTATCTTAAAGTTTTAATGTGTTTATATGCCTATCACATTTTTAAACTTTAAATCCATTGTTGTATATTGCTTTAAATTTTTGTTTTGCTTTTGGGATTGTAGTCCCATGTGTGTTTCATAAGCTGGTCTCTGACTGTAATAAATTATTATTATTATTATTATTATTATTATTATTATTATTATTATTATTATTATTACCCCATAGTGGTGATGGCTGTGTTCTTCCTCAACTGCTGATTTTATTTATTTTATTAATTAAATATTAGCTCCTTGCTGCAAGAGCATAAGAACTGTGAAGGCCTCTATCATCAGTCACAGGAAGCTCCAACGACATTCATTCAGGATTTTAGCCCATTCACTTCTGATGACTTGGACTATACTGAAGCATGCGTAGATTCAAAAGTGGATGAGGTTATCAATGGCTACCAATCCTGCTGGCTATGTTCTACCTCCACTGTTGGAGCAACATGCCTCTGAATCCTAGTTGCTGAGAATCACAAGTGGCAAGAGGGTGTTGTTGCTTCCCAGAGGCATCTGGGCTGGCCAATATGACAACAGAGTGCTGGATTAGGAATAGGAATAATAGGAATAGGAATAATTTATTGGCCAAGTATATTTTCCAACATACTTGGAATTTTGCTTCGTCTACATTGCAATGTAAACATACCTTATACAAACACTGTTCCACTCACAATACAATGACACAGCAAAGAAACCCCACCCATAACTGGCCTCCCCTTCCGCTACACAACTACGAATTTAACAATCTAATGGCACAAGGGGGGGAAACTGTTCCTGTGCCTAGCCGTTTTTGTGTATAAAGTCCTGCAGCGATGTCCATATGGAAGTAAGTCAAATAGATGATGACTGGGATGCAAAGGATCTGCGACAATTCCCTCTGCTCTCTTCCTAACTCGGGTAGCATAGATGGGCCTTTGGCCTGATCCAGCAAGGTTCTCCTTGTGCTCTTATTATATTCCATGTAGAAAGTCTCAGGTTCAGTCTTTAGGCCAGGCAGGGCTGGAGACAGCAGCCTGGAACCAGGAACTAGAAATTGGGGATAAAAAGGAATCCAGAGCATAGGGTAAGCCAGGTGGCAGAACAGGAGACATCAGGATAATCAGGTGAAGCAGGATCAAAAACATCACAATTCAGGTACACTCCAGGTACTATGGCATCTTAACCATTATAGTACAACTGTGGTACTCTAGATGCTAAAGGACAGGCCATATTTGCATGGCAGAGAAAATGATTTGGATGTGGAAGGTCACATGTGATTTCCCTCTGGTAGGGGTGGGGAAAAAAACTTCTGCCCATCCCCTGGACAGCCACCAACCATAACATTAGACGATAATGGTCTAGATGACCAAATGGTTCCTTTTGGAAGGTTTATCTGTTCATGGTTGTTTCTACAAGGAAGTCCCATGCAAAAAAAATTGTTCAAGATAAGGGTGGTTTAAGGGTTCTCTCTGGGGTCAAGGGCACCTTTGTAGGGAAGGCAGAAGGATAATACCTTGCTATTTTCCAGGAGTGCTTTTATCTCTGGCCAAAGCACTGCTCATGGAGTGATTATTGCAGCAATAAGCAATTAAGTGGTCCTATGAATTAAGGACATATGCCAAATGCACAGATAATTTTGGTTGAAAAGAAAGGGAGGCCGTTTGACCTGTGCTGATAATTTTGCTAAAGCTATTGGCAGATATTATAACTGCAGCCAATGCTCTTAAAAAAAAAACCCTGCTCACTCGCTCTGTTTTGGTACTTCAATCTTGCGTAAAAACTTTCATTTTACATTAATTTAAGCAGTTGAGCCTGCAATCTATTAATCTTGAATCCCAGAGTGTGCCTTTGAGCCTTGAAGTGAGCCCAGCCTGATAAATTCCAACTCAAGTGGAATTCGGGTTCATTTCTAATCATTGCAAAATGCTTCCCTCACCTCCAAAAGTCTCCGCCAGCCTGGGAAGTAGGGTCACTGTGACATCGTCATAAGATTTTTGTCTAGATCATCCCTGGCTTCTTCTTGGCTGACATCAGTTTGTCAGAATACAAAGAGAAGAGAATTGCCATAAATGAGTAACCTTCCTCCTCTGCCCTTTACCTGCAGAATTGATCTTACACCGGACAATACCCTGTGGGTTGGAGCTTGGTGGATTGGATTCCTGGGTGCAGGGGCTGGATCCCTTTTGATCGCGATCCCCATCTTGGGCTACCCTCATCGCCTGCCAGGTAGGTGAAGAGTGTCCCAACTAAACTCATTTTGCAGTGCAGCAGCCCATGCCCTTGCAGGGCGGCCAAGTGGCACGGATACTAATACTGTACCCCCTCCACCATCCTGATGAGGAGCAGGAGAGGCTATAGTATAGCATTGGTGCAGCTGCTTTGCATGCAGAAAGTCCTGAGTTCAATTGCATGGCATCTCCAGGTAGGGCTGGGAATGTCCCCAGCCTGAAACTTTTAGAGCTAGAGATGCTGCAAGCCAGTGTAGGCAACACTGGACTTCATGGACAAAACAAGTGACCCAGAATAAGGCAGTTTCCAATGATGCTGTTAAGAATGTGGTCAGATTCTCTTTCAGCGTGTGGCTGGACAATACAAATAGGCAGCATAACAAATGGTGAGTCTTGGGAAATAGTTCATTCTGCTTACCATTCTGTTAATCAAAATACAAAATAACCAGTGGTCTTGTTTGCACGTTATGCTCCACCAAACCATGGCCTAGCACAAATGTACCAGCTAGCTGGCAGCGGACCGACTGAACCCTGGAGCCCTGGGAGACGAATAAGGAAAGGAAACAGAATTTGCAGAACAGCATGCCTTTGTTAATCTGCCATTGTTATGCCCTGTGTGTTATCATTTGAACCTCGGTCATGCTGTGCATATTTGCCTATGGAGTGGGAGAAATGAAAGCAATGGAAATTCTCTCCCCCACATCTTCCTCCTCCGGCGTCTCTTTTGCTCAGTTGCCTTCCTTCTCTTCTTGGGCCTTGTCCCAAATCGCGATGGACACTTTGAAACAAGCTGGCGAGCTTTTTGCAACTTGCTTGATGGCACACACACGATGTTCTAAGATTCCCCCACCCTCCCTTTTCATTGTGCGGTACATTTGGATAGCCACCCAGGGGAGCCAAGCTCAGAGCAGATGAGGCACTGAAATTCTCCACTCAGCCTCTGGATCATGCCACTTTTATGCCACTTTTTTCCTGCTCACCTCCTTCTGATGTGTAAATTGACCTCCTCTCGGTCTGCTGGAGTTGCAGATAATGTTTCGTGCACTGAACTCTACAGGTTGGGTTGGCATTTTGCATGTAAAAGGGTCCCAGAGTTTCATCCCTGACATTTGCAAGCATTGCTAGGAAATACCTTTTGTCTAGAGAGACTTTGCCACTGCTGGTTGGTGTAGGGAGTGGGAGAAAGCCTGTGGCCTTCCATAAGTTGTTGGCATGCCTATGCAGGCAGCAAAACCAGAACACTGATTGAGTCTCTGTTGGGCCACCATAGATAGCTGATGACTTGTGGCCCAATCCTACCGTGTGAGCAGTGGCGGACCTACATTTTTGTGGCCCCAAACCTTGAACTGTCATGGGGGCCCCTTCGCAACCAACAATGAGGTCTGGGTAACCACTGTTACCTGCTTCAGTGGGGTTGTTCCATGACAGATCTGCACACATTTACAACATCTGTGTTACTGACTCTCAAACTTTGGGATTGCGGGCCTTCCAACGGTCCCTATTTTCCAGGGACAGTCCCGGATTCACAGAAGCCATCCTGGTTTCTGATCTTATCCCATAATGTCCCGCTTTTCCTTAGGATGTCCTTCCTTTCATCAGAAAAAATGTTGGAGGGTATGGTAGGGCATCTCTATTTTCATCAGAGAAATGTTGGAGGGTATGGAGTTATGTGACCCCCCTTAGCCAAGTAGATAAGCAACTATACAACTTTTAGAAGACATCTGAAGGCAGCCCTGTATAGGGAAGGTTTAATTTTTTTAAAAAATGTTTTATTATGTTTTTGCATATGTTGGAAGCTACCCAGAGTATTATTATTCCATAATAATAAAATTATTTTTATTATTATGGAATAGAAAGTCCTTATTTTCATCAGATAAATCTTGGAGGGTATGGGATTGTGGAAATATTTGCAACAAAAAATTAATGGATTTCGGTTTTGCTCCTTGTTAGGATATTCGTACAGACCGAGCTGCAAATACAGCAGTGAGGCTGGTATGACTTGTGTTTTTCCCATGAGAAAGACAGCTGTTTTGTCTGTTTTCTCAACCATGTGATGTTACTGTATATCTTTACTTTCACTTTCAGTTCTGGCTCAAGAGAGATGCTAGATGCGTTATGCACAGCTCTGACTTACTGAGCTGGCAAGCAGAGACATAATCTGCATCTTATCTACAATAAAATAGTTTAGCCTTAATGGCTTGTGTGTGTTGTTCTTCACACTGGGGAACAATCGCATATCAACGTGCCACTGGACTCGAGTAGCCAGGAATGCACTCAGGCTTCATCCCTGCCTGGGGGGTCAGTCTCACAACTTGCCCCGGGCGGGACGTTTGCTAACACCCCTCAGATTGGGTCTGCTAGACCCCAGAATTTTAAGCAATGTGAACTAAAGTTGCTTTTGCGTCTCTGAAGCTTAAACTTCATTATTTCCATAGGAGACCCTCCCTTGACTGTAACATAGGCAACATTGAGAGATAGTGAGTAGCCCATGGCCTCTCAGTGATATTCTTGGGCAAAAGGATTTGAACGCTGGATGTGGGTGGCGCTGTGGGTTAAACCACAGAGCCTAGGTGAAAGATACTCGGAGTTCAGTGTGACTTTCATGCTCTTTATTCAGCTCATAGTAGTGAGGAATGTAGTTCCCCCAAAACGTTTGCTTTATATACACTATTTACACAATGGGCCCCACGTGATTGGCTAATTCCGGGATACTCCTGTATGCCAATCAGAGTGCGGATTCACTTCCACCTGGAGCTGGATTGGGTGGCTCCTGCAGACCAATCAGACTGCTGCAATCTCAATCCTATTGTTCTGGGACCAATCAGACTGCTGCAATCTCAATCCTATTGTTCTGGGACCAGTCAGACTGCTGCAGTTTGGATCCTAGTCAACTCAGTACATAACCCTAGGACTTGCTGATCAGAAGGTCAGCGGTTCAAATCCCCGCGACGGGGTGAGCTCCCGTTGCTTGGTCCCTGCTCCTACCAACCTCACAGTTCGAAAGCACATCAAAGTGCAAGTAGATAAATAGGTACCGCTTCAGCGGGAAGGTAAACGGTGTTTCTGTGCGCTGCTCTGGTTTGCCAGAAGCGGCTTAGTCATGCTGGCCACATGACCCGCAAGCTGTACGCCGGATCCCTCGGCCAATAAAGCAAGATGAGCACCACAACCCCAGAGTCGTTCGCAACTGGACTTAACGGCCAGGGGTCCCTTTGCCTTTGCCTTTACCTCCCCTGTCCCAGATGCATATTCTAGCCAACGACACTACACGGGCTCAAAATGCACAGAGATCAGAGGTCGGAACTGGCAAACAGGTTGATATTTGGAGAGGGGACAGTGGGCACTCTGTATAATCCCCAGCCATTTGAACATTGCATGGAGGACATTTATGAATTGGGACGAGTCCCCAATCTGGCCAAATCCCCCGGCTGCAAGGTGCACACTGAATTTTGTATGTTTTCAGGTTCTCAGCGCTACATAGTCATGAGAGTCTCAGAGGCCCATCAACTGAAAGACGGCAGCCACAAAACAGCCTCAGATCCTGACTTTGGAAAGACGGTTAAAGACCTGCCACAGTGAGAACTTCTTGTACCTGTCGTTCAGATAACTATGAATTTTATTGGAGGAGGGAGTGTTATCTTAACAATTTAGTTCTTAACTGTCTTTAAACTCTGCAACTGCCTTGCTCCTTCCCCCTGGATCTTCAACCACAAACAAGTTAATGTTCTGCCGCATTGCGGCACGGGAAATGGATGTTACAGATTGGGGAATAAATTTGATTCACCTCACAATTAAAGGTGAATCTTCCTAATTTGCCCTTTCCAAAACAAAACTGACAGCCTCCTTCAAAATTCACACTTCTAATAATCTTTTCAGTACTGTTCTCCACTTAAGTAATTTGAACAAAAATGCAAATACTAGAATAAAGTGTGAATAAAAATGCATATATGTGTGAAAATAAGATACAAAAATGTGTTATATTACAGAATGTTGCTTTACCAAAACAAATGTGTCTATTAGACAATATTGCATACAAAAATCTGGGTATTAGGAAAAATTTGTACAAAAATACTATGGTATACATTTTATATGTATATATATGAGAGAAATTGCAAACTGATGTAGAAATGTTGAAAACTGAACTTAGGATCTGAAAAATGAAAAACTGAGGGAAATCGAAATTGACATATACAGCACTGCCTTACACTAGTCATTATTGCCCATTGAATACAATCTGTTGCTATTGGCCAACACCTCCTTTGCCACCCTGGTGTCTTCCATGTATGTTGAAGTACAACTCCCATCCTCATGATGGGAGATATCTTCCATTTCATCTAGTCTAGAGAACACCAAGTTAGGAAAGGCTGCCTTAAGCAAAAGACATTTATTTACATGGCGATTCATAATTATTGCGGTATAGCATTTTGTAGGCGCAGCCTATAAAACCAAGTCCTCCTGATTTCACTGGGAATGATTTAGAGAACTGGTCAACCTGAAAGTGCATCGCTTTGACTAGAGCAGCCTTTGCTAACCTGGTACTTTCCAGATGCTTTGGACTACAATGCCCATCAGCCCCAGGCAGGCCGAGCTAAGTGACATCAGAGCTAAAGAGAGGCACTGAATAGCAGGATGTGCTTGGGCATCACAGGGGAGTTCAGATGACCCCTGTCGCAGCACACATTGGGAGAGTACGCAAGAGGGGGGTATCCTGGCTCTGCAAGCTGGTCAGGCTCCCTCTCTGTGCCTTTGGCCAACGTGTGAAGAGATTTGACATCCATACTGGTGTAAGGGCACAGATCCTGGCCCAATCAAGATCCCCCCTTGCTTGGAAGAGCTGGATGACATCACTGAAAGCAATGCCGGACAGTGCAGTCGAGCTTATAAAGTAACAAGATCTTCTACAGATCTCAGCACCCAAGGAGGGTCTGTAGGCAGGAGATGGTCTTTTAGATGTCTGGTCCTGAGTCATTCAGAAGACTGTCCTCTGTGAAGTCAGATTCATGACCGCCCTATTTGACTAGATTTCTACCCCATCCCCACGTGATCAGGGTAGAATTATTGCTACGTGACGTTCTTTACACCCACATTTCCAATGCACAGCTAAGCGTTCCCCCCCCTTTTAATATAATGTTATTATTTTACACTATTCTACTACAATATAAAATTAAATCAAGCATTTTCATACATTTTCCACTTTGGCTTACAAAGCCATGACTTCCCTCAATCCCTCCACATGGCTTTCGGAATTATATCTTGATATTATACTTCTTTAATCAACCATTGCTTACATTATCATAAAATTCCTTCTTACTTTAACTACTTACTTTAACTAACTTACAATAATATTTCTACACATTAACTACAAAACTTCTTGAAATCCTATTAGCGTATTCAATTGTAAATTGTCTTTTAAATAGTTCGTAAACTTTAACCAGTCTTTGATGAATTTCTGGTCCCGCTGTTCCCGGATTCTTCCCGTCATTTTGTCCAGTTCTGCATATTCCATCAATTTCACTGTCCATTCTTCTTTCGTCGGTAATTCTTCTTGTTTCCATTTTTGTGCTAGAAGAATCCTAGCTGCAGTCACTGCGTATTGGAAAAGTCTAATGTCCTTCTTTTCAATGTCTGTACCTACAATACCTAATAAGAAAGCTTCAGGCTTCTTAACAAAATTATATTTCAACATTTTTCTTAACTCATGATATATCATATCCCAATACATTCTCACCTACTTACACTCCCACCACATATGATAAAAGGTACCGACACTTTCTTTACATTTCCAACACTTATTATCCGACTTATACATCTTTGCTAGTCACAGCTAAGCGTTCTTATGCACCTCATATATTTTATTATTCATTTATTTTGAACAATGCCTAAACTGCTTAATCACAGCTCAGTGGGTAGAGCAGGAGACTCTCAGTCTCAGGGTCATGGGTTCAACCCCCACCTTCGGCAAAAACAGAACCAGAATTAGTTGACTCTGCCTGTCAGTGGCCCTAGCTCCACCTATCATTGGCTCTTCCTCTGCCTGTCATTGACTTGGTTCCTCCTCCTCCTCCTCCTCCTGGCCTCTCTACCTTTTAGTGGGAAATACCCACCACCCCAGAGACACAGGTGGTGCTGTGGGTTAAACCACAGAGCCTAGGGCTTGCTGATCAGAAGGTCGGCGGTTCAAATCCCCGCAACAGGGTGAGCTCCCGTTGCTCGGTCCCAGCTCATGCCCACCTAGCAGTTCGAAAGCACGTCAAAGTGCAAGTAGATAAATAGGTACCATTGTGGCGGGAAGGTAAACGGCGTTTCCGTGTGCTGCTCTGGTTCACCAGAAGCGGCTTAGTCATGCTGGCCACATGACCCGGAAGCTGTACACCGGCTCCCTCGGCCAATAAAGCAGGATGAGCGCCGCAACCCCAGAGTCGTCTGCGACTGGACCTAATGGTCAGACGTCCCTTTACCTTTATCTTTACCCACCACCCCTGCCCAATACCCAGACACACAAGTACCCGGGTGTGTACAAATAGGTATGGGTGTGCATGAAGTCCAAATGCTGCACATTTTCTGCCGGAAATACTGGCTTTTGCCTCACCAGCCTCAATAGGAGCCAGCCAACACTGGGATTTCATAATAAAATCGAAGGTAAAACACAGCTAAAACCTGCAGTAACTATATTAAAATGTACATAGAATAATTCTCATTCAAACGCAGATAAAAAATAAGTAAAAATATAGGCAACAGCAGTATATGCCTTGGTAGGCTTGCTGAAATAAATAATAATAGAGGATAATAAAGGATGCCGGTGGGCTTAAGCACCCATAAGTCTCCACTGGCATGTGGCCCACATGCGTTGGTTGCCAGGCAATTTGTATGTATTATGCAGAAAGAGTATCCTGAAGAAATTTCAGCCTTGTTATTGAGTGAAATTCTTGACTTGGTGCCACTTTCCAAGATTATGGCTCAGTTCTTCTCTAAGGAAATTAAATTCAGAAATAGCATTTAAATGTTGGCCAGCGTATGACCCAAACTACAGAGATGCAAAATAGAAGCCGAGAACTGAAGAGTTTGCTTTATTTTTCACTCCAGGTGCTTATCTTCAAGTGCTTATCCACCCATGATTTACAGGCTTTCTAGCTTCAGGGAGCCTTCCTTAAGAATAAAAATTCCAGCTTAAACTGAAGAAAGTAGGAAAAACCACTGGGCCAGTAAGATTCAATCTAAATCAAATTGCTTATGAATACACAGTTGAAGTGAAGAACAGGTTCAAGGATTTAGATTTGGTGGATAGAGTACCTGAAGAACTGTGGATGGAGGCTCGTAACATTATACAGGAGACAGCAACGAAAACCATCCCAATGAAAAAGAAATGCAAGAAAGCAAAGTGGCTGACCAATGAGGCCTTACAAATAGCGGGGGAGAGAAGACAAGCAAAATGCGAAGGAGATCGTGAAAGATACAGGAAATTGAATGCAGATTTCCAAAGAATAGCAAGGAGAGACAAGAGGGCCTTTCTAAACGAGCAATGCAAAGAAATAGAGGAAAATAACAGAATGGGAAAAACCAGAGATTTATTCAAGAAAATTGGAGATATGAAAGGAACATTTCGTACAAAGATTACCACAATTAAGGACAAAAGTGGAAAGGACCTAACAGAAGCAGAAGACATCAAGAAGAGGTGGCAAGAATACACAGAGGAATTATACCAGAAAGATATGGAGGTCTCATACACCCCAGGAAATGTGGTTGCTGACCTTGAGCCAGACATCCTGGAGAGTGAAGTCAAATGGGCCTTAGAAAGCCTTGCTAACAACAAGGCCAGTGGAAGTGATGATATTCCAGCTGAACTATTTAAAATTTTAAAAGAGGATGCTGTTAAGGTGCTGCACTCAATATGCCAGCAAGTTTGGAAAACTCAGCAGTGGCCAGAGGATTGGAGAAGATCAGTCTACATCCCAATCCCAAAGAAGGGCAGTGCCAAAGAATGCTCCAACTACCGCACAATTGCACTCATTTCACACGCTAGCAAGGTTATGCTTAAAATTCTACAAGGCAGGCTTAAGCAGTATGTGGACCGAGAACTCCCAGAAGTGCAAGCTGGATTTCGAAGGGGCAGAGGAACCAGAGACCAAATGGCAAACATGCGCTGGATTATGGAGAAAGCCAGAGAGTTCCAGAAAAACATCTACTTCTGCTTCATTGATTATGCAAAAGCATTTGACTGTGTCGACCACAGCAAACTATGGCAAGTTCTTAAAGAAATGGGAGTGCCGGATCACCTCATTTGCCTCCTGAGAAATCTCTATGTGGGACAAGAAGCTACAGTTAGAACTGGATATGGAACAACTGATTGGTTCAAAATTGGGAAAGGAGTACGACAAGGCTGTATATTGTCTCCCTGCTTATTTAACTTATATGCAGAATACATCATGCGAAAGGCTGGACTGGATGAATCCCCAACCGGAATTAAGATTGCCGGAAAAAATATCAACAACCTCAGATATGCTGATGATACTACCTTGATGGCAGAAAGTGAGGAAGAATTGAAGAACCTTTTAATGAGGGTGAAAGAAGAGAGCGCAAAATATGGTCTGAAGCTCAACATCAAAAAAACTAAGATCATGGCCACTGGTCCCATCACCTCCTGGCAAATAGAAGGGGAAGAAATGGAGGCAGTGAGAGATTTCACTTTCTTGGGTTCCATGATCACTGCAGATGGTGACAGCAGTCACGAAATCAGAAGACGCCTGCTTCTTGGGAGAAAAGCAATGACAAACCTAGACAGCATCTTAAAAAGCAAAGACATCACCTTGCCGACAAAAGTCCGTATAGTTAAAGCTATGGTTTTCCCAGTAGTAATGTACGGAAGTGAGAGCTGGACCATAAAGAAGGCTGATCGCCGTAGAATTGATGCTTTTGAATTATGGTGCTGGAGGAGACTCTTGAGAGTCCCGTGGACTGCAAGAAGATCAAACCTATCCATTCTCAAAGAAATCAGCCCTGAGTACTCACTAGAAGGACAGATCCTGAAGTTGAGGCTCCAGTACTTTGGCCACCTCATGAGAAGAGAAGAATCCCTAGAAAAGACCCTGATGTTGGGAAAGATGGAGGGCACAAGGAGAAGGGGACGACAGAGGATGAGATGGTTGGACAGTGTTCTTGAAGCTACTAACATGAGTTTGGCCAAACTGCGAGAGGCAGTGAAGGATAGGCGTGCCTGGCGTACTCTGGTCCATGGGGTCACGAAGAGTCGGACACGACTGAACGACTGAACAACAACAACAGCACAAAAGGAAAGGGGGCAGGGAAGGAAAAGGAAAACAGCAAACTCAGGGTGGAATTCAACATAGCACTAAGGTGATTGTGCTGCCAGCGCAAACATTTCTGCTTGGCTGATGGGATGATCTCCCCTCTCACCCCCTTTGCTATGTTCTGGGGGTTTTCCAGAGTTGATTTGGGGAGCCATGGGGTTGCATGGAGGGAGGGGAGGGTGTGGAAGGCCCCATTGCATTACTGAGACAGGGTAGTTGAATGTTTCCCTTAGGCACTAAAGTTAAATAGTAGTTCCTATACCAAAACCTGCAGAAATAGTTTCTGCTCCCTGGTTTCCAACAGACAACTGTTTGACCACAGTGAGAGCAGTTTGCTGGAGCATTGGCCTGATCTCCTCTTATTTTCTTATGCACTCCTCTGATCGACATATTTCTGGTGTTGCTCATTTCTTCTCCTAAATTCATATAGAATGGACACATTGCAAAGCACACCCCCCCCAAAAAAGCACAACAAATTCAATGAAATCTAGTACAAGCAAGT
This sequence comes from Lacerta agilis, assembly GCF_009819535.1. NCBI lineage: Eukaryota > Metazoa > Chordata > Lepidosauria > Squamata > Lacertidae > Lacerta > Lacerta agilis. The sequence goes on from NC_046317.1 coordinate 86,323,597, forward strand.
CTTGTTCTCAAAGTAACATTTAAGAACAAGATTAGCTTTCTGTGGATTTCGCTGGTTAGAGACATGTAATTCTCACCAACTGTTGTGTTCCTGAGCTGCATGCCTATCTGAGAAAACACCCGGGGAGAGAGGATAGTTCAACAGTTGTTACAGAACATCATCAAGAAGGATCAGAGGTCAGCCTCTTCCCAGCTTTTTCTCACTTGATAACCAAAAACTTGTCACTATCTTTCCTTTCATTTCCCTGCATCTAGTGTTTACTGAAGATGATGAAGATGAAACAGAAGGGAGTCAGTGTTGCATTTTTATAAATTAACTAGTGGCTGCCACCTCTGCTTTGTTGTTCTCCAACCCCATCTACCCCTGGCTTCACACAAATGCAGAATTCTGATGAGATACTACAAATTCTCCAATGGGGGGCTGCATGGCGACAGCCTTACATGTGTATTTATATAGGAAGAAAGGAATAGTTATGACCTAGCCTGCTGGGGCTGATGGGGAGTTGTAGTCCAAAATATCTAGAGGGCAGCAAGTTGGTGAAAGCCCATTCACCATAACTAGCTCTACAAATTGTTCCCATGAAAATTAGAATGACTTTAAAGTTCTGGATTGTATGGGTTGTGTCCCAAGACAATTAAAGTTTGTAATCAAAAAATTGTTTCATGCTTCAAAACAATGCCATTTTGCAGACCATGGGTTGGTAGGGCTGCCATATGTCCAGGTTTTCCCGGACACATCCGGAAATTTGGCCAGAAAATCTTGTCCGGGCGAATTTTTGGCAAATCAGCAAAATGTCTGGGAAAACCTGGATGTATGGCAAGGGGATTATTATTTAATCATTTAAAAAAATCAAAAGAAGGCCAAAAAGGGAGGGAGGAAACAGCTCAACAGCTTTGTCCAGATTTTAACTTTTATGTGTTGGTCCTACCATGAAGGAATGAAAAGCACTGCTCTACATCAGGCATGGCCAGTGTGGTGCCCCTGGGCACACAGTGGCCACCCCTGTCTCCTCCCCACCCCACTGAAATTACATTTGAACCAAGCATTCTATCATAGCCAAAGGAATGGCTTGCAGTTTGTTCTGGATTGTGGTGTAGTTTGGCACCAATGACAGTTACTGTGGTTTGCAAATGTGCCCCCAAAGACTGGTAGACCTGGCTCTACCTACAGCCATGGACCAGCTTGTCAGCAACATCTTCCTCCTTCCTTTTCTAAGCACTTCTCAGAAGGCAGAGCTAGACACACCTGTATTCCAAGGCAGGGCAGATACACCTGTATTCCAAGGAGTCGACACTTGTAACATCAGTGCATTGGTTCAGTATGTATTGTGGTGATGGCTCAAAAACCAGGAGACCTCATCCCATGGATCAGGTTTCTGATACTACTGTTGGGATTTCATTCCTCCGTTGCTGGATGTGTGATTGTTTTCATCACATGTCTGTGTTGACATTCCATACCGTTGGAGTCATGAGAATGAAAGTTCAGTTACACTGATCCGTTGTGTTGTACTATTGCTTTTAGTCTGAAGAAAGAGAGAGGAGCCATGTTCCTTTGTTCTGTAACACTTGTATATACAGTGGTACCTCGAGTTACAAATACCTCAGGTTACAAACTCCGCTAACCTAGAAGAATCATAGAATCATAGAGTTGGAAGAGACCACAAGGGCCATCCAGTCCATCCCCCTGCCAAGCAGGAAACACCATCAAAGCATTCCTGACAGGTGGCTGTCAAGCCTCCGCTTAAAGACCTCCAAAGAAGGAGACTCCACCACACTCCTTGGTAGCAAATTCCACTGCTGAACAGCTCTCACTGTCAGGAAGTTCTTCCTAATGTTTAGGTGGAATCTTCTTTCTTGTAGTTTGAATCCATTGCCCCGTGTCCGCTTCTCTGGAGCAGCAGAAAACAACCTCGAGTTGAGAACTTTGCCCCAGGATGAGAACGGACCTTCGGAACGAATTAAGTTCGTAGCTAGAGGTACCACTGTAATAAAGTAGCTTAGATTCCACACCTCAAATGCCTAGCTTCTGCTTGGACTCTGCTATCAGACTTTGGTGCATATATCTTCGGATATATGTCACAGAAGCACGTCGGGAAAGAGTGGTGAATCATCCCGAGGGTCGCTTGTGGGGGAGAACGCAGCTACCTGGCGTTTTCCAAGTTGGTTCAGAAGCCCAGCACGGTTTACTATGTACCAACAACTATAAGTCTTCCCTGGGCTGCAGCTGTGCTGTCAATTTCATTGCAAAGGGGGTAAAGGACTTCATAAAGTTGTATAACAGAGAGATTCAACTTGGTGCAGAAGAGATCCTGTTGAATTTGGTTGCTCTTCATATCCGAGAGAGAGGGATAGATAATTGGGACCATCTTAGTTCCCCAAGGCCTTTTCTGTACCCAGGAGAAAGACTCACAGCTGGAATCACTTTCTGGAGAAAAATACAGAAATAATTGCCACATGTCATATATGCTAAAATATCTTTTGACACGTGTCCTTCGGAGGCCTTATTCATATGTCTAGTTCCTAGGTACTGTTAAATTATTTAGTGCTTATTTCCATATGTACAATGGATGCTCAGGTTGCGAACGCAATCCATGCAGGAGGTGCGTTTGCAACCCGCAGCGTCCGTAACCCATAGTGCCATGCCTGCACACACGTGGGTTGCGATTCGCAGCTTCTGCGCATGCGTGAGTGCCAAAACACAGAAGTAACCTGTTCTGGTACTTACGGGTTTGGCGCATTCGTATCCTGCAGCGAACGCAACCCGCAGCGAGCGCAACCCGAGTTATGACTGTATTAATGTCAGTATTCTGTGTTTTCCCATTTTGTTTTCTTTAAATTGGGGGTGGGAACCTTTTTTGGGGGGGGATAAAGGGCCTGGATTAAAAGCTGTTGGGGCCACATTCCAGTGGTCAGAATGGGTGGGGGCAGTTGCAAACACAACCATATACCTTTATGCCAATCACAAGTTCACACAGAAAACAATTTCCATGGAAACAGAGACATATATTTAATTCTCAGTGAATCCACTTAAGTTTCAGCTTTCATTGTCTCCACATACACTCTTACATCAAGTAGTGAAAAAAGAAACACCAACTCTTTATATGCCCCAGCCATGCAGAAGTCCAAAATAACCAAGATGCAAAGAAGATCAATGAACAGCTGAACTTCAGATCTTGCCGTACAGCTTTCCAAAACTTAAAAATCCAAGTGCATCTCCAAAATTGCATGCATGCAGCTATAAGACGCATGGATGGCTTTTGGCATATTGCAAGGAACACAAGTCTACCTCTCTGCTGAGACACTTCCCCCTCTGCTTTGGTCTTCTTGCACCAGAACGTCTTGCAGAGGATGCTCTCAAAGTGTTTCTTACTGAACAGCTGGAGGGTAGGAAGGAACACTCTGGTGCATCTCCAGGATTTCCACATAGCTGTGTCAGTGGCTCTAGGATTCCCTAGCAAAATGTTAAATGTTGCACAGAGGGTGGAAGATAACAGGCATAGAAGGGACGCAGGTGGCGCTGATGTCTAAACCACTGAGCCTCTTGGGCTTGCCGATCAGAAGGTCGGTGGTTCGAATCCCCACAACAGGGTGAGCTCCGGTTGCTCTGTCCCAGCTCCTGCCAACCTAGCCGTTCGAAAGCACACCAGTGCAAGTAGATAAATAGGTACTGCTGCAGCAGAGAAGTAAATGGCATTTCTGTGCACTCTGGTTTCCGTCCCGGTGTTCCATTGCACCAGAAGCAGTTTAGTCATGCTGGCCACATGACCCGGAAAGCTGTTTGCAGACAAACGCCAGCTCCTTTGGCCTGAAAGCAAGATGAGTGCCACGATCCCATAGTCGCCTTTGACTGGACTTAACCATCCAGGGATCCTTTAGCTTTACCTAGAGATGCAGCGTGGTGCAGGTTTTGGAGTGCTGGACTATGACTGGGGAGGACCAAGTTTCAGATCCCTGCTCGGCCATGGAAACTCACTCTTTCAGCCTAGTCTACATCACAGGGATAGATGGGAGGAGGACTATGGGCTCCTTGGAAGAAAAATGGGATAAAAATGTTATGCATATTTGTAAAGTATACCAGAAATTGGGGACAACCAGGCTGCCACATAGAATTACCAATCAAAGCATTTACAATTAATAATGAACTTGAATGGGAGTTCAAATGATTGAACTTGTTTCAACGTGCTGGTTTCCCTCTGCTCTTGGATCAATGCAGGTCAGTGCTACTGCTCCTGAAGAACCCAACCTTCATCTTCCTTTGCTTAGCTGGAGCAACAGAAGCCACACTCATTGCTGGGATGTCCACCTTCGGCCCCAAGTTTCTGGAATCCCAGTTTAGCTTAAGTGCCTCGGAAGCAGCAACCTTGTTCGGTAAGGAAATATTTTGCAGGTAGCTTACATCTTCTTAAGCTTTGATGGTGTTTCCTGCTTGGTAGGGGGTTGGACTGGATGGTCCTTGTGGTCTCTTCCAACTCTATGATTCTATGATTCTATGATTGGGTGTGTACGGCCCGGTTCACACAACATGCTAAGCCAAACGTTGGCACATTGAGACCCACATAAATGGAAGTGTCCCTGAACAGAAGCTGGCAGCCGTTTTGCTGCCAACCAGTCCTTTTTGCTGCTGCACTGTGTTGCATACCCCACAAATGCCCCTGAAAAAATGGGACATCCCATTTCCTCCTGCGAGAGCCCGGCAGCCATTTTGATCACCGCGATCTTGCACGATTTTGCACCGAGAACTCACCCCCCCAAAAGTGCATCTTTGGGGCTCTGTTATCTTACCCAGGTCACGTGAATACAGATGTTAGAGGGTATTGCGTTGACCCAAGGCAAGGTATGGCTTAGTGTGTTGTCTGAAGTGGTAGGGGTGCCAGCTTGAATAAAATATTTTTGGGGAGGGGAAGAAATCAGTTCTGTTACGCAAATTGCATGCAAACCTGCATCCTCTTCTGCCCCCCCCTTTTGGCAGAGAGGTGTTGATGGCTTTTATCTTTCTTTTCTGTAAAGTGGAAGCGGTCACCCCACCCAGAAGCCCCTATAACACTGCCAGTTCAGGAAGGGATGCCTGGGTGAACAGAATTACTCCATAAATGAGGAGTACAGTGTAACCATGGAAGCTTCTCACCTCCAGCTCTGGGTCTGGGTCCTCTGGGATAGCAGAAGGCCAATCCAAAGGGTAATGGCTCCAGCCTGGTGCCAGGCTGCACAACCAGCTTCCCTCGTGGTTACAGTCACCAGGTAGTCAACTCCTAAATGGCATCCCACACAGTAAATGGCTGTGTAATTTGTATTCACAGCTGTTTAAATGGTAGTTCCTAGGTGGGGTCTCATCTAGATACTGGCCAGGGTGAGCCTTTTTCGTTTGCATTCCTAATGATGTATGTTCCAGCTGGCATCAAGTTGGTTTTATGCAATCCTGCTTTCAGTAAAGTCTCAGGTTGGAGATGCTGCTTCATTTCCCAATTGGCTCATGTCCCGTCCGCTCCCTCCTGATCTGGGTCCCCTCCGCCACACACTCATTTCACGTGCTGCAGCAAAGAGTGCCCCTCCAGCTTGCAAAAATGTGATAACATTGAAGAAGCAGAGCAACTAATAAAGCAGAATGGTTTTCGGGTGGCCCAGTGCAAATGCACCACTAATGCACAATTATTGCATCAAATACAAGTTGCAGAGTCTGCCCATCCACAAACAGATACCCCACCAGCCTGGAGGGACCCAAGTGTATCACAAGCCTTCTGAGGCTATTTGTTTTGTTGGACATTATTCCTTCCAGTGTCGCTGCAGCCTGTGTTCGAGATCAAAGGGAGATCTGTCCTATCACAAAGGGATGCTCAGCCTGAGCTGCCAAGAGCTTCCTCTGTGTTTTCAGACGGGTGTGATTGCAAAAGATGAAGGAAAGCACCTTGTTTGATCTTGCCGATTTATTCTCCTTTGGTAGGTTACCTCGTGGTTCCAGCCGGAGGAGGAGGCACATTCCTCGGAGGGTTCATCGTGAACAAATTTAAGCTCCGCTGTTCGGGGATTATCAAGTTCTGTTTGCTTTGCACCATGTCCAGCTTGCTGGCCATTTTCATCTTTTTCATCGACTGCCCCAACATGCCCATGGCTGGAGTGACGCAGATGTATGACAGAAGGTAGGAGACATGATAAGCCATCTCACTCGGCTGATGCTATTGATGCTGAGGATGCAGCTAAGGGGGAAACTCAGGATTATTAATGTATGAAATTGAAACCAGGGTTCACATCCCCACACAGCTGTCAGGATTGTCCTACACATGAGTAGGACATTGGCAGAGACACATGCCTGACTGGCATGTTCCCTCCCTCCTGGATGATCGTTTGGGAGCTTCAAAAGCATTCCTCAACCCGAACATCACAGCGACTGATGCCAGAAGACATCAGCACACTTAGGGATCCTCAGAGCTTTGCGCAGTTGCGTAACAGAACTCAGCAACTCAACATCTTGGCTAATCTACTTTATTTACATATAAACACACACAGAGCACTTCAACATGGCTCCCTCTCTCTTTATCATCAGACAGCAAAGAGAAAGAACAAAGGACAATAGTCCCACTTCAGGATACACAGTAATACAAACATCCTGTATTTGTCACTTCCCATTCCTGTGGAATCAAAACACACACTGTCATGTGATAGACAACAATCCCATGACTGCACACGGGGAATGAATCTCCAACAGAAGCTTCCTGGGTGACCTCGGGCCAGTCACTCACTTGCAGCCTAGTTAAAATGGAAGGGGGAGAGAGAAACTATGGGAAACTTCCCTTGGGAAGAGGGATTGATTGTTAAGCCACTCTGAACACTGTACCTTTGTGAGGGGCCTCCTAACAACTCTCAGCACCCTTAACAAACTGCAGCTCCCATAATCCTTTGAGGGAAGCCATGGCTTTCTAAAGTGGTGTCGTAATACATCAAATGTATCTTATGAATGTGGCCCATCTGTGGAAACTTTGAGAGGCTAATTGTGGTGTGTGTTGGCAACTTCTATGCTTTGTCCAGCATCTTACCCGAAGGCCGCCTCAACCTGTCCGCCTCTTGCAATGTGGAGTGTGATTGTCTGCGAGAGATGTACAGTCCCGTGTGTGGAAATGATGGAATCATGTATTACTCCCCCTGCCACGCAGGATGCAAGAAAGTATCAACCAGCCATGACAGCGGGAAAAAGGTATGATCTACGGAAAAGATCTGCTCGGTCTTGTTGTCAGGGATTGGGCAGAAGAGGAATGGTGGAGACTGCCTCCCCAGCCTGACCCTTCCAGAGAAGAAGGAGACAATTCAGAATTACAACGGGGTTTGAGGGAGGTCACAGCTCAGAGGCAGATGAGGGGGAAAGCTGGGAAATAATGGGAGAGAAGGAGGAGGAAAAGGAAGCACCAGGGGAGAGACAGCTGATGGACTCAGTGTCTTTATAAAGCATTCCAGACCCCGTTCCCAGAACACAGTGGGCCTTGAAAGTAGGAGAGCAAAGAACTCAAAGGCAAAAGGCACTTTCCAGCACCCGTAGTGATGACTCATGAGGAAGTAGGAGAGATGGGTGGGGTGGGATTTCACTCAGAGCAACACCATTACTCCCAGAGGCTGCATTTCTAAGGCTCTCTCTGTGAATTTTGAATAAAAAGCATTGGTAAGAACTCTCCTTGTTTTATCCATTCCTGGCAATCTACTGTTGGGGGTTGGATCCTCTGACGTCTGACACTTGTAGATGCCATGAAGCCTGCTTCACCACAGTTTAGTCAAGCTGTGAACAGAGCTAAAATTAACTGGGAGGGAGGGGGATTCTAAAACAATTCCCTCCTCAAATGTGTACGTGTGTGTGTGTGATATTTATTCAATTGTATTAACACAAAGTGTACAATCCGTCCCAGTATGTATGAGATGTGTGCCTCATTAGTTGCTCTATCTCAGCATTGTCTATAATAGCTTCCAACAACCTGGTAACCTTCAGATGTTTTTAGACTAGTCTGATGAAAGTTGTAGTCCAGAACATCTGCAGCTCACCAGGTTGTCGGAAGCTGTTCAGTGCTGTTTGGAAGTAACTCTGTGGGGTTTCAGACAGAGGTCTTCTCAAGTCCCACCTAGAGATGTCCAAGATTGAACCTGGGACCTTTTGCATGCAAAACACAGGTTCTATCACCAAGTTGTGGTGCCGCCTCAATATGCAAACGAAAAGCATCTTTGTTTGCTTCCCAGCATGTGGGAAAATAGCATGTTTTGGCAGAGTATGTGGATTGCTTCTAAATGGGACCTTCTCTTGTTGTTTGCTTGACAAGGTTTACCACGAATGCAGCTGTATACTTGATGTTCCCGCTGCATCTGGCTTGGCGACCGCAGGAAAATGTACCTCCTCATGTGAGAGAAGGACCCTCCTCCTGCTTTTCATGTTTGTGGTCATCCTCTTCACATTCCTAAGCAGCATTCCTGCTCTGACGGCCACTTTACGGTAAGCCACAAGGACCTGGTCTCATTCTTCAGAGCTTCTCTTAGCAGAACCTCAACTCCCATCATCCCTGACCACTGACCTGTCATTGAAATTCTACTCAGTATTGATCCAGAGCAGATTCCAATGTATAGTTAGAGCAAAAACTTAAAACACGTTGTAGGATTCCCAAAAAATAGACCAGAGGCAATTAATTAATATTTCATCTAGCCAAGCTTTACTGCTACTGAAGGCAAATGAGCAGAATGGTCACAAATCCAATACATTCAGGATTGGCCCTGTCCATAAGAAATCCAGTTGCAGCAGACTTAACTTAAACTTACAATAACTTATAATAGGTCTAAAACCTTAACACTAAGCATACAGAACACCACACCAGAGAGAAAAGAGAAAGAGAAAGTGAGTGAAACCCAGGCTCCATCCGGCCTATTTTTATAGCCAGCATGACCTTGACTGAAAGAGATAACAGAACCAGTTTAAGCCAGCTGTACTCAGCTTCTCTGAAAGAATAACCCAAACATCAAGAACCTTCTGCTTGCATCTTTCACACAGAGAAGCTTCCAGAACCCTCTTGAATTAAGTAGAATAGGAAAGATCTCTACACATCAGATCAGTTACTTTCTGTAACAGGGCTGTCTTTAGCATATGTGCCGTCGGGGTGCAAAGATCTGCCCAGCGCCCCAAAATTTAGTTTAGTGGCCCCCAAATTAACGTTTATTGAGCTTCTGGGGGGAGGGGGAAGCCAAATTTGTTGACCTTTTTTAGGGGGCGGGGCAAAACTCAGAGTCGTTGAACTTTTTTTGGGGGGGGGTCGCTCACCTGTAACAACGACGCAGCGAAAATAACTGCTTTTGTTTTCTGACTCGTCAGGAATATATGACTTTTGCTCCATTGCTTTTCACTGCCGTCAATCAAGAGGGACTGGTAAATTTGCCGCCCCCCAGAATTCGGCACCCAGGTGCCCCGCACCCCTTGCACCCCTGGGTAAAGATGGCCCTGTTCTGTAATAGGAAATGCAAACTGACATGGCCATGCTGCCTGCAGCTACTGGGGTTTAGGCTTCAACAACAGTTGGAGGGCCACACCCCTGACTTAACATTCTGGTTTAATATTAGCTGCACATCTATATGCAACCAAGTGAGAGACACTTTGCAACCAGATGGACATGCTTGAGTTGTGTATCATGAGAATCACATAGCTTCCAGGATTGTGGAACATGTGTTGGACTGAATATCTATGTCTCTTTTTTCCTGGTAGGCAAAAACAACTGCCATGACTTTGAGCCATCAGGATCTTTTTACAAAATTATATATCAGAGGCGTTTTAATATTTAACATGAACCAGATCACTGTGCCCTTAACTATTGAGACCCACAATTTGGTGATATTATGGGAGGCAGAGCTACTGCGCTGCTCAAGGGTTGTTCCTGCTGGAAGTCATTTATAAATGTTTTGTCTTATGCTTCCTAGGTGCGTCTCAGACAGGCAGAGATCGTTTGCTCTGGGGATCCAATGGATTGTAGTCCGGACACTTGGTACAGTATACAGCTAAGATCTAATAATCTACTCCTTGCATATGATGTTTATTGACATAACTCTTGCTCAAGATAAAATCATGTAGGCTATGAAGACGTTCTATATGTCTGTAGAAGCAACAAAACAAAACAAAACAAACCACAAATGCTGGACCAATTGGCATATTGACCTTTAATATACAACTGCCTCATTCTTAAAAACAACCACCACCACAAAAACAAGTTAGCTGAGAAGGTAGGGTGATGTGTATTTGAACAGAAATGGCCAACATCTGCAGACCTGCACACCTTTAGTCCAAGCATGTCTTTGATGACACCCCCCTCTTTTTACTTTTGTGGTGGCAGTGATATTCCTATGACCCGATGCTTAGCATTGGGCCACCTCCCCATTCTGAAAAGACTACAGCATAGAGATCTCCATAAACTGGACTAGCTGGGCCTAGAGTCTGGCTCATTCTGTGTCCATTGTGTTCTGCTCTGAGTACAGTGGTACCTCAGGTTACAGACACTTCAGGTTACAGACTCCGCTAACCCAGAAATAACACTTGAGGTTAAGAACTTTGCTTCAGGATAAGAACAGAAATTGTGCTCTGGCGGTGCAGTGGCAGCGGGACGCCCCATTAGCTAAAGTGGTGCTTCAGGTTAAGAACAGTTTCAGGTTAAGAACGGACCTCCAGAACGAATTAAGTTCTTAACCCGAGGTACCACTGTACAACCATTGAAAAGATTGGACCCACGTTAGTCATGTCCATTAATTTCAATGGTTCTGCTCCAAGTGTAGCTAGCATTGGATATGGCCCTGTATTTCTAGGGAGCATTGTTGCATTCTGAGGAATTAAAGTGCGGAGTAGAGATCCCTGCGCTGTGCCAACAGACTGGGAACTTTGATTCACCCAAGAAACACACATTCGTGGTGTTATTCAAGGGAGTGTGCTTGTGTATATATAAAACACTGGTCTTTTAAAAGATATCATAAAATGACCTAAGCAGGTATTGTTTTCCCAAGTCTTCCCTGGTGATTATTTCCATCTGATCACTGAAGCAGGATTTTCAGACCAAATTTAACGCCAACTAACACAACAGAAGGCTTCCCGCAGAGGTCCACGATACCAGCATTTCCAGATATGCTCGAATCGGTTTGGGTGGAGCACGGTTAGTGTGAGATTTATCCAACAGCAGACGTCTCTCTCATTTCTGTCTTTGCATAGGTGGTATTCCAGGACCAATTGCTTTTGGGTCGATGATTGACAGGTCGTGTCTCCTTTGGCAGAACCAGTGCGGTGAACAAGGATCCTGCTATGTCTACCAGAACTTTGCTATGAGTCGATACACCCTGGTCGCAGGTGTTATATACAAGGTAGTCCTAAATTATTTTCGTCTCCACCATTTAGTGAACTTCAACAGAGAACTTTTCCAGCCCTCTGTTCCATCCTGCATCTGTCAGCATGGGGCACCACAAGGACTGGTCACTTGGCTTTGCAAGTTCAATCCCAGCATCTCCGGGTAGGGCTGGGAGAGTCTCTAGTCTGAAAACCTGGTGAGCTGCTGCCAGTCAATGTAGACAGTATTAAGCTACATGGACCAGTGGTCTGACTTGGTATAAGTCAGTTTCTGCTGTTCCTAGGTGCACCTCTGCTGTGTGCCAAAACTAGGGCCGAGTCTTCACACACATGTGGCTGGGTTGTGCTAATTCAGATTTCGCCTGCTGTTCACATTACCAAATGATTCTTCATTTAGAAGCTTAGCTCTGCATGCAAAACTAAATGGGATCACACTCACTTGCAGTCTGAAGTGGTACAGATAAGGTGTGTCAGGGACTGGCTAGATAAGGAGGAATGGTGGGGGAGGGGCTACAGCCGGGGAACCCCCCAGTGAGACATCCAAGTGGGAGCGGATGTCCACTATGCCAACACCCAGGAACGGCCCTGCTGGGGTGATGGCGCACGTGCCAACAGAGAGGGCTCTAAGTGCCATAGGTTCGCCACCACTGCCATAGGTGTTCCCCTGGTTTTGCTCCCAGTCTGTGTACTTAGAGGTTTCCTTCCTCTAGAAGTGGTGATCATTATGAAGACTGGCATAAACTTAAATGTTCTGGCACTGGGAGGGAGGGAGCCAGGAGTGCTAGATGTTTATGGACTCCAACTTGCACCAGCACCACCCAGCATGACCAGAGCTATAGGGAAGGGCCATAGCTCAGGGATAAAGCTTCTGCTCTGCATGCAGAATGTCCATTTTTCTGGTTTCTCCAGGTAGGACTGGCAATGTCCCCTGCCTGAAACCCTGGAGAGCCACCACCAATCTTTGTAGATAATGATGAGAAAGATGGACCAGTGATCTAACTCAGTGCTTGCCAACTTCTGATGCTCCTAGGACCAGGGATGATGGATTTCCCCCCCCCCCAAAACAGGAGGGCACAAGGCTGGGGAACACTTTGGATGGTCCATCCAAAGGGGGCAAGAGTGATCTTTATTTTTGCCCTCCGCTGAGAAGATCAGGACTTATGGAAAGAGTACAGTACATAAGTTGAAAGTCTTGGTGTCTTTCAGGTGATTGGATCCTTCTTCTTCCTGCTTGCTTGCGTGCTCTACAAACCACCTCCCCCTGAATCCATTCCGGGCAGCTCTGACGCCTCTGAAAACGGCAACTGCGACGTCCAAGAGAACAAATACCCGCATCAATCTCAAGACGACGTATAGCACAGAGGATACGACAAGTGACTTTCACACCATTTCCAAGATACTGTGTCTAAAGAATATGTAGTCGTCTTTTCCTGTTAAATGATTGGTATTATTTTTGTTCCTTTCCCCTTCCTCCGGGGAAGAATAATAATTTAATGGTATATAATTTAGTATTTTCTGAACAGCAAAAGCACACTGCAGGACTTGTGCACAGGCCTTGCCACCTTGAAGCCTATCACCAGGGTTTGCGACCCTTTTTTTCCAGTGTGGAAGATAGAGGTGCAAGGATTTTGGAAAGGCCACAGCCACAGTCTCAGATGTCTCACACACGTGGCTGCTGCCATTTTGGAACGGAGCGCCGCCATTTTGAAGTTTATTTATTTTTCTAAACCAAGATGACAGCACCTGTGAGGCACTGGAGTGTGTTCTGCTTGGCTCGAGTGGGCAACATTCACTTTACGAAGTGTCCCAGCCTTGCATTTAGAGACCAACTTTAAGCCTAACCTCAGCATGCCACAATGTTTTGTGGCGTCAGCTAACCTCACAGTGTTAATTTATGTCAAGAAGGGCTAAACATAGCTTCAGACCATTCCTGTATAAAGCACTTAAAGAGGCAAGCAGAGTTCCCCCCATGGGCCGTGTGTGGAAGCTGGGACAAGCTCTTCTCTGGTGTAAATGTAATTTGGCTGGTTTGTCGCTGCTCCTCGACAGGAAGTTCTGTGGTAACGTTCTTGGGTCCTCTTCCTTTTTGGGGTTTTCTGCTCATCACTCGGGGGCTGCAACATTGCGGTGACTCAGAGATATGTATCGGCTTCCATAGATCGAATACGACAGGCAGAATTTCCATATCGCCACACCACGAAACATCATTTCTAACGGAAGCCATTCATATATTTAGCCATGAGTCACTAAGTGAGGAACAAGCATTTGTAGTGAATCAGACTTTTTTTTAAAAAAATGTGAACAGTCCTCTTACCAACACAACTCCTGTCTAGGCTTCCAGCCGTTTTGTCTGTCGTGTATATTTTTCTCTTGGTGCTCCAAGTGGCTTCCCGGGCACTGTAACCCTCCCCAGGAAGTGCCCCATGGAAAGGAAGCTCTCTGGACTTGCTCTGTCTTAAAAGGAAGGCCTTATACTTGCTGTCTACTGATGCTAAAAACACACCATACATTTAAAGCACGTGACTTCCCCCAAAGCATCCTGGGAGCAATAGTAATTTTTTAAGGGTGCTGGGAGCTATAGTTCTGAGAGTGGTAAACTACAGTTCCCATGATTCTTTGGGGGGAAGCAATGTGATTTAAATGTGTAACACAGCATGGGTGGTTGGAGTTGGCACCACATTCCCGCCAGAAACCATTTTACTGTTTCTGTACCCCTGTGAGTTCACTCCCCGATGTGGGTGTTTGGCTCTAGAATCAATTCTTTTTTCAGACCTGGACTGGGTGTACAGCTGTTGCTGGTGTGAGAAGAAGCACTGGGACAAATTCTTTCCTCATATTCATTTATGCCTTTTCCTTCCTCTGGGATTTAAGCTGTCTGGAAAGCAAGCCTTATGAGGAACAGTTGAGGGAATTGAGTATGTTTATCTTAGAAAAGAGGAGAGCAGGCTGAGAGGAGATGTGATAGCCATCTTGAAATATCTCAAGGGTGGACATATGAAGGATGGAGCAAGCTTTGTTCTCCCTTGCTCTGGAGGGTGGGAACTGAACCAATGGCTCCAAGTTGCGAGAAAGGAGATTTCAACTAAAGATCAGGAAGAGGCTGCTGTTTGACAGTAAGAGCTGCTTGACAGTGGAACAGACTCCCACAAGAGGTGGTAGAATCTCCTTCCTTGGAGGTTTTTAAGCAGAGGTTGGATGGTTGTCTTATATCAGTGATGTCCAACAGGCCAATCTCAATCTACCGGTCGATCGTGGGGCATCCCTAGTCGATCCTGGTTGATCACATGGGATCCTGACCCCGCCCCCCCAAAAAAGCTGAACAACTTTGGCTTCTGCAAAAAAGCGGAACAACTTTGAGTAGATCACTGCCAGTTTTTTTATAGTGGGAGTAGATCACAGTCTCTTGGAAGTTGGAAATCCCTGTCTTGTATGATTTAGGTGAGACTGCTGCATTGTACTACACCTACTGAGACCCCTTTAAATTCCTGCTGCCCTTCCCCCCCCCCTTGGTCTTGGAGGCGCCATTTTAATTTCCCATAATGCCTTGAGACATCGTGAAACATTAAAATGGTATCTCCAAGACACTACTTAGTGCTGGTCAAAGGACCACTGTTGGTCACTGTCACTGCTAAGTAAGCCCACCAGGAGACCCCACTGACAGAGGACAGGGCCAATCAAAGGACATTTTGCAGAGAGCCCCTTCCAACTAGGAGCTGACTTCAGCTCTTCAGCATGTGTGTAATAAGCACCCAAGAGATCTCATGAGTGTATGAGAGAGATCGGTTCACAGTCAGGAGTACCGTTTCTTGATGAGTGTAAAGGAACTCACAAACCTTGCCCCTTCTTCCTCCCTTCCTCACAATTTTTAGTAAGGGAGCATGATGAGACTTGAATTTCATGGTGCCAAAGGCCATGGTCAATTTCAAAATGAGGGGAAATTGTGTCAAGCACAGTTTCAATGGGGGTTCAAAGCGGGGAGAGAAAATGAAAGCATGCTCGATTCTTCTACAGTTGTAGCTCACCCCCAATCTGCCTAAAAAGTGGGGTGTTCTCTTGTTGGCGATTGCTTGAGTTTGCTTTAACTGGGATCAACCAATTTACACAATCAGTCAAATCTTGGAGTACAATTTGGCTAGACTTGTATCTCTTCTGACTGCTGGGGTGGTGGTGGTATATTTACATACTCCTCAATTAAGGAAATAATAATAACTGGCATTGCAAGGAGAAGGCTAGGCTGAGCCCTTTCCCTTTGACATGCTACTTTTCCATATGCGGGGAAGCAAACGAAGATGCTTTGGGATTTCATCTTGAGGGGGGGATCAGCGGTTGCTGGTGGGATGTGAGGGAAGACCCGGAGTCTATCCTGGACACCATTTCCAGGTAAAAGAATCAGGTGTCAGGTGATGGGAAAGACCTTCAGCTCGAGACCCTGGAGAACAGCTGCCAGCCAGAGTGGACAATATCACACAACCCTGTTGATTGCATCAATTGACTAAAATCCCCCCAGCTCAGGTCTCCTGATGATGTGCAAAACCATATTTTTCCGGGTTTTTAAAACCAGAAAATCCTTCTTCGCACAACACACAGAAAAGCTAGGGAATTCATTCCTGGGGGAGGCAGGGATGATCACCACCTTGCTGGCTTTAAAAGAGGAGTAGACAAATTCATGGAAGAATAGGTAGCCCATATTTACTAATACTGATGCTCTCTCCACTGCCAGAGGTGCTATGCCTCTGAATAACAGTCAGAAACCGCAGGAGGTGAGAGCAGTGTTGTGTTCAGGACGGACCTGCTTGCAGGTTTCCTGTAGGCATCTGGTTGGCCACTGTGAGAACAGGACGATGGACAGGATGAGACCCTAGCCTAAACCACCAGGGCTCATGTGTTTAGAATCTATACAGAGTTTTCTCTGGACAATTGTGGATCCAATTTTGGAGAGCCAATGTGGTGTAGTGAGTGATTAAGAGCGGTAGACTCATAATCTGGTGAACCGGGTTCACGTCTCCGCTCCTCCACATGCAGCTGCTGGGTGACCTTGGGTTAGTCACACTTCTTTGAAGTCTCTCAGCCCCACTCACCTCACAGAGTGTTTGTTGTGGGGGAGGAAGGGAAAAGGAGAATGTTAGCCCCTTTGAGACTCCTTCGGGTAGTGATAAAGCGGGATATCAAATCCAAACTCTTCTTCTTCTTCTTCTTCTTCTTCTTCTTCTTCTTCTTCTTCTTCTTCTTCTTCCCTATAGCAGGATAATAATCTGACTTGGAAAGTTTCCGCCTCCCGATATGTGATGAATGAAATTCTCCTCCCATGACTTTTTTCTCCCCGATCGCTCCTGCAGCTGTCTTTGTCTTCCCTCCCCAAGTGTTAAGCCCTTTGTTAAACATACAACCCTGACAGCTTCATGTTACTTTGCAATGGAAGAAGGGTGAGAGAAGGGGGAAGGATTATCTGCCCTGTCAGAGGATCCCACACAATGCCGCTGTCTCAAAACTCAAATGCTTAAACTTGAGAGTTGTTGTTTCCCACCCGCTTTCCACCAGAGCCTTTTCAGACTTGTCACTTCTGAGTCTGATCCCAATCCCTTTCCCCAGGGCTCGAAGAGAATAACTACCACCATATTACGTAGCCACAACCTGCTTTTCTCCTACTGTTTTAAGATGGACCCCTTTTTTTCCAATGTACCGTAACGAAGGTTTGACTTACTGGTTGTGATTGTGCTCTGTCACCTATGCTGACGTTTCCACTGGGAAACATTTTTTAAAAAATGGATCTATGCAATGTCTGGCTTGCTGTACTCTGTAAAGAAACTGATTTTAGATACATGCAAAAAAGCAAAAAAACAAAATCAGAATGGTCATAGTTTGTCGTCATCCCCCCGTCCCATCCCCCATTCACTAGGTATCCATGCTAAACGCCTGTCACAATCACAGGAGTCCCAGCTGGGAACAGGTGTGTCATTTCCAGTTTCTACTCTTAAGTTTTGCTTGCCACATTTTTGCATCAGTTTGCCATTAAAAAGAAAAAAAAAAGTTCTCACAAAAAAATTCACCAGCATTTTAATGTGCATTTCTGCTAATATTAGGGCTGTGCACCAAATAAGGCTGAGGCCCAGATCCTGAACTGAATTGCACTGATATGTCCCTATCTGGGTGTTGGCTGGGGCGGGGTTAACCGAAAGCTGCACAAAACGGTGTATTTATCTGATTCTAAAAACACGCACAGAACCAATTGGTGACACTTGATCAGTGCTGTCAAGTATCCCGGATTGGCCGGGATTCCCCCGTATTTAAACGCGTTTCCCGCTCCTGTCCCGGATGACTCAAAAACCCGTATATTCCCGGGTTGTGTGAGAAAGTGGATGGGGTGCTTTGGGGCAGCAGCTTGTTTCGCTCCCCTCCGGCCGTGCAGGGCGCACTAGCTGGGCCCTTGGGTGTTCCCGCCCGGCAGAGCCGGCCCCTTCTCAGCACACAAACTTCTTGCCGGGGGAACAAAAGGCTTCACGGCGAGGCTCGCTCATATGGAGGAATGCAGAGTGCGCGAAGGCTGGCTGGCTGGCAAGCCGCTCCTCTTCCTCACCCTTGGAGGAGGGCTGGCTGGGGCGAGACCAAGCAGCAGTCCACTCCCCGCCTAGGAAGCCCAACTCCGGCAGGAGAGCTCCGGCCCTCAGCGCCAACAGCTGCGAGATTTCGGCTGGGCCAACGAGCTGCCAACTCCGAGGGGAGGGGACGCGCCGAGTGGTGGGGGGAGGGAGGGAGAGAGGGAATGGAGGAGGAAAGCAGACGCCAAAGAGGCAGGCGAAGGGGCCGGTTCGGTTGCTGCTGCTCCTCCTCCTCCTCCTTGCTTTTTCCCCTTTGAGGAGAACGAGGAGTCTGCTCGCGACCCCCACCCCTCAAACCTTGGCGTTAAAGCGTGCGTGTGCGCACAAACACACAGAATCCACCCCTTTCCTCTGGTTCCTTCTCAGCAATGCAAACATTTCTTTCTGTCTGTAAAAAAGCAGAGCGAGGAGCGTGGGGAAAAATGGGGGAAGAGCGCGGATGCTGCATTCTAGCTGCTCCGCCCACTTTTACTTCTGGCTCCGCCCACCACTGCCATGCGACTGTCATAGGTGAGGCTGCTGATCCCTTATTTTCAAATCCGAAAGTTGACAGCTATGCACTTGATGCATCCGTTCCACTTCAGAAGCAAGACCAAGCGTTGAGAACTCCAGAATCTGGAGAGAAATTCAGATGAGGAGGATTTTTGACCCATTCCTAAACGGGCATGCAAAATCAGCCACAGAGGAAAAAGGGTTTCAACCTACTGTACTGTACTTCTTTTGAAAGAATAACCTTTCTGCACTGATTCCATATTGCCACTAGGTGGTAGCAAAGACAACACTTTCATCAAATTGTCCTATTTGGGTAACTGGGAGTTCAGTCTTACTGAGAATAGAATTGTGGAAACATAAAACAGAACGGATTAGAAAGCAATTAAACAGCCCCCTGCCTCCATCCAAAACCATGGCCCACTGTCTATTAGATCTCCACATTAATCCACATGTGCAATCTCCAATAGTCACTGCAGGGATGGGCTTCTTGTATCACATCAAGAGGATGCAAAATAGATATTTCAAGATAACTCAAACAAGTGAGCCATGCCACATCTGTAAGGAAAGCGTATGGACAAAATATTCAGTTGTTATATGACTATTTCCCAAGACCTGCTGGAGATTATGTGTATTCACCAGGAAATGTGGACAAGTCCCTCTTCAGTTAAGGATTGTGTGCACATTCTCCATGCAGCCTGGGGAATGTGCAGAATGACCGGTTGTTATGCACTTTAACTGCTCAACTGCAACACCCACGCCGCTTTCCCAAAATTCTGATGCGCCCATTGCCCCCGAAAGGTTTGTGACCTTTGTTCTATGGGGCTTGTGGGTTAAAAAAAAAAAAAAAGCAATGTAGCCACCAGGAAGAGTGCTCCAAACCGATGCTCCAGGTTGCATTTCATCCTCACCTCTGACTCTGCCATTCCCCTGAGATGTCAAATTCATCACCTGGTTCAGGTGCTGATGTCTTATCGCCTTATCCTAAGTGGTACATTAACGCACAAGGTTAGGCTTTAAGGAATCTAAATGGACTTTAAAGCAGTGGTGGGGAGCCTACAGGTTGCAGGGTGGATCTGGCGCAGAAAGCCTCTGGGATTCAGCCCATGGGGGGGGGGAGGTTTGCCAGCCTGCTTGAAAGGAACGCTCCCCTCCTCAACTCTTCCTCAATTAATTTAGATGGCAAACGTTCTTGCCTTGTTCTCTGGCTGTGTGGATATGTTAATATTCAAAATCAGCATCTGATGCTTGGCAGTTCTGCAGCAGATCTCCGAATGAGTGATGGGTGAATTGCTGTCAGCTCAGATTGGAATCAGCTCGCTACTTGTCTGCATTCTTGGAGAAGTTCCAGGCTGGGTGACGGGAAGCAGGTGGGAACAGCCCCTTTCCTGAGACTTCTCTTCCAGCTTCGCACATTGTAAGAGCGCAAGTTGAGCCTTGCTAGACCAGACCAAAGACCCATCTGGTCCAGCATTTCTTCCAAGTGGTGTCTGCAAATACAAAAAAAAAAAAAAAAAAACTCCAAAAACAAACAGGTAGGAGTTTTATCAAACAGAGCCCTTGAAAAGCCAGGCTGAATTCAAACTCCACACTCCCAGTGTCGCTCCTTCTCTGCCTTGTGATGTCTGCTGAGTCACATCCAGATAAAGACTGGTTCATGTGGGATGTGATACATAAGGAGCAGTCAAATACAACATTCGTTGTTTTCCTAGAGTGGACATGCGAGGGAATTTTTGGTCCAGCCAGTCGAAAACTTCCTGTTTACTCCTGGCTGGGACATACTTCCTTTTGCATGTGACTAGAGGTGGGCATAGGGACTCGGGTGACCCTGTGGGTTAAACCACAGAGCCTAGGGCTTGCTGATCAGAAGGTCGGCAGTTCGAATCCCCGCGATGGGGTGAGCTCCCGTTGCTTGGTCCCAGCTCATGCCCACCTAGCAGTTCGAAAGCATTTCAAAAGTGCAAGCAGATAAATAGGTACTGCTCCAGAGGGAAGGTAAATGGCGTTCCTGTGCACTGCTCTGGTTCACCAGAAGCGGCTTAGTCATGCTGGCCACATGACCTTGAAGTTGTACACCGGCTCCCTCGGCCACTAAAGCGAGATGAGCACCGCAACCCCAGAGTCGGACACGACTGGACCTAATAGTCAGGGGTCCCTTTACCTTTTAGAGGTGGGCATGACCTTACCTGTCCAGGTAACAAAAAGGATAAGGCACGCAGCACCCTCTCTCTCTTTGATTTCCTCCATCGTTGGAGCAGCTTTTAGCTAGAGGTGCTCTGTTGGCTTCCAGCCAACAGAGGGCACTGGGACTATCTCCATACGGGATAGATCCATATGTATATATACACTTTGTAACTAAGTCTGCCTTCAGGGATCCATGATGTGAGTAAACTTCTTTTACAGTAGTACTTCGAGTTACAAACGCTTTAGGTTACAAACGCTTCAGGTTAAACACTAACCTGGAAGAGTTACCTCAAATTGAGAACTTTGCCCCAGGATGAGAATGGAAATCGTGTGCCAGTGGCACAGCGGCAGCAAGAGGCCCCATTAGTAAAAGCACACCTCTGGTTAAGAACAGTTTCAGGTTAAGAACGGACCTCCGGAACCGATTAAGTTTGTAACTAGAGGTACCATTGTATATACATTAGACAAGATTGTGGCATGTTTATTCTTTTAAGAGGGATATAAGGGAACTTACCAGAAACCTAATATTGAGAGACTTAAACATGCCCGCAACCAGCTATCTGCTGTGCATTTAAAAGGGGAATGTATAAAACTCTGCTAAGTTATAGAACTTGCTAGCGTAAGTTAGGATGGATATTATTAAACAATATATCCTCTCCTGCCTCCCTGAACATTCCCACACTTCATCAACCATGGCTTTCCCATTGTGCCACTGAGTTACGGCACAATTCTAACCATGTCTGTCTACCCAGACTGAGGTAGGCTCCTTGAGCAGCAGAATCCAAAGGGCACCACCAAGGGACAAGGGAGAAGGGTCAGTGGTGGTTTCTGGGTTCCAGTGAGATCTCACGAGAGCCCTCCAAAACCTTTCAAGAGATTTTTCCGGGGCTCTCCTGAGATCTTACCGGAACAGGGAAGCCGCAGCCATGCAAACCCAGCAAATAAGGCTTCGACAGGGGCAGGGGCTCAGGGTGGTACTCTCCTGTTTAGCTTCAGGTAACAAAACAGGACAGGCTACCCCTGTTGCCTCCTCGGTTGCTCAGACCATGAATTCAGCAACTGCCCTAGCGGCCAGCAGGTGTCCAGGGTTTCAGACGTGATAGCCACAAACAATCTCTTATGTATTGTTGTTGTTGTTCAGTCGTTCAGTCATGTCCGACTCTTCGTGACCCCATGGATCAGAGCACGCCAGGCATCCCTATCCTCCACTGCCTCCCGCAGCTTGGCCAAACTCATGCCAGTCACTTTGAGAACACTGTCCAACCATCTCTTCCTCTGTCGTCCCCTTCTCCTTGTGCCCTCCATCTTTCCCAACATCAGGGGAGTCTTCTCTTCTCATGAGGTGGCCAAAGTATTGGGGCCTCAACTTCAGGATCTGCCCTTCTAGTGAGCACTCAGGGCTGATTTCTTTAAGGATGGATAAGCTTGATCTTTTTGCAGTCCATGGGACTCTCAAGTCTTATGTATGGAGGTGTGCAAATCAAAGACGTTACCTGGTTGCATGGGGTTGGGTGACCTTTAAGTTCCTCCCCGGTATAATTATATGGTGTGCATTACATTTTGAACAGGGTTTTTTTCCTCTCTCTCTCAGTATAACATTTCGCTTCATCTCTCCAGCATCCAGGTCCTATAATCAGCGAAGTTCAGTCTACCAACTCATCATTTACACACTCCAGCAAATAGCATGTTTTTAACAGATGTTGTGTGTTGGTCTCTTACCTTGCTGTGAAGGGGAAAGAGGATTTTGAAAGCATAAGGCGGAGAAGAGAATATAAAAACCCATCTTTTTGCTACTTTGATGAGAACATGTCATATATGCCAATAATTGGGCACAGCTGATTTGACTAAAATTGCTTCATTTTAAAGGTGGTTTTTTTCCCCCTTTTCTTTTTCTTCTTCTTTTTTTAAAGGAGACACAAGGCAAGAAGCCAGAACAGGCTGGCTTCTCACCCAACCTGCCCCTGGCTATATACCTGGGATAGAGCAAACATCATTATAATTATCTAAGAGTCCCTGCAGGCTTCAGAACTAATTTCAGCATTAGCTTGCAAATGGCAAAGCGTAAGGTCGGAACAGCCAGCATCCAGGAAGGCAACATTTTAAAATAGATAGGCAATAGTATAATTTTGCTTTAGATAGTAATGCCTTCTGGTCAACCGCTCCTTCCAGAGATAACTTGTAACAGTGAAAAATGGTCCTTTGGTTGTCAGCGAGAACTAATGATTAGGAAAGGGATGTCTTGTGCATCTCCCGGACATCTCTATTGAGTTTTGAAGGACGATGACCATCAGAGCCCAGGAAAACAGTTGACGTCACCCACACACGCATCTAAGAGGAGTGAGTGCATTGTGTACAGTGGCACACTTTGAGGTGCAAGGCTCATTGTGGCAACCCTCATCTTTATTATTATTATTATTATTATTATTATTATTATTATTATTATTACAAACTTTATTACATATTAAAATACATGTGGCACATAGATTACATATTACACAATTAATATTACATATTGTGAATTCAAATTATACCTCAAAAAAGAGAAAAGGAAAGAAGGGAAAGTCAAAAGGTTGGAAGGAAGGAAGAAAAAGGAAAGGAAAGGAAAATAAAAAGAGGAAAAGGGGGACAGAGGAAAAAAAGCCACAGGGCAAGAAAAAGAAAGTAGGTAAGTAGAAGGTTTCTTCAGAGACCTTCTGGTTATAGGAATAGTTGTTCTTTCAAAATATGACTTCCACTGCTTTTACAACGTTTCATGTTTCTAATTTCTGTATTTTTCATCTGTCATTTTCATATCATCACCATTATATACATTTTTCCAATTCGTCTCCGAACTTATCTGTATCCATCATAACGTTATTCTAAACGCAACCAATACCTCTCATTCATTTCTTGTCTACCCAAATAATCATTAAGATGTTTCCATTGTTTTTGTATAATATTTTTTGGCTTATGTCTTATAAAATCAGTCAGCTTTGCGAGTTCCAGATATTCTAACATTTTACTTTGCCACTCCCCTTTTGTTGGTGCATAGTTTCCTTTCCAAAATTGTGCTATAAGAGATCTAGCAGCAGTTGTGGCAACCCTCATCTTGACACACCTGAGGAAGAGCCTGGAAATGTGGAGAGCTGTGTTGATCTACTACGGGCAGGCATATCAGAGTAAGCTGGCCTCGCAAGCAGCGGGGAAACTTTGAAAGCCTTGTTATCACCTCATTCTCTTGCCAGAGCAAGAATAATCTGTCACTTATTCTGCCATGTTAGTAGATGGCTCTGAAGTTGGCTTACATTTTCTGTGTTCTACATCAGGGGTTGGGAACCTGTGTCGTGGCATATGTTCTCACCATGAATCCTGGCCCTGCTGTCTGGAGCTGATGGGGAAGGCCATAGGTTCCTTACTACTTTTATATTTGCAAATACAGCAGACACAACAAAAATATTTAAACCCTTCGCCTAATGCAGTGGTTCTCTAAGGGTGTGGCAGGAGACAATCAGCGAAGCATTTAAGCATTTCAGTGTGGGCATACAGTCAGAAAACATCCATGCCTCTCTTCAAGAGCATTGGCTATACTTCTAAAAATCTCCATGACATATTGTGGTGAGCGGGGATTTTCAACTCTGACAAAAATGAAAGATCAGGAAAAGAAAAAAGGGTTCTTTGTGTTGATGAGGAGAGGAGAGTTTGTCTGTCTCAAATTAGGCCTAATGTAAATGAAATTATCCAGCAAAGGCAAACTCATACCTCTTCCTGAGTTTGTATACATATTTAAGGAGCATACATAAGAGGCTCGTTTATAATTGCATTTTGGGAATGATTCCAAAACCCAGCTATTCGCTAGACTATAATCCAGTAAAAAACAAATTTCTTCATCTAAATCCAGAGACTGCAAGCAGAACGAGGATCTGCAGCAAATGCTACTTCCCAAGACAGCTACAAGTCAGATGGTTCTCCCATGACATTAATCCTCAAACAGTCAGATAATTTTGCATACACTATAATCTACTCCTCCACAACTGTCTCGTCACGCAGCTCGTGAAAAATAGAACTGGAAGATAATGGATTGTATTCAATTAAGTCCTACTGAAATTAATGAACCTGATTTAGTTATGCCTATTAATTTCAGTAGGTCTACTCTGAGTTGGACAAGCATCTAATATGACCCAGTGTTCTGAACCTGATCACCAAGCGTAGGGTTGGCTGTTCTCCTGGCCTTGGATAATCAGGCCAATCAACATTACTGGAATTGTCATGCAAAGCAGCATTTTCATGTGAACCACAGAACCATCCTTTCCTTGCCCCATAGCTGATTCTGGTTTTTGGACCATACATTTCTGCATATGCTTTATGGCAGCCACCCATGCCACCATGATGGGGCAATCTGTCACATTGCAGATGGCCTCGGTCTATTCCCAGCAAATGGGTTTTCTCATTCTTTCAATTACTCTGCTACCAGGTGCCAATTTAGCAAAATCAAGATGCGTAATTCATAGATGAGGCAACAGTTTTGGACAGTGTACAACATGTGGTTTGTTTCATTTAAAGTGTCCATCAATCAGGTGGATGATTAGTCCAGGAGAAAGAGTCACGAGCACAGAAATTAGCTGTAGAAGCTGCATTTCTGCTGGACCATCAGAGAATCCATGCAGACAACAGCCTGATAGTTGCTATAGTTTGAATGTCAGCACACACATTTTTGGCTTTGTGGTTTGATGTCAAACCACACAGGCAAAAATAATTCACCCAACACCCCTTCCATCAGTCAAACATGATGTGTGTGTGTGTCTGTGTGTATGTGTGTGAAGATAAGGATCTGAGCCACCTGTCACGTTCCTGTTCTCCACCTCTGTTATAGCTGTCATTCCCGCACCAGAGGAGGAAAAAACCTTAAGCATGTATCAGAGTTCCCAAAAAATAGACCAGAGGCAATTGTACTTCATCTAGCAGAGCTTTACTGAAGGCAAATGAGCAGAATGGTCACAAATCCAGGACACTCAGGATTGGAACGGTCCATAAAAATCCAGTTGCAGCACTTACAATAAAACTTACTTACTTACTTAGTTATAATAGGACTACCGGGTAAATCTTAACACTAAGCATACAGATCAGGACACTAGAACAAAGAGACAGGAAAGAGAAAGTGAGTGAGTGAGACCCAGGCTCCTCCTGGTCTTACTATTATAGTCAGTATGACCTTGTCAGAAAGATAACAGAACCAGTTTAAACTAGCTGGACTCACCTTCCCAGAAGAAATAGCCAAAATGAAAACCTTCTGCCTGTTTCTTTCACATAGAAAGAAAAACTTTCTTTCACAAAAAGAAGAAGCCTTCTAGAACCCTCTTGAACTAATCAGAACAGGAAAGATCTCTACCCAGCTGTCTCCACCTGGATACTTGATGCCACACCATTCCAGGTCAGAAGGGCAGGGGGGAGTTGCAATCTTCCATTAAAGTTTCATTTCCCTTACCAGGAAACTGATCCAGAGTGTGTCCGGGTTTGAGGGATTGCTTGTGGTGTTGAGAAAGAAGGGGGATGTTAGCGTATGTCCCCTCCACTGCTCTACAACCTCTCTGGGTGACTAGTGGAGGGAGTCTTGGATGTGGTGTTGAACAACCCTTTCACAAGGGTGTTGGGGGGGGGGGGCGGCTCTTCAATATCCATGCTGAGGCTGCCTCAAATGGACCAGCTTGGGACTTCATGGTGTCCACAACAACCAATGGACTCCATGAACTGCCCTAAAGAATCTTGGGAACTGTTGTTGGTTAAGGGCGCTGGGAATGGTATCTCTATGGGGTAAACAACAGTTCCCAGGATTATTTAGGGGCCAGCTTGGGACTTCATGGTGTCCACAACAACCAATGGCCTCCATGAACTGCCCTAAAGAATCTTGGGAACTGTTGTTGGTTAAGGGCGCTGGGAATGGTATCTCTATGGGGTAAACAACAGTTCCCAGGATTATTTAGGGGCCAGCTTGGGACTTCATGGTGTCCACAACAACCAATGGCCTCCATGAACTGCCCTAAAGAATCTTGGGAACTGTTGTTGGTTAAGGGCGCTGGGAATGGTATATCTATGGGGTAAACAACAGTTCCCAGGATTATTTAGGGGCAGTCGTGTGCTTTGACTGTTCTTTAAATATACGGTATGCATACAGCTTTGGGGGGATTACACAAATGGCAGATGCTTTATAGCTTCTCCTGGTGGGATTGGGTTATCTGGATGTCCTCAGACAATCTTTTCAAAATCCCACATTAAATTCTAGTGCAGGCTTTCTTGCTTTTCTTCCAGAATGACAGTCCTCTTGTAAGCATCACCACAATAGCAATGTTTGTGTGGGTGCAGGGGAACGCAAATAAAGCAGAGAAGCGGCAATGGTGCGAAGGTTATGGGCTGTCACAGCTCAGAGAAAATACTACCAATAAAATCACACCCACATAACTCCCTCATTCAATTCACCCGAAGGACATTTGCAAAGTGGCTTTGCTTACAAGATATCATGGAACACAACAACAGGGTTTTGTTTTTATTGTGATTGAAAAGCAGAAACACATGGATTGTAGTGAGGAAAGAGTAACGCTTTTGCATAGAATAAGGGTTTTAAAAATTGTCCTGGGTACCCCTCGGTTTGCTCAGAAGCTCCTCAGTCAGAAGATCAGTAACAGCAGACAAGCCTCCATGAAAGGCGGCTAACTCACCACAACCATCTTCACCTGCAATGTGCAGTCACAGGCAAGCATTAGATGTGTTCATGGAAATGCTCTTCATTAATGCAACTCAATGGTAAAACCCAACAGGGCTTGCCAGTTTCCCACATGAACTGGCTGTGGCCCCTGCCCCCAAAGCATGCCACAGAATTCTCTGCAACGTGTTCTGCAGTTCTGTGGCAAATGATTCCATGTAGAAAGAGCCCCATGAAGATAGAAAGTCCATTAGTGCTTCAGAGATTAGGAGAGCATCTTACATATAAGCAGTATATCACCGCCGCCACCAACACCATCATCATCATCATGAGGGCTTTTTTTATTGGAACTCATTTCTGCCACCTCTCAAGTTGTCACCATTGCCATTGTAAGAGAACGGGGGAGGCATTCGTGGTGAGTTCTGGCACCTCTTTTTCTAGGAACAGTGACGACGATGATGTTTGGAAGTGAGCAATACCCCCTCTCCTGCCACACACAGTTCCGGGGTTCTCCCAACCACCCAAACCCAATTTGGGGGGCAATGGGGGCATGTGAGGAATGGAAGGGAGTCTCATTGTGCCAGCAGAGATACTTGCACACGTTCATCCTGCTGTTGTGTTTATGCATATAGATATTTTGTAAGTTTTTTTTTTATTGTACTCTCTGTGTGTTCATGTATTCTTATCCATTGTAAGCTGGTTCAATATCATCAGATAGCAAGTGGTCTATAAATGGAAATAATGAATGGTTGAAAACCATGGCAGTGGACCTGAAAGAAACACAAAAAGTAGACCACATGTATGTATTGCCAACATATATTGAAAAAGGAGACCTTCCTTCAACCCTAGCTGAGAACAGGATGGTGGGTTAGATGAGCCTCTGGTCTGATCCAACAGAGCTCTTCTTACATTTTGGCCTCCCCACTCACACATTTCCCTTGCATGAAGGCAATGGAGTGGGGACAGGTTTATTGGCTCATGCCTCTCTGGTATGTTGCTGATAGCCCTCGCTATGTGTTGGGGCTCAGTTTCTCTAGTCAGGAAGCTGCTCTGCTCGTGTAGGTTTCTTATGTGATTGAGAACCCTTCAACTTTCCTTCTGCAGATGTTCAGCACCAATATGTAGACAGTGGTGGAACTGGGCCACCAGAAAATAGGATTGAGAGGGGAGGACCACCAAGTATCTCATTGCTTTCTCATCTTACGTGACAGGGAACTTATGAGGGGGGATGCCCAAACTGGGTACTGGATCTTCATCTCTAAGCATAAAACAATTCCAGGGATAGCTGCTATGGAAAATGTTGGCCAGAGGTTTCTTCTGGTGTTCAGTTCCAGATAACAATCCAGTATCTCAAAGGGTCAGGTCAGCAATTCAGGAAAGAGGTCAACCACTCTGAGCCCATTGTGCAAATGGCGTCTCAGCCACACGCACACCCCACACACACCTTACAGTAAACCCAATGTGTCATCATCAAAACCATATGGAAAACCTTCATCTTCTGTTTGATGGTGATGATAATGAATTAGGCATGCAGAATGTCAGCTACAGTTGTATGTCTAATTGGATTAACTGAATACGGTTACAGTCCCTTTGCTTTCCTCCACTCATTCAATCCATATGGCTATTGAATGTTCTTTGGAGACAGCTTCTGTCCCTGTGCGCCAACACGATGCCTGGGGATCAGCTGAGAACTCTCCATGGTTGTCCCTTTGGAATGCTTTCAGAGGAAGTGCAGCTCACGGTGGGGCATTTCCAGTATGCGACTCTCAATGGAAGATGATTTGTTCCAAACAATGATCACAAGACTGGAGCTACATTCCTGGTTTTAGCATCTATACCTATATCTTCATGACATGCATATGAAAGACTTTGACTATGTATCAGAAGCACTACAGAATCACCTTCAGGACATATATTTAGGATAAAAACAAATGTTGCATATACAGAGTGATGAGTTTGATTTGGACTTCCACCAGGGATAACAGGACATAGAATCATAGAATTATAGCATTGGAAAGGATCCTGAGGATCATCTAGTCCAATTCAGGAATGTGCAGTTGTCCCATATGGTGATCAAACCTGCAACCTTGACATTATCAACACCATGCTCTAACCAACTGAGCTATCTAGCTCCATCCCATGGAGAAGACCATCCTCAGGAGTAGTCTTTTGCCTCTTGCGTCTCCCCTTCTCTCCATGGGCAAGGGAAATAAGGCTATCACAGGCTATGATGACTATGTTTTACCACCATACGGCCTCTGAATTCCAGTTGCTAGGAATCAAGCGTGGACAGTGCACTGTTACACTCAAGTCCTGCTTTGGGGCTTCCAATCTGGAACATCTGATTGGCCATTGTGAGAACAGGATGCTAGACTGGATGGGTCATTGGTCCGATCGAGCAGGGCCCCTCTTCTGTTCTTGTTTCAGGGAAGATCTCAAGATTCACCGTGGACATTTGTCAGGGTGTGCAAACCCCTTGAGCCCATGTTTCAATCTGAACTGGCGATGCAATGTAGATAAAACTAGCAGAAGGGAGAACGGAAAGCATGCCATGCTTCCTATTGCACAATAGCGGCCCCAACGAGACAGCCTCGAGTTCTTTGGTTTGCTGTGCAAACAAAGCCAGGCATTGCTATGTTTCAGTGGCCAGGAGGGGGAAAGGGCAAGCACGAGCTCTTGTAGCTGGATTTCAGTTCTGTGTTTACATCTGAGGCTCATGAAGCACCAGGAGTTTGTTCTGCCTGCTCTTTGTTAGCAGAGACATCTTTGAGAATTTGCCTCCAAACACAGCAGGAACAGATTTTGTTGGCTTAAGAGGACAGATGGAGTACGGTTTGCTGAGGAGTGCTCTCAGCCAGTAGCTGCCTGGGCTGATCAGACCCAACTGGCTAAGATACTCATCCATAGCCATGATGTTGCATCCACATATCATTAAAGCAGGGGTGAAAATGCCTTTTTTTCAGCCTTGGGGCCACATTTCTTTCTGGGGTACCATTTAAGAGCCACATCCCAGTCGTGGTCTGGGACAAAGGCACAAGTAGTTGGAAAAATTGGTGCACCTCTTTCCTTTGTCCAGCAAGGTACATCCCAGGCAAACATGAGTCTCCAAGCAACTTTTCCATCTTCCTCCCATTTGCATGGTTTTGTATCATGACTGTGACCAGAGTAGTTTCACCACCATGGTATAGAACAGGGGTCAACAACCTTTTTCAGCCGTGGGCCAGTCTCTCAGACCTTGTGGTGGACCAGACTATATTTGGGGGGGGGGATTGAATGAATTCCTGTGCCCCACAAATAACCCGGAGATGCATTTTAAATCAAAGCACACATTCTACTCATGTAAAAACATGCTGATTCCCTGACTGTCCGCGGGCCAGATTGAGAAGGTGATTGGGTCGCAGCTGGCCCCTGGGTCTTAGGTTGCCTACCCTGGAACAGAATATCATGAGTTATTGATGTGTGTATTTATTTATTTATTGTTGCATTTTAATCTCACTTTCCTTCCAAAGAGCTTGATGTGATGTACATGGCTCTCCCCTGCCTGCTTGGCTTTCATCATCTCCCTTCTTTACAGGACTAACTCCTTTTATAGAATAACACCTGACATTTCACAAATGAGAGAAGGGATACAATAGTGCTCAAATTACCAGCGGTTGTAGTAGTGATGGAGGAGGAAGAGGTGTGGGCCAAGCCCCTCACATCTTGAGAAGAGCACCCTTAGCTACTCTTTAGTAGGTTACTGGGGATCCAAAGATTAGTGTAAAATGGAGGGGGAGGGGTCCGGAGCAACAGAGTATGGGATTTGTGGACCCTACATTGGCTCTCAGGATGTTTCCGAGCACCATCCAAAGTGTTAGTGTTGACCTTTAAAGCTCCTCTGCTCTGTATACCTGAAGGAGCGTCTCCACCCCCGCCGTTCTGCCCGGACACTGAAATTCATCTCCAAAGGCCTTCTGGCGGTTCCCTCAATGCGAGAAGTGAAGTTACAGGGAACCAAGAAGAGGGTCTTCTCAGCAGTAGCACCCGCCCTGTGGAATGTCCTCCCATCACATGTCAAGGAGATAATTCGTTCTGGAGGTCCGTTCTTAACCTGAAACTGTTCTTAACCAGAGATACCACTTTAGCTAATGGGGCCTCCCGCTGCCACCGCGCCGCCACTGTGCGATTTCTGTTCTCATCCTGAAGCAAAGTTCTTAACCCGAGGTACTATTTCTGGGTTAGCGGAGTCTGTAACCTGAGGCGTCTGTAACCCGAGGTTCCACTGTACAACCTTTAGAAGACATCTGAAGGCAGTGGAATGGTCTCCCTCAGGAGGTGGTAGACTCTCCTTCTTTGGACGTTTTAAAGCAGAGGTAGGATGGTCATCTGTCATGAGATTCCTGCACTGCAGGGGGGTTGGACTAGATGACCCATGGGGCCCCTTCCAACTCTACAATTCTATGATTCTGTGATTCCCCTTTCTCCTTCAGAAATTTAACAGCTGCAGATCTGGATGTAAGCACTGAAAATGGTCACCACAGTTGCCTTGGGACTGATCATAACTCTCTGTAGTAGATCACATGCTTGACATGCAGATACCTCCAAGTTCAATCCCTAGCATCTCCTTTTTTTGTTTGCTTTCTACAAAGGGAGACCCTGTAGAGCCACTGTAAGAGATAAGAGAAGGTCATGCAAAGATCCTGAGTAGGATTTTTGTTGGATACAGCCTTCAGGGCAGAATTCATCTAACGGGCCCCATCAGCAGAAACCCTGCACAAGGACTTTCACTTGCATAATGGTCCCCCCACTTCTCTCCTGCTCCGTAATTGGTTTTGGGGAGTCAGGAGAACCCCTAAACAGTGAACAGGGATGTCAGGGAACTGTCCCCGATGCAGCGCAAGGTGGTGGAATGGCTCTCCGGATGCTACAGAGAGCCCCAGTCTCACCTTGCCAGCAGCACCTCCTCTGATAGTGAAAAGAGTGGCGAGACGTCCAGTGAGGAGAGGCAGAGTTCACAGGGGAAAGGGAGTAGAGGCTCTGGGGATGCACGAGAGACCCAGCACTCCCCCAGTCCCGAGGGCGATACAGGGGGAACACAATTTCCGTCACCCCAAAGACACCGTGGGGTGAAAAGAAAGGATGGAAGGCGGGGTTTTCATATAACAAAACTCTTTTCTTGGGGTCAGAACCGGAAGGAGCCATTCCCGGATTCTGACACCGCTTGATACAGACATGAACTTTTTAGCTCTGCACTGTATATAGTTTGCACAATAAAATCATAGAATCATAGAGTTGGAAGAGACGACATGGGCCATCCAGTCCAACCCCCTGCCAAGCAGGATAAAGGAATCAGTGATAAAGGAAACAGCGGAGTCCTGGCTGCTTACTCATGAGCAACTAACCGAGAACCTTACAAGGGGGAAGAGAGGGAGAATCATTCCGTCTGGCAAGCTGAAATGCTTACAGACAGAACGTTGGCCTGAATTCCATCTCCACTTCTTAACTCTACTGCATGGTTGTGTACACTAACAAAATGTTTAAGAAGCATCCCCAGCTCTCCTTGAATGGCCAAATAGGGACAATGGTTCACCTGGGACAGGTACGAGTAAACAGGAACTGTTTCTAATAGGGATCATTGTATTTTAGGTTATAGGGTTTCTCCTCCAGCATGCACATATGTGTGCCCATGCACACACATGCACACCCCTCCATTCTTCAGGGACAATATTGGGCAACCTTCTCTAACTAGATCATGTACACCTGTGACTCAGCAGCCAGCCAGCTCCTTAACAGGCTCTTCTCTTTGATCAGTGCAAGGCTAACTCTGCTACACCTCTGCAACAAGTTATATATATTTTCCACTGACATCTCTAAGGTAGTTCAAAAGCTGAAGCTCATCTTTCCCCATTGTCCAAATGATTATTCCTGCCAATAATAGTACAATATTGTACATCTGGCTTTTTCTAGGAAATGACTCCATTTCTCTGCCAGTAATTTCACCACCTCTGGATAAGATAATAGCTTTTTCCTGAGAATCACATCCTTCTGCAAATTGTTATCTCCAATATAACAACAAGTTTGGGGTGTTTTTAAAAGGCAGATAATAGACCCTGTTTAGTTGCTGCAACTGCCAACCTCCAGAGCACTGTCTGTCAAATGTTGATTACTGAATTCACACTCCATTATTTATTTATTTTAAGAGAGCTTTATTCAGTCTCCTGGCAGGGCTCTTAATACAGGCCTGCAGCAGGGATTCACCTAGGGTTCACCAACCGTTTTGGACAGGGAGGAACATACTGAATTTTGAGAAATTAAACCTAAAAGCCCTGATGGTTGCAACCTGTTCTGAATGGAAGAATAAGAAACACCAAGGAAGACTTCAGCCTGATTGCTTTGTTTCAGTTGGTTTCATTGATCTCGTATTCCAGGAAATGTTTGTCATGTTCTTTCATTAACATTCATGCTACAGGACGAATCTGAACTTTCCATCTGGGAGGCAGTTAGAAAGACACTTGAGCATAATTGTGCTTTGCAGCACAGAATGAATGATACTTCAAATAAAGGCAGAGAGATTAATGTTCACCTGAAATGAGACTTTTAAGGATATGTCCCAAGAGGTTTTACTATGAAAATTGCCCACATTTTCCTATCTGGCATGACCCAAGCACAGAACTTTAAACTTTGGATTGAGAAGAGGTATGAGAGAGAGAGAGGAGACACAGAGGACTCTTTAAGTACCTTGGCCTTGCAATTCTATAGGCAGACAGTGTTAAATTTTAATTTCTTCATTTCCACATCAGTTCGTGATGTGTTTTTTTATTTGCAAAAGTCTCATGAAAATTCACCAGCATTTTAATGCAAATTTCTCATAATATCCACAAGTTGCTGTACCATTGTGTTAAACTGTTGTAGCCCTGGCGAAAGAAAGGGGTCTAACAAAACTTCGCTGAGGAGGGGATCTTTATCTGTT
Source organism: Lacerta agilis (assembly GCF_009819535.1). Classification (NCBI taxonomy): domain Eukaryota; kingdom Metazoa; phylum Chordata; class Lepidosauria; order Squamata; family Lacertidae; genus Lacerta; species Lacerta agilis. The sequence continues at coordinate 86,357,819 of NC_046317.1, forward strand.
GTAAGACAGATGTTTAACCAGCATAAAATAAATCTCACTCAAGCAACAGTCTCTACCTTGTGTTGACCTCCCTCTAGACACAAGGCTGCATAGGGTACACAAAAATCTTAAAGAGGAAAGCTGCCTGCACTCATTCTACCATCTGGGTAAACCCTGGCAGACAGATTGGAATTACATAGAGCAATTCAGCTATAATTTTGGCATTGAAGACCTTGAGGGCAGAGGGAATATGCAAATTACCTCTTGTTGTGAAGAACCACATTATGCCCTGCATAGACAACTTACTGGCACTCACCGCCGTTGCTCGGTGCGAGGACCATAGAAGCCTATGATGGAATGTAATTCCCAGATAGTTCAATTTGAATACCTGCTGGATGGGTTTTCCATCAAATATCCAGCTATAACTTTTGCGTGAGTTCCCCAAAACCATCATTTTGCTTTTGTCAAAGTTCGTGCACAATTTCATTCTGGACAGATAGTCAATACAGGAATTTAACAAATCGTTTCAAGCCAATTCTAGTCCGTGAGAGCAAAATCGTATCATCTGCATATAGGAGGGTGGGAATGCTTGATGCATTGAGCATTGGACTATGAGCAGCCATCTGTTTTAGTGAGGAAGCAAGTCCTGATTTACTCCTTGGTTTATACTGACAGGATCTGTCATTGAGTTCTCTGATGTTGTTCTTATACGACAGGTGTTCTTTGTGTAAAGCTTTTGATCAAGTAAAGTAATCTAGGTTCTAGGCCCATTGTCTCTCGTTTTGTCCATAACAGCCCCCTGTCAACAGTGTCGAAAGCAGCCTTGATACCTAGGAAGGCCACATAAAGGCATTCTTTGTGTACTTAGCGGCTAAATGAGATAACACCATGCAGCTGTGTAACGTGGATTTCCCTGGTCTAAACCCTGCCTGCTCTGGACCTATGATGTTATTCTTATCAAGCCAAGTGGTTAGTTTATTTAACAGATGTTTAGTGTACAGTTTCCCGATGTTTGACAATAGACTTATTGGTCGATAGTTGGATGGCAGCTTCTTGTCACCTTTTAAAAAAAAAATAAAAAAAAATTGGGATCTGAATTTAGAAGAATGCCTGTATATTCGTTCACATATTTATTGGGAAAATTTAAATTGAGAAGGTTCTTCTTTTAATGTGAACTGAACCAAACTTCTCCCCCACCTCCAAAGCCACATTCACACCATACAGCTAAAGCAATGTGATGTCACTTTCAACTGCCATGTCTTCCCCCAAAGAATTGTGGGAGTGTAGTTTGTTAAGATCTCCGAGACTTGCTAGGAGGTCGCAATTCCCAGAGTTCCTTGTGAAGATGGATTGATTGTTAGACCACTCTATAAATTGTAGCTCTGTGGGGGGAATAAGTGTCTCCTAACAACTCTCTGTGACACGGGTGGCACTTTGGTCTAAACCACTGAGCCTAGTGCTTGCTGATTGGAAGGTCGGCGGTTCAAATCCCCGCGACGGGGTGAGTTCCCGTTGCTCGGTCCCAGCTCCTGCCAACCTAGCAGTTTGAAAGCATGTCAATGTGCAAGTAGATAAATAGGTACCACTCCAGCGGGAAGGTAAACGGCGTTTCAGTGTGCTGCTCTGGTTTCTCCAGAAGCAGCTTAGTCATGCTGGCCACATGACTGGGGAAAACTGTCTGAGGACAAATGCCATCTCCCTCGGCCAGTAAAGCGAGATGAGTGCCGCAACCCCAGAGTCGTTCACGACAGGACTTGACTGTCAGGGGTCCTTTACCTTTGCCTTTTAACAACTCTCAGCAGCCTTAACAAACTACAATTCCCAGAATTCTTTGGGGGAAGCCATGACTATTTAAAGAGGTCCACCAATCATACTCCTCCCTCAGCTTCAGGCTAGGTGTACCCACCACCATCCTCCACCAAGTGCCAGATGTCTGTTTATACTTTACATTTATTCCTTGCCTGTCTGAAAACTGAGACATTTGAAAACACTGTTTTAAAACTAGTCATGGTTGTTGTGACATCATGGATGCTAGCCAATTAGTGTCATCCATATTGGATTCTACCCCTGCTTCAAATTGTTTTGTTTCAAGGCTCAGATCTGGAGAGGAAAATGCATGTTTGCTTGGAAGACAGAGAAGTGCTTTCAAACTCTCTCTCCCCCCCTCCATTTAAAATGTTACACTTTTCTTCAACCCTTCACCAGCTTCGTGTGATGGGTACAAATTGAAGCATATTCTGAAAAGGGGAAGCAGAGGTGGGTGGGGGGTGGAGGGATGAAGGGTGAAGAAGAGATTGCTTAGTATGAAGGGGTGTGTTGTGAATTAAAGATAACAGGAATGTAATTATGTCAAAGGGAGCTGAGAACATCCAGAGAGTAAAATGGATTAACTTTGAAGCACTCATTAAAAATAAGTGATCACATTTATGGCTCTAATATCCTGTTTATAGCGATAAATCTATGCACAAATTGGAGTTTCAAAGAGGGAATAATTCTCCCCCCCCCCATTTTCTCCCACAGAAAAGCATTTTGATTTGAGATGCTGTTTGTGTGCCGCACATAATTAACGCTGGGAACAGCTGTTGGTAACGAAGGGAACTAAATCTGTCGCTTTCCTTCTGGAGCACATGCCCGTGTGTGTAAAGAAGGCATTTAGCAAAATGCAGGAGAGTTGCTGCTCATTTAAGCTTCTCCTTCCTGCAGCAACAACAGAAACGATCATTACCATAACAGCAGATTCCTTGAACTGCCGCTGTGTGTTGCAGGTGTGTCCTCCTCCTCCACCACCACCTATGGAGCTCCTTCGAGGGTGGCAAGATGCAAAGGAAGGCAGGACCTCTGTACTCTTCTTAACAGCTGTGCAGGAGACAGAATTTGGCAGCTGCAGCTTGTCACGCAGAGATGGGGGGAATGGCAGCCCCATCTAAGCAACTGTTGTAGGTTCTCCTTCATCATTCCAATTTCTCCTCATTTATTTCCTGTGGCACAGAATAGTCGGTGACATCTTGCTGGGATTGCGCAAACAGAACAAGAGAAAGAGAGACAGAAGGTGCTCCGCTCCCCGCCCCGCCCCCCCCCCCCCCAGTATCCAGAGAAAGCAACTGGGGCAACTGAGCATCCATTATTCACACAGACCTCAAATAAAACAGAAGTTCATAATACGGAAACATTTGCCATGAAATTGTTCTCAGGCATCTCTTCATTGTATCGTTGTGGAAATATAACACACAAAGCTCTGAAAGATCTGCAGTGATCCCTTATGCCAGGGGTGGGGAAGAAATTTGGTTTGTGATCATGCTGGGAATGTGGGCATGGGAGAGCACATCTCTGTTTGAAACTCTGTCCTGCCATGTGATGCCCCAAATCTTCCTGATACAGTGCATGCGGAAGATCACAGAATCATAGAATTGAAGAGTTGAAAGTGACCCCAAGGGTCATCTAAGCCAACCCCAGGAAGATTTTGAGGCATAACTCCTGGTGGTTGTCAAAAGTGCACATATTTCCAACATTCTAATTTGTATTCTTATAGTCACTGACCATGCATTAGAGATTGTTTGATATGTGAATGTCTTAAATTAGATCCTCACCGATGCCGATGATTTGCGGGACACTCACATACTGTTCTTATGCTCTTCATGGTTCAAGAAATAGCTCTTGTCTGAAGTTCTGGAAAGCTGCTGCCAGTCAGTGTATACAATACTGAATTAGATGGACCAATGGTTGGATTCAGTATAGGGCAGCTTATTTTATTCCTGTGCTCTGTTTGGTGATCCACTATTATCCCAGAATCCTCTTTAATAGCTGGTGAACCAGGAGATAAATAGAGGAACAATCTTTCCTCTCTGCATTTACCAAGGTCCTGTGGAATGACAGAGAGAAATGCTTCCTAAAATGTTCACAGTTCCTCCCAGCTTTATATTATCATATGCATGCACACCGACATCTAGATTGATTCTGGGGAAAATCTCCAGAGCCCCATTCTGACGAACACCATCATTACCATTCCAAGAGCCATAATACCTTGCAATATTTCTCACTGCCTATATCAAGATTTTCTGCTTTGCAATCTGTATTCCCAAGCAGCTTAAAATACTGCTTATCTATCTCCAGCACATTTTCACTGGATATATATATATATTGCAAGAGAGGCAATGACGGAAGCATGCCCATGCAAAACCAATTTCTCTTAAACAAAGAAGGAAGTATTTCCATTTGGGCAAGCAAAAATCCAGCAGAGATTTGAGAAGCTTAGTTAGTCATACAGTAAGTGGTGACAGCTATGTTAAACCCTCTCCAAACAATCAATCTGTTTACTTGGATCTCAGTACGAATCAGGAAAACAATTGTATCTTTCTTGTGACTTACTTTTGCTTCTCAGTGGAGCAAGCTGGGCAAGAAAGGGAATTCCCCCCACCAAGACATTGGTGTTGATTTCTGCCACCATTCCACTGTCAGAGGCAGTATGCCTCTGAAAACAAGTTGTTGGGAAACAGAGGTAGTGTGATGGCCTGGGAGTCAGACTCAGATGCTGAACCTGAGGGATCCCAGCCTGCACAGGATTCCCTGCCTCCAGAACCAGCTGACCCGGGGCCAGGGCTTGAGCCTGAAGGATCCCCACCTGTGCTGGATCCCCAGGTGCAGGCATCAGCAGAGTCTGCTCTGGCTCCTGATGGGAGGGAGGACCCATTGCCTGCAGGTGCTCCACTCCCAGCCTCTTCAGAGGAAGCTGAGGCGGCCCCTGGGTCCAGTAACCCACCAGCCTCTCCTGAGCTGCAGAGGCTCAGGACAGAGAGGCGAAGAGAGCTAAGTGCTTACAGGAGGAGTGCTCGCCTCCAGGCCCGGAGGAGAGGCGAGTCTCCAGAGGATTGGGGCCGCCCTAAGCATAGGGCCAGATAAAAGCCAGCCAGACCCAGCCCAAGTTGCGTGAGGAACTTAGTTGCGAACGTATGCTTGACCTGCAACCTTGTGCCTGCACCAGCCTTGGACCTTGACCTGCTCCCTGCCTCGCCCCCCACTGGACTGACCTCCTTTGGACCCCTAGACCCAGGACTGGACTTGGACTTTGCTTCACGGACAAACCCCTGGGGCCAGCACAGGTAGTGAGATCACCGTTTGACTCACTTCCTGCTTGCAGGTTTCCCACGGGCATCTGCTTGGCCCATAGGGGAACAGAATGCTGAAACTTCTTCTGATACAGCAGAGCTCCTCTTATGTTCTTAAGAGGAATTTCCAACAGGTATAGCTTGCTGTGTTGGAATTCCCTCTTCCACACAGCTAACAAAGGTTCTCACAAATAATACTACTACTTGGAACCAGTGGAGTAGCGTAGGGGGGCACAGGGGCAGTTGCCTTGGGCACAAAATTGTTAGGGGCACAAATTTCAAACACCCAGTGCTGCTTCAATGCAGTTGTGCATGTCTATCACCGGGCTCTGTTGAAAACAACATTTCCATATGAACCAGGAAGTGAGCTCTCCAAACAATGAAACAACTCTTCTTTTCTTATCTCTGTGGCTGCAATCTCATGGGTGACGTGGACACCATTAGGCAGCTGAAAGTGCATGCTTTCTCCATCCATTTCCCCCCACTTCGTGTGGCCCCGCATGCTGGCAACCTCCGCTATGCCACCGCTTGGGTCCATCTAATGAAGCCAAATGTTGGAAGATTCTGGACAGACATAAAGAAATGCTTCTTCATATAGTGAAAATACAGAATTCATTCCCAGAAGTGGTAGTGAGGGCCACCAACCTGGATGGTTTTTTTTAAAAGGATTAGACAATTTCGTGCACTTGAAGGCCTATCAATGGCTCTGAATACCAGTTGCTAGAAATCACAAATGTGGGTAGTGCTCATAATTCAGGTCATGCATGTGGGTTTCCGAGAAGCATCTAGTTGGTCATTGTGAGAAAAGGATGATGGACTAGATGGGCTTTTCTCCTGACCAAGCAAACTCCACATACATTCTTATTTCTTCCTTCATAAGAATCTGGACTGCAGTGTTGTTGTTCAGTCGTTCAGTCGTGTCCGACTCTTCGTGACCCCATGGACCAGAGCACGCCAGGCACGCCTATCCTTCACTGCCTCTCGCAGTTTGGCCAAACTCATGTTAGTAGCTTCGAGAACACTGTCCAACCATCTCATCCTCTGTCGTCCCCTTCTCCTTGTGCCCTCCATCTTTCCCAACATCAGGGTCTTTTCTAGGGAGTCTTCTCTTCTCATGAGGTGGCCAAAGTACTGGAGCCTCAACTTCAGGATCTGCCCTTCTAGTGAGCACTCAGGGCTGATTTCTTTGAGAATGGATAGGTTTGATCTTCTTGCAGTCCATGGGACTCTCAAGAGTCTCCTCCAGCACCATAATTCAAAAGCATCAATTCTTCGGCGATCAGCCTTCTTTATGGTCCAGCTCTCACTTCCATACATTACTACTGGGAAAACCATAGCTTTAACTATACTGTAGTCCCTCTTGAATAGCTTTGAAACGGTGTAAAGTATTTTGTAGTGGGGGGGGGGAGGTAGGTCAGAAGTCCTTATTTAGAGCTGAAACAGATTTGCCCTTGGAAGTTCAGCCCACAATTCTCCATGAATTATGTTGGTGAAAATACCCACCCCCACCCCCAGATGTTGCCTGGGACCTGAATAAATTTGGGGACAAATGTTAACAAGCTTAACAACGAAAAACCACTTTCATCAGTCTGTGATCTTATTGTTTTCCTCTTCCCCTGATCTCTTGGTTCAATTGGCAGGTAGTACCTCTAGTAGCAGGGGACGCGTCTGGCACTGTGGGTTAAACCACAGAGCCTAGGGCTTGCTGATCAGAAGGTTGGTGGTTCGAAACCCCATGACGGAGTGAGCTCCCGTTGCTCAGTCCCAGCTCCTGCCCACCTAGCAGTTCGAAAGCACATCAAAGTGCAAGTAGATAAATAGGTACTGCTCCAGTGGGAAGGTAAACGGCGTTTCCGTGCACTGCTCTGGTTCACCAGAAACGACTTGGTCATGCTGGCCACATGACCCGGAAGCTGTACGCTGGCTGCCTCGACCAGTAACGCAAGATGAGCGCCGCAACCCCAGAGTCGGACACGACTGGACCTAATGGTCAGGGGTCCCTTTACCTTCACCTTTACCTTACCTCTAGTAGCAATAATTTCATCAAATGACTCATAGTAGCATACAGGAAGCTTTTCATTCTAAAGCCTTTGGATAGCAAATTAATGATTTCTTTGATATATAAAGCAGCTAGATTTAATAAGTTGTAATTGGGAAATTATTGTGTGGGGTTTGGGAGTTTGGATTTAAAAAAACCAAACAAAAACAAACTTATGCAAATCTTGGAGTCCCCCCCCCCCAAGCATGTGGATACCTCCTCCTTATTTCTCAGTAGCCCTTTTTCTGGCTACATTTCTGGTTGCACTCAGTACCTAGGTTTGGTATTAGAGGGAGTCCTGGTGTAATAAAACAGCCTGATTGGACCAGGCTGAGGGTCCATACACTAGCCATTGATGCTGTCAAAGCAGGACTTTAAAGCAGAATTTCAGGTTTCCACCCAGCAGACTGAACAGGAAGGTCACCCAGAACAACAGATCTGATCATATTTTTAAGAAAGTGAAACAACATTCTTCTTAAGAGGGATGGTGGAGGAATTCAAAGCAGTTCACATTTAAATGACTTCCCTAACTCATACTTGCTGAAACAATATGCAAACTGGAACACATCCATCCTTTGAAATTTGCACTTTATCTGGTTTTTGCAATGTAGTTCTCCACCCAAGAAAAGGCTGAGGCCTGATGAATCACAGAACTCCCAGCCTCTGGGCGAGTGATTTATTTTTCTTCAGCTTGGATTAACTTTCAGCGTCTGAAAACTTGTGTGTGCCAAAGGCTGAAGTGACCGGTTCTTCATGCCACAGTAAATATTCCAAGGTGGTCTGCAACAGTCCATAGCAGAATTCAAAACTAGCCATTTCTTTGCATAGCAGATAAGGCAGCAGATGCTTTCTCCACAGAGAGCTCCATTTGTGAAGGAACTGTAGTTCAGTGGTAGAATACATTGTTTACATCCAGAAGGTCTCGGGATCTTGTGGCAAGTGATGAGAATAATATCTCCCTGTGATCCTGGACAGCCTTTGTCTGTCAGTGTGAACAATACTAAGCTGGATAAGCCAATGGCAGCTAGGAATATTTGAGGAATTTGATTAAATGTTTATTATTATTTTTATTTTGCAAATTCCAATGCAAGAAGCTTTATGTAAAAAGCTGGGAAAACCATAGCTTTAACTATTTGGATCTTTTTTGGCAAGGTGATGTCTCTGCTTTTTAAGATGCTGTCTAGGTTTGTCATTGCTTTCCTCCCAAGAAGCAGGCATCTTTTAATTTCGTGACTGCTGTCACCATCTGCAGTGATCATGGAGCCCAAGAAAGTAAAATCTCTCACTGCCTCCATTTCTTCCCCTTCTATTTGCCAGAAGGTGGATGGGACCAGTGGCCATGATCTTAGTTTTTTTATGTTGAGCTTCAGACCATATTTTGCGCTCTCCTCATTAAAAGGTTATTTAATTCCTCCTCACTTTCTGCCATCAAGGTTGTGTCATCAGCATATCTGAGGTTGTTGATATTTCTTCCAGCAATGAGCTATGCCATGCAGGGCCACCAAAGATGGACATGTCATAGAGGAAAGTTTAGACTAAATGTGATCCACCTGGAGAAGGAACTGGCAAGCCACTCCAGTATCCCTGCCAAGAAAACTCCATGGACAAAGACAACAGGGGTCCCTTTACCTTTTACCTAATGATGTCTTCATCATCCCAAGGACTGAAAACAACGGACAGCTCTAGTTCAATCCCCTTGATGGGAATTTGTAATAGTTGCCCCCAACCTCCATTTCTGTTCTGGAGAAAGTTTCTGCAGTACGTCCTGTGCCTCACCATCTGGTTCTCAGTTCCTTGGAATCAACATTTAGCTGTTGTTTTGATGCCCTCCAACTTTTGCCCGCTGCTGCTGCTGCACTTCTACTCTATTCAGGGGAAACAATAAGAACCAGCCAGAAACTTTCCCACAAGACATGAGACGGCCATCTGTGTGAAACTGTTGCTTTCACATCTCATTATCTCTCCAGCAAAAAGAAAAAAGTGAAGCGCCGTCATATCTTTTGTTGTCCCTCGACAATACATTCTCTCCCTTTCTGTTCACACATGCTTGTTATCACAAAAGAGTGATCCGATCACTCCAAGGAGTTGCTAACTTTATAATTGGTGCTGGCAAGAACCTAACCTTAACCCATGCATATTCTTTAAGGGGATGCTGCCAGGGGTATGCAACAGCTGGTGGACTCACAAGGGGGTGACGGTAGGCAAGATAACAGCCTACTCAAAAATATTCCAGTAACACACAAACCTGCATCAGCGCAAATGTGCAATTGGACCTATCTGAAGATTGTATCTGGAATTTCTAAATGTCTAATGTTTTACAATTTTTAATGTGCTGTAAGCGGCCCAGAGTAGATGGGGAAACCCAGACAGATAGGCAGGGTATTATTATTATTATTATTATTATTATTATTATTATTATTTATTAGCAAATAAAAAGGTTCTAGTTTGGAACATCAAGTTGCAAGCTTATGCTCTATGCTTATGTAAAATGGACCTAGCAATCAATGATTTTGTGTAGCTTGATAGCTGAAGGCATTTGTTCCTACCAAGAACAAACTTAGTTGGTCTCTAAGGTGCTACTGGAAGGAATTTTTTATTTTATTTCATTTTAACAATTTTATTATTTACACCCTTCCCAGCTGGCTGGATTGCCACAGCCACTCTGGGTGACTTCCGATGGCTGGTGACTGCTATGCAGAATGCTAGAATTTGTATGGGTGAATGTTCTGCGTGGCTGAATGAGCCATTGCCAATCAAAATGAAAGCATGGCGTTTCAGGCAGTGGAAGGTGATTAATAATGATAGGAATGACAGCTATCGTGCTGAAGATGATAGTGATGATGTATCTGACCTTATGTGATGATGTATCTGTATCTGATAGTGATCATGTATCTGTATCTGTTTGATTTGTGAAAGATGAAAAATTAGAAAACCAGAGTAAAGAAGGAAGGAAGTCCAAAAAACTCGGCGGAGTTTATGTAACATTGTGAACATTTGTATGATGACTTGTGAGTGTTTATTTTCCTTTTGATGAAAATAAAAAGAATTTGCTAAATAGACAATGAGGCTACCAATGCCTACCAGCCATGATGGCTATTTGCTGCCTTACTTCTGAATACCAGCTTCCGGAAAATGGAAGAGGGGAGTGTGTGCTTGTGCTTGGATCTTGCTTGCAGGCTTCCCACAGGCATCTGGTTGGCCACTGTGCAAACAGAATGCTGGACCAGATGGTCCATTGATCTGATCCAGAAGGCTCTGATGTTCTTAACTTGCTTTGGCAGTAAACAAGTGATGTAGATGTGTGTATGGAATAGCTTACATGCTCCGAGGCAAAGCCTTGAAATGGTTTCCACAGTGAATTTTGGGATGGGGCAGAGATTAGACTTGTTGTTTATGTGAAGCTTTAGGTACCTTCATCATGAAGTAGAGTGTGTGAGGGTGTATGTGGAAGAGAGTTGATAGAAAGATCTCGGCCAATAGCTTGCTTATTTTTTTGTTTGTTTGTTTGTTTAGAAGAGCTTTGGGATACATTGCCCGAAAACATCCTGTTTCTTAGGCCTCTTCTTCCTCTGAGCTCCCAAAATAATTTGCTTAAGGACAAATCCACTTCTATAGGTGGCCTTCTCTCTCTGTGTGTGTGTGTGTGTGTGTGTGTGAGAGAGAGAGAGAGAGAGAGAGAGAGAGAGAGAGAGAGAGAGAGCATGTACTCTCTAATTGGATTAGATTCTCCCCTACAACACTTGCCCTGATCCTGCTAATTCTGCACACACACACACACACACACACCCTGGTGCTATTTGCATTATTTAAAACACTGCATATTAAATGCAAATACGCATTTAAGGTCATGTCTTGTTGAGCCTTCATTCTGCCTCAAAAGGTAAATATCCTCCCTAATACGGTGAAATAACACAGTCCCTGCTCCTTGTAAAGGCAGCTGCAAAGCCACCCTGAGTTGTCCTTGGGTGATCTCAGCTCTCCCCCACCTCTCTAATTCAAGCTTCCATATTTTGCCTTTCCCAAGTAACATTTTGAAGCTATATGCTAAACCTCATTGTTTAGTCTTGAATAGGCACTTGAATAGAAGTCCTGGAATATGATCAAATATTCTTTTAGGAAAGAAGAAATGCAAACTATAAAGAGTTATGATAGGAAGGTGAAAAGTTCTTCACTGCTAAATGTGTATGTGTGCATATATATAGTGTGCATTTTTTGCTTCTGGGTGATTTATTCTGTTGCTGCTTGTTCTCAACTTGCAAAGGAGTCCGAGTGAATAAAAAACGAGCAGCTATGGAAAACAAATCTAAGGAATCAGGGGGATTGCTTTGGATGCTAGATGTGATGGAAAAGAGCAGAGTTCTCAGTAATATAGTGGTCCTCTGAGCAACCTCCTTAATAGGAATAGGAATAATAGGAATAATTTATTATTGGCCAAGTACATTTTCCAACATACTTGGAATTTGTTTCGGCTACATTGCAATGTAAACATACAGACACTGTTCCTCTTACAATACAAAGAAGCAAAGAAACCCCACCCATAATTTACCTCCCCTTCAGCTATACAACTATGAATTTAACAATTTAATGGCACAAGGGAAAAAACTATTCTTGTGCCTGGCCGATTTTGTATATGAAGTCCTGTAGCGATGTCCAGATGGAAGTAAATCAAGCAGATGATGACCGGGATGTAAAGGATCTGCTACAATTCTCTCTGCTCTCTTCCTAACTCGGGTAGCATAAATTGTCTCTATTGAAGGCAAGCTAACACCAATTACCCTTTCTGCAATTCTTACAGCTCGTTGGAGCCTTTTCTTGTCTCTCTTGGAAGGCTGTACTGTACCAAGCTGTTATAGGTTATTCTGCAATCCTATACATTCTACTCCCAGTCCAATATACTCCTGGGGTGCATACTGCAGGTGTAAAGGAAGTGAGTAGAGAGACGTTTCTCACAATACTACAACTTGGGGGCCATCCAATGAAGCTAAATGTTGGAAGATTCAGGACCTGGAAGGTAGAGCTCAGAAGGTCCCCTGTCCGAAAATGAGGTCTAGTACCAGTCAGTGTAATACTGAGCTAGATGGACCAATAATCTTAATTTAGCATAAGGCAGTTTTCTATGTCACTGTCCTTTTTTGCACAAGATCACCGTAGACATTCAGACCATCGGTCCTGTCGTGTATCCACAGCAGTGACCAGAGGAAGAATGACCACCACGAGGAGCACAGAGAGGAGAAACGCCATGGTGCATCTCAGTGCTGGATTTATGTAAAAGCTAAACAAGCTATAGCTTAGGGCCCCACTCTGTTGGAGGCCCCCCCAAAAAATTAAAGGAAAAAATATAAGATAAAAAACAAACAAAATAAAACCTACATGCAGCAACAGTGTTTTGTGTTAAAACAAAATAAAAAATAACAAACTCCTTCCAGTAGCACCTTAGAGACCAACTAAGTTTGTTCTTGGTATGAGCTTTCGTGTGCATGCACACTTCTTCAGATACACCATGCATGCACATGAAAGGTCATACCAAGAACAAACTTAGTTGGTCTCTAAGGTGCTACTGGAAGGAGTTTGTTATTTTTTATTTTGTTTTGACTATGACAGACCAACACGGCTACCTACCTGTAACTAGTGTTTTGTGTTCTGTAGGCTCCTATTTTGTTAGGTGCCCTACAGCTGCTTTCAGTCTGTGTAGACAGTCCTGAGCTAGATGGACCAATAGTCAAACTCAGTATATGCCAGTTTCTTATGGCCCTATGATGGGATGCTTTTGCGATTTAACAGCCTCTTCTCAGAGTGATGTGACTATGATCTTCCTAGTATCAACCTCCTCCAGCTCTTCAGATTAAAGGCATCTGCCTTGGGTGTTTATAAGCCCATTTGTGACATTATGAGCAATCCCCATGACAACCACTTTTGATGTCACAAGGCCTCACATTGTCCCTGCCTCATTGGAATGTGGAACAGAAAATGGGCAACAGTGATGACAGCTGCTGCTTGAAGGAGGTGGTGGTAAAACCAACTCTCAAGAAACCCTCCCTGGATTTGGAAAATCTAAGTAACTACTGGCCAGTTGCTAATTTCTCCTTTTTGGACATGCTTCTTGAGTGGGTGGTTGTGGACCATATCCACGTGCTCTTGGAGGAACCAGGATTTTCTAGATATATTTCAGTTGGGGTTTAAGCCCGGTTTTGGCACAGAAACTGCTTCGGTCTCCCTCTGTCAGGAGAGATACAGGGGAAACGTGTCCCTGTTAATTCTTCTTGATTTCTCAGTGGCTTTCTATACCATCAACCATGTTATCCTTCTGAAGCAGCTGTCCAAGTTAGGGTCTGGTAGCACTGTTTTGTGGTGGTTCCAGTCCTAATTGGAATGATCATTTCCAGAGGGCGATACCCAAAGTGAGGCAAACCAACTTAGTGTACCACTGTACCAGTGCCTATGACAGGAGTAGCTAACTTTTCAGTTGCGGTCCAGAGCCACAACCCTCACAGGAACTTGCCCCATAGCAAACAAAGGCCTCCCACAGTATCTCACTGGTCCACCTGGGCTGGGAGAAGACTAGGTCAAATGCTATAGAGGAAGAATGACCATCTTCAGACCATAGAATCCTAAAGTTACCCACAAGGAGGCAGAACTGGGAGAGGAGGTCTGGGGAAAGAGACTCAAAAATCCCACGAGCTCCCTGGACACAATAAAAAAAAAATGGGAGGATGACATAGGATATGAAATCAACCCCGCCCAATGGGTCTAAACCCCCCTTTAAATCCATATCAACAAAAAGAAGAGAACTCACTCTAAAACTAACTACAGGTGGTATCTAACACCCAAAAAAATAACGCTAAAATGCCCAGGACCCTCACCAAAATGATGGAGAGGGTGCACCTCCTCCACAGGAACATACCTCCACATGTGGTGGGAGTGCCCCAAAATCCAACTATTCTGGACAACAACCATACGAGAAATAGGTAAGATAACCAAGCAAGTGATAGAAACCACCCCAGAACTGGTCTTACTAAACATCTTCCAAGACAATAATGCCCACTTACAACACAAAGAACTCATAATCCATCTACTCTAAGCAGCCAGAAACATCATAACCAGACACTGGAAAAACCTGTCAGGAGTAAGCATGAACCAATGGTACCAAGAAGTATGGGAAACAGCCCTGCTGGAAAAACTAACCAGTAACCTGAAACTGACACGGGGACAAACAGAAGAAGACACCATCACCCCGGTATGGTTCTCCTTCATCACACACACAGCCCAACAAGACAATGACAAAAATCTACTGACAGCATACAAATCAATATGGCTAACCTGACCAAAAACACTCACCCACCCCACTCACACAGGAAACCAAAGACCACCACAGCCAACCACAAATGAACAATCATATCCTACACCAACCCTGACCTCTCTTGCCACCAAAGGAACACAGGTGAACAACAGAGAACCTGCACAAACAACGCTGACATCAAACCCTACATATATTAAGTAAAATAGAAACATTGTCACCCCACCCATCTCCCCATCCTGCCCACCTCTCTCCCCCTTTTCCTCCTAATGTCTCAACAAACGAAGCAGATGTGTAAAAATGTTACATGGAAAAAATACGAGAGAGACATTGCACTACCTTTGTAAATCAAGAAAATCTTTAATAAAAAATACTTTAAAAAACGTTCAGTCTCATCTCATCTCAACCTTTGGTGCAGCAAGTTGATCATTTGGAGCTGTCCATGGTCCTGCAACTGCTACCTTCTTTTGGGATATGGTGTCAGACCAGAATATGACAGCTCTTACACAAAAGCAACCAGAGATTTTGTTTGTTATATTAAGCAGTCTAAAAGTGCCACCTAGCCAAATGATTTGTGCAGAAGACCCATATCCTTCCTGTTTTTGTAAGCACCTATAGATCTCTTACAAGTTGGACTAGATGGGTCCAGTAAAGCAATCCTTACATCCTTGGAATTTCCTTAAGGATGGCTTGAGAAAGTATGAGAGATGCCTCAGTTGGATCTGATGATTCACACCACTCAGATTTCTCAGAAAGCTTTCTTTCCTACCACTGAACTCTTATTATTCTCTTTAGTTCCAAGGGAAATCTGCGCATTATTTCTTTCCCTTTCATTTCCCATTTTGTGCTTCCTTTCTCCCCCTGGCTGCTTTGATGTTGGCTCAACAGTGAATTTCTCGTTCAGCAAATTGCCGTAAGAGCCGTTGTAAAGAAGAGGTGTGTTTGCTAGTTTTGTTAGCCCAGAGCTCCTCAAACTTCACATAACCCAAATTAAAACTAGAGGCATGCTTTTACAGTTGAGTAAAAGGTTGACTCTTCAGAATGCAGACAAGAAAAGAATTAACCATCCCCTGCATGTCTCACTTCTGAGTGTTCCCCTTGAGCTTAAGGAGCCAATTCCAGCAATCATGCCGGGATGCAATGGGAATTCTCCCCAGAGAGTAGGAATGCTTACAGCTTTTCTGCATCAGGAGTGATTGAGTAATCAAATCAAATGTATTCCAGAGAGGTGGCAGAACTAACAGCACCACCACCACTGAGGCTGATTGGAAGAAATTAGGGACAGACCAATGAATCATACATAGACACAGCAAGACAGCAGCTCCTGGGGATGCATGCTTGGGGCTTACAGTATATGAGCCGTTAATGCAGGGGGAGGGAATCTCAGGCTAGGGGCTAAATATGACCCTCCAGGCCCATCCATCAGGCTCTTGGGAGTCTCTCTCAGCACCCCTCTCCACTTCCACAGCCCTTCACCGGCCTGCTCTGCACCCTCCTGAGGTTTTCTTGCCTCACTGGAATATGTCTTTGAACCACGTCATGCATGTTTGGATGGAATGATGTTTGCACGGTGTGGGTGTAAACCTCTGACTTGTGCATGGCTGTAATTATAAGATTCACATCCTTTGCTCCTGCCACTTTTACCTCTGGTCCCGCCTACTGTGTGGCTCACAGAAGATTCACCACTAGGGCTGAAAAGAATTTTTGATGGGTGGTTGTGTCCCTAGATTGCTGATACCTCTCTCTTGTTTTAACTATGCAAGGATCCACACTCAGAGAATGGGTTCACAATTAGCATATAGGACAGAGGCATATTTCAAATTTATTAATAAGGCAACCAAATTAAGGGTGTAGCCAAACAGAAGCAAATGAACGGAAAGTATACATAAGAATCAGACATAAAAATAAAAAACCTGACCTGTACAATAAATAAAACATACATAAAACACAGAATCTTAAATCTTGAGGGAGAACACATGCTGCAGCACCAGGGGTGGAGAGCAGGCAGGGGTGTGGCTGGCGCATGTGTCAGGGCATGGTGCTCTGCCCACAGGGGCGTGGCACACAGCCTGGGGCCATGACGCGCCGCCTGCAGGGCATAGCACCCAGCACGTAGGGGGCCAGCCACAATGGCACCCACCGGGATTGTGGTGCCAGGGGCAGCATGCCCCCGCCCTCCTCTTCCTCCGCCAGTGCCAAACTGCACAGAGCATGGCATCTTGTGGACTTCCAAATATGACTCCTGTGCTTCAACATGCTAGTGCTTTAATTATTGCATGTGCTGATATTTTCAAAGGTTCCAGCTGGCAACATCTGGTATTCCAGTGATTGATTGCTGGCCAATATCCCATTTTGCTCAGCATATGTTGCTTCTAGTGCATTTGATACACCTCCAAATTCATATAATTCATGGGTGGGGAGCCTCTAGAGGTCATTTTTACCCAGCCACAAATACTGCTCACTCGTTGCAGTGGTGGGTGGGGTTTGCGACCCAGCGTGGGCTTCCCGAGCCCCGGAGACACCCCCTTCACTGCCTGGCTGTTTCTCCGCCCCTTTTCTGGCTGGTCAATCGGCGGCTGGCTGGGGGTCAGGGCAAGGGTCAGGTAGGACAGGCTCCTGCCGGTGACCTCCTCAGTTGGTTTTCTGGGGCGTCACCCACCCATCCCTCCCTCCCTCTAATTTTAATGTGGTTTTCTTGCAGCCTAACCTTTTCCCTTCCTAGGTCCACGGGAGGTGCTACGGTCACACGATGGTTGCTGTTTCCCAGAGCCAGGAAGGAATTTCCCTGCTTTGCAGGTTTTGCCTTCCCCATAGCAATTGTCACAGCTTTGGAGGTTTTAGGCCTTGGGGGTATCTTTGGAATGACGGGTAGCATTATTATGCACCCCTATGTGGCTTGGTTTGCACGGCCCAGTAAAGGGTTGATTGCGGGAGTCACTGACCCTGAGCAGCAGCGTAAGGTCAAACTCCCTGCATAGGTGAAGTTTTTCCCCTACAACACCTGTCTGCCCTGCGCATCTTCAGGCCCAACCAGGGGCAGAGAGGTATGCCGTCCAATGCCTAAGCCAAGGTTTTCTACATCTGAAATCAATAAAATTGTGGCCTAATTTAATCCCATACATCTCTGTGTTGTGTCTCCTCATTTACGGGGCTGGCTTCCAGACCCCGGAGGTTAGTGCATAGGCTCGCAACTACCTGTCACTCACCTGTCATTGTCTTTAAACAGTGCTGAATGCAGCCGTGACTTTACCGTTACCATGATATCAATTGCGGGACAGGTGGAGTCGTGGCTGCATTCAGCACTGTTTTAACCTGGTGCCTAATACAAGCTATGTTGCCAACCAGGAACTCCCAATGCAAGTGAACCCAGTGTCTGCAGAAATCTGTGTCTTGCATTCAGTGCCAAATTGAAACATCACCCAAGGCAAACCTTGGGAACTATCAAGAGCCTTCGTAGATCTGATTCAACTGTGGCATATGGCACTGTTTCCTAATGAACATCCACCCCTTTGACTCTTCACCTTACTGTTTTCCTCCTTTTTTGTATTCAGACAACTTGATGAACGTATTGAGAATGGCTCGGCGTCAGCCATGCAAAATCTCAAAGAAACATGGGCCATAAAGGCATTTTAGGGTAAACACTTTGAATTGGGGAAATACCAAGGGGCACCCTTAAACCCACATCCGACAACCGCATGGTCTCAGTCAGATTCCACATCTCCTGCAGTTGCTATTATACTTTTGAAATGCAGAGAGAGTTCCAGTCACAAATCTCTCAATATCATAAATCTGTTTGGTGTTTTTTTGTTTTGTTTTTTGCCTTAATGGGTAGGGAAAATCTTTAATGAATTTTGGAGGTAGATGCTTAATTGGCTAACTTGGAACCATGGTTGTCTCCTTCAATTTCCCCAGCAGCACAAACAAGCTACTATTTGGTATGTGCTGAACAAATAATCCCATCTGTTCCCTTAGCACCTGCTCCTGTTCTGCTGAAAACAACACATTCCCTTGGTGTCCATCATTCATTTCCTTAATGAAGTAATTGCTCCCCTCCACAAATCCCTTCCTCCATTTCACTCAAGATGTAAATATGCTGCGTGGTTTTCTGACACAGAAAGAGATCTTGATCATGCAGCACAGCTGCTAGAAGCCCTCTCCATTTGCCCCCCAAGGTTAGTATCTAATTGCTGAATAGCAAAACACACCTCATTTTGCCATCTGTAAAATGGGCATTAATGTTTCATTTTGCCATCTGTAAAATGGGCAGTAATGTTTCATTCATGAATGAGGAAATTATGTGCAGGTGTTCATTGGGTGTAAAAATGGAATCATGAAGAGGGTTGCTTGCTGGCTCTACGCCTCCCCTTTATTATTATTTAAATTTATATACCACCTTTCATCGACAGATCACAGGGTGGTTTGCAAAATAAAAACACAAAAATATGTAACATAGAAACAAACAAAAACAATATCCCCCTCCAGATTAAAAGGCCATAGATTATACTCTAATTTCTCTTCAGATCGTATAAATCTAAAAGGCCATAGATTGTCTTAAGAAGACATGTCCTTGACATCTTCAAGGTCACGCTTGCACAACAACACTCAAATGCAGGTCAGCTCCTTCCTGATGACACAGAGAGGAGATTGCCCATGTGGGTAAGGGTGGAAAGATCTATTGGTTTTGGTTCTCTGGTTCTCATTCATCCCAGTCTTTAATTCGGTTCCTCACATTTCTGCAGCTATTTCCAAAGGTTCTTAAAAAATAAAGTAAACACTCATCGAATTTATTCAGCATCTTAGTGTGAATTTCTCCTAAGAAACACAATTCGGTACGCAGTTTCGACTAATGTGGACATTTCCCCAGGTGGTTTCTCCTAATACAGACCTATCCAGCCAGTCGACCGCGATCAGCAGGTAGATCCCCTGGTGATCATGGTCAATCGCGCTTGATCCCGGGATCCTTCTCACTCTCATGACTTTAAGAAATATGAAAAATAAATGTGTCTGCCCCTCCGCCCACTCTTTCTGTCACTCCGTTGTGTCAATTTGGCACTTGTTTGGCATTAGCTTTGGTCCTCCAATGACAATGGGTAGATCCCTGCCAGTTTTTTAATACTGGGAGTAGATCACAGTCTCTATGGAGTCGGATTTTTGTAAGTTATTTCCACCAATATCTTCATTTTATGCACACTTTCTCCTGATATATGCATCTTTCTGAATTGTTTGCTTGGGGAACCACATAGCAATTTTCAAATAAGTGCTGATTTTGAATGGTTTTGTTTCAGTTCACATATTGTTTAAGGAAGTGCACATTCAATAAATTCAGCTTTAAATGACAACTGAATCAAATTTGTCCCCCATCCATGCATTTGAGTATATATTGGGGATACTGAATGGTTTTTTATGTCTGTATTTTTAAGCAAAACATTCTGATTTGCATCTTCCAGATTAATATGTGCATGGGATGCAGTTATCCTTCCACTTTTGCACTTCTCTGAACTTTGTGATCCAGTTCTTAGCTCCAAACCTTACTAAAATGTACATAAAAATACCCAGAGGAATTCTGTGAAAAGCATGCGCTACTCATTCTATCTAGCCTAGTCACCAACTATGTTTTAAAAAGTACTCCCCAAAGTACTGGGACTGGAGAGCACTGATAAAATCATTTCCTAAACTTTTTATAAGCCAGATGTGTCAGTCACAAAGAAACTCCTCCTCCTGATCCTGGCATTTTTGTTATGCTAGATACCGAATTTTAAATCCTGCAGAGCTGCTCCCCCTTTCCCACATCTTGCACCCCATGGCACTTCCCCTAAATTGTAGGGTTAGAGAAAGAGATCTCATAGAGCAGTTGGCCCAGAGGGATGGTGGGAGGAACCAGCTGGGGAACCCCCAAGGGAAGAAGGGTCAGAGCCCAGGGAGTGGTGGCAAGACGAGAAGTGGTTAGAGGGAGAAGAGGGAGGAGCCTGGGAGGAGAAGGTCTCAGAAGCTGAAGAGGGAACAGGACTTAGTGAGCGGGGAGAGTCTGTGGCAGAGAGAAGTCTGGAAGCAGAGGCTGCAGCAAGCTTCCCCCCACTTATCTCCCAGAACCAGAAGAGGCTTGAAAAGAGCGGAGGAAAGATGGGTGATGCACAGACACAGTCTCTGATCGCTTTGGGGGAAAACCTGGAGAGGAGGGGATTTCGGTAGCTCTGGGGAGCTGGGTCCCTTCAGTCTCAGCAACTGCTTCATGAGAGCAAGACCTACCAGAGATGTGTTGCTGTGCTCATTAGGCCTGACACACCCATGTCTGTTGTGTTTTTGCTAATAAAGACTTAACTCCAACTTGCACAGTAGGATTTAATGCCGGCTTGTCTCTGACAAGAGATATAATTTTGCTTTTAGCAGACTCTTGTATGCAGCATTCCCCACCCCCCACCCCAAGATCTGGATCACCAAGGTAACACAAAACCTTTTAGGGGTCCCCTTTCCCCCCAAAGCATGCAGCTTTGCACACATCCTGCTTCTCATCAGACAAAACCCAAATCCTACCAAGGCACCCAGGATTTATTCAAATTCTACCTACCTAACAGTACTTGATATGGGAGTACTGGGGAAAGGATCAAACTGCATTCCTTGAAACAAGCAATGGATGGCAAGTCTATTTTACAGTGTAATTATATGCATGTCTATTAAGAAGACCCACTGAAGTCAATGACCTACCTCTTGAACAGACATGCATAGGATTGCCTTGTTAAAGGGTCAAGCCAAAGACTTCACAGAAAGGTGGAGAATGAGGAGTGTTTTGCCTCCTTGTCAGGATTGATCTTGGTAACTTCTCATTTTTACAAAGCCACTGAATCGGGAAAATCAATGTCTTTTACGGGAGAAAACCAAGATTTGTTTTCCCCTTGAAAATCAGGATTTCGTTCTCCATTCCAGCTTCTTTAATTGGAAACAGTTCTTCCCATTCCCCCCCCCTCACTAATATTGCTTGAGGCGGGATGCATAAGGGGCAAAAATCTTCATAAAAGGGTGAAAGTCAAAGTACTGTGCAAGCTGTGGGACACTCATTCCTAACCAGCACTACCCAAACTTGTTTTATTACTTCAGAAAACATTTCAAAGTGGCAAAATTTTCTCCAGGACAAACATTTTTGCAAGCTTTTAATAGATAAGCTACTGTCTGATGCATTTCATTCTGGAGGAAGCAACAGTCTATTAAACAACCCTTTTCTTTGCACAGATGCCAATATGTTCAGCTGAATGCAGCCCAGAGGCTGGGCTATGAACATGGAGGCAAATTTATTTGAACGGAGAGTAGTTTAATAACACTTTAAATTATCCTTAGCAAATGAAAAGGGTATTGCAGTCAAGGTGACATTATTGGCCCTATTTGAATGCAAATCAAGAATCTGGGTTTTAAGAATTACCATGTTAATAGTGTTGAAGATCAAAGAAGGATAACGTTTTGGATTTATGTAGCCATTCACTTGGAGAGCTTTAGCAGATTTGAGAGAAACACAGTGGAGTTGACGAATGGACAGCTGCCCCCTAGGCTCCACAAACAGTCCTCTTCCACCTGACTCCACTCCATTTATGAACCTGGACTAAAGGGTGGAGGAGAAATGTGATATAATGATAATAATAATAATAATAATAATAATAATAATAATAATAATAATCTTTTATTTATATCCCACCCTCCCCAGCCGAAGTCTGGCTCAGGGTGGCTAACATCAGATATATTTGTTGTTGTTGTTCAGTCGTTCAGTCGTGTCTGACTCTTCGTGACCCCATGGAACAGAGCATGACAGGCACCCCTATCCTCCACTGCCTCCTGCAGTTTGGCCAAACTCATGCCAGTCGCTTCGAGAACACTGTCCAAACATCTCATCCTCTGTCGTCCCCTTCTCCTTGTGCCCTCCATTTTCCCCAACATCAGGGTCTTTTCCATGGAGTCTTCTCTTCTCAAGAGGTGGCCAAAGTACTGGAGCCTCAACTTCAGGATCTGTCCTTCCAGTGAGCACTCAGGGCTCATTTCTTTAAGGATGGATAAGTTTGATCTTTTTGCAGTCCATGGGACTCTCAAGTGTCTCCTCCAGCACCATAATTCAAAAGCATCAATTCTTTGGCGATCAGCCTTCTTGATGGTCCAGCTCTCACTTCCGTACATTACTACTGGGAAAACCATAGCTTTAACTATACGGACCTTTGTCGGCAAGGTGATGTCTCTGCTTTTTAAGATGCTGTTTAGGTTTGTCATTGCTTTCCTCCCAAGAAGCAGGCGTCTTTTAATTTCGTGACTGCTGTCACCATCTGCAGTGATCATGGAGCCCAATATATATAACATTGGTATAAAATTACCTTCTAAAAACATGTCAGAATCAAATTATAGTCTAATTAGATGGCTTTCTGCAGGGTTAGGGTTGGGAACAGTAAGTGCTCATCGGCCCAACTGTTTACGCTGATCTTATATGGGCCTGTGAGAATGCTGGGATGCCTCTTTCATATTAGTTCTTATACAAAAAGAAAAGAAGAGTCAGGCTGAGCCCTGACCAAAGGCCTGGCAGAACAACTCCGTCTTGCAGGCCCTGTGGAAAGATGTCAAATCTCGCAGGGCCCTGATCTCTTGTGGCAGAGCATTCCACCAGGCCGGGGCCAAGGCCAAAAAGGCCCTGGACCTGGTTGAGGCCAGCCTAATCTCTCTGAGGCCCAGGATCTCAAAAGTGTTATTATCTGCTGACCGTAAGGTACTCCGTGGGGTGTACCAGGAGATCCGGTCCCATAGGTACAAGGGTCCTAGGCTGTATAGGGCTTTAAAGGTTAAAACCAGCACCTTAAACCTGATCCTGTACTCCACCGGGAGCCATTGCAGCTGGTAAAGCACTGGATGAATGTGATCTCGCGGCAAAGACCCTGTAAGGAGCCTCGCTGCGGCATTCTGAACCTGCTGGAGTTTCTGGGTCAGCTTCAAGGGCAGCCCCACATAGTTACAATAATCAAGCCTGGAGGTGACCATTGCATAGATCACAGTGGCAAGATCAGGGCGAGAGAGGTAAGGGACCAACTGCTTAGCTCGGTGGAGATGGAAAAATGCCACCTTTGTTGTAACTGCAACCTGCGCCTCCATAGAAAAGGAGGCGTCAAGGATTACACCCAAGCTCTTGACAGAAGGCGCTAGCATTAATTGCGCCTCTGCAAGAGATGGGAGTTGGCCCCCCAACCCCATATCATCCTGACCCAGCCAGAGAACCTCTGTCTTTGAAGGATTTAGCTTCAACCAGCTTGCACGCAACCATCCAGCCACAGCTTCCAAACATTTGACCAGTGTGTCTGGGACTGAGTCAGGATGGCCATCCATCAGCAGATAGAGTTGGGTGTCATCAGCAGATAGAGTTGGGTGTCATCATTTGTTTCTCATTTAAAGGTGAACTGACGTAAACTGTCAATTTCCAAAACAATAAGTAAATGGAAACACAGCTATCATTTGAAATTCATACACCTCTGAACTTTGCAATGCATTTCTCTTGTCATGCAATATGTACATAAAAATGCATATTCGAGGGTAAAATATGCATTAAAATGAATATATTAGTGAAAATGGTGTACAAAAATGCATTGCATAAGGAGAAAGCGCACTGCAAAAAAAATATTGATTAGGGGAAATTGCATACAAAAAAGTGCATATTGGGTTAAGTTGGCACTGGTGAATTTTCATAGTTTTTTTTTTAATGCACACTGATATGGAAATGTGGAGAACTGAACTTAAGTTGGAAAAAAACGAGAAACTGAGAGAAACCAAAATGGACAGATTCGTAGCTAGTAGTCCCTATGAAGGATGGCAGCTGTGAGGATGCAAGAAAAAGTAATCTGTTGCAAGATGATTCATTTTGAAACCTTTATCTTGTCTTTCTTTTCTTTTCTTATGAAGTCCTCAGAAGACATTTGAGATCAGTTGCCATGCAACTATAGCAAAGGAAGACTCGCCTCCATCACAGATGGAATAAATGCCATCTCCTCAGCCCCACTTCCTTTCTTCAGTGAGCTCATCTGCCCAGTAGGTAGAGTCTCTGAAGGGCAAAATCAAGGAAGACCAAAGATGGAGACAGGAAATCTCACAGGAATAACCCCCACACCATACGGACATACGAAGAGCCCGTCAGATCAGGCCAATGGTCCATCTAGTTCAGCATCCTGTTCTCACAGTGGCCAGCAGACACCTGTGGGGAAACTGGCAAGCAGGATTTGGCCACAAGAGCCTTCTTGGGTGTGTGTGTGTGTGTGTGTGTGTCCTTTGTAAGCTGCTTTGAGAGCCTCTTGGGGCTACTATAAAGTGGGTCATTCATATCTTCTTCTTTCTTTGGCAATCACTCATAGCCGAGTAAGATTGTCTTCCATGAACACAGTTTTAACAATGAATCCGTAAGTGACTGTGGAGTGTGGAGGCCAATTCTGGATCCACACATCCTTCCACAGTGAGGACATCGGTTTCCAGGTGGGAGTTGATCACGGTGAGGATTTGCCAAACATGCCTTCCTCTTAGCCCGTTTCTCCCTTTTGTCCTGAGTTTGAGCGTCTTCAAAGTCCATGACACCTTTAGTAAAGGCTGTTCTCCAATTGGAACACTCACAGGCCAGTGTTTCCCAGTTGTCAGTGTTTATACTACATTTTAAAAAAAGATTTGCCTTGAGAGAGTCTTTAAACCTCTTTTGTTGACCACCATCATTACACTTTCCATTTTTAAGTTTGGAATAGAGTCAGCGGCGGAGCTTCATTCTCTGGCACCGGGAGCGGGAAGCAGACAGGTGCGGGGCTGGCATGCGTCCTGGGGGCCGGGCGCGCCTCTCAAAGGTGTGGAGTGTGCATTCTGGGGGTGGGGTGCGCTGTCTGTGGGGGCGGGGCACCCAGCGCGGGTGGGGAAGCATCCATGATGGAACCCCACTGGGATTGTGCCAATGGGGGCAGTGTGCTCCCATCGCCCCCACCTTCTTCCGCCCCTGAATAGAGTAGCTTCTTCGGAAGAATGATAATTGGGCATCTGAACAGCATGTCCAGTCCAATGAAGTTGATGTTGAAGAATCATCGCTGGTGATCTTTGCTTCTTCCAGTACACTGTCGTTAGTTTGCCTGTCTTCCCAAGTGATGTGTAAAAATGTTCAGAGACACCATTGATGGAATCTTTTGAGGAGTTGGACTTGGTCATCCATATATACACAAACCTAGACAGCATCTTAAAAAGCAAATACATCACCTTGCCAACAAAGGTCCGTATAGTTAAAGCTATGGTTTTCCCAGTAGTAATGTACGGAAGTGAGAGCTGGACCATGAAGAAGGCTGATCGCCGAAGAATTGATGCTTTTGAATTATGGTGCTGGAGGAGACTCTTGAGAGTCCCATGGACTGCAAGAAGATCAAACCTATCCATTCTCAAAGAAATCAGCCCTGAGTGCTCACTAGAAGGACAGATCCTGAAGTTGAGGCTCCAGTATTTTGGCCACCTCATGAGAAGAGAAGACTCCCTAGAAAAGACCCTGATGTTGGGAAAGATGGAGGGCACAAGGAGAAGGGGACGACAGAGGATGAGATGGTTGGACAGTGTTCTCGAAGCTACTAACATGAGTTTGGCCAAACTGCGAGAGGCAGTGAAGGATAGGCGTGCCTGGCGTGCTCTGGTCCATGGGGTCACGAAGAGTCGGACACGACTGAACGACTGAACAACAACAACAATATACACATACTACCAGAGGCAATATTCCTCCTAACACCAGCTGCTGGGCAATTCAGAATGCTGTTTTGCTCATGTCCTGTTTAAAGGCTTCCTGCAGGCATCTGGTTGGCCACTGTGAGAACAGGATGCAGGGCTAGATGGGCTATTGGCCTGGTCCAGCAGATTCTTCTTATGTTCGAGGGTTTGGATTATTATTTTTTGTAGTATATGTCCCTGAGAAGAAAGAGCATTGGATACTAAACATTGGGCAGGTGGTGGGTAATGGGAATGAGAGACTGCCTCCCCTGCCCCCTATATAGCTAATTTTAACTCACTCAGTTGCAACCAAACCACACAATTTAAAAAGTGAAACATTTTCATCCTGCGAGCCAGGAAGACCTGGCCACTAAGTGGTGCTGTTGACAATCTTCCACCAAGTCTGTGATTCTGCAAGTAAAATAAAAAAGAAACAGAACAGGGCATTTCAGGAGGGGGAAAGGGAAGGACATGACAGAAGTATATTGGCTACACACAAACCTCTGAATGTTGTAACAGAGAAACCTGCTATATACTGAGTCAAACCATTGGTCCGTATAGCTCGGTACTATATACACAGACTAGCAGTAGCTCTCCAGGATTTCAGACAGACATACAAAGCATATCTCTTCCTGCATTTGTTTTCCGAAGTCCACAGGTAAGATGCACAATAAAGCCCCACAATAAACTCTGGTTGGTTTAGTTTATTTCTCTTTTCTCAAAATTCCTTTGGTGTCCTCTGTACAAATTCATTGGGTGAAACCCAGTACAGTGGTGCCTCGTTTTCAGTCCGGGATCCGTTCCAGAGCCCCAAATGCTTGACGAAAGGGACACCAAAATGCTTGACGAAAGTGTCACTCTGAGAATGCGCTTGGAGCGGTTTTGCACTTCTGCGCATGCGCGAAGCGCGATTTTGCGCATCTGCATGTGCATGAACAGCAAACTTGGAAGTAACCCGTTCCGGTACTTCTGGGTTTGCCGTGGACATTCCAGGACGGACTTAAAACAAGGTACCACTGTACCAACACTGATCATCCGCACATGCCAGTTTCTTTAGAGAAGTTCTGGAATTGCAAGTCTGCAGAAGGAACTGAGAGGGAGGAAAGAAATCTGTTTGCATTCCTTGCAGTTGCCACACACACACACACACACACACACACACACACACACACACAGAAAGAGAGAAAGAGTCTCTCTGTGTGTGCAGGCATTGGTGTGTGCATGAGCTGTAAACATCCCTCTTGAAGCACGACATTTAATAACCAAATTCAGTGCACTGAAAAGCCTTTAATTTTTCACACCTCTTTTCTGAGCACAGGAACTGTTTGTAAGCAGGCAAACACAGCCAAAAATGCAATTACCACCTTGGCCATTTGTACAGGCACCCTGGTGCTCTTTGAAAAGCAATACAACTTCCCTGGTTAATTTAAAGCCCGAGGCCAGCAATTTGGCATAAAAAAAAAAATCGGGGCGCCTCCTGTTCATTTGCTTGAGCAACTGTAAATCAGTTGAGGGCATCATGCATGGGAGAAATTTGTCAAAGTGTACGTTTCTGGCAGTTGCTTCTATGGAAAAAGGAAATGTGTCTCTCTCAGGGGTTACTTTGCAACTGAAGGCTTCCAAATCCCTTGAAGTTACCCAGGCAAGGGAAATTAAAGTACAGTTGCATTAACTGGAATAAAATGTTCCAGATTGTGGTGCATTAGGGCATGACAAAGGCAAGTTTCCCTGACATTTGGTAAGCTTTCCACTTCAGGTTCCAAGTGAATCTTCATTTAAAAAAACCTGTTAATAGGTAAGTTCGTGCCGGTGATATTTTCCTAAAAGATTTTTAAGTCAGTGTAACATTTGAGGTTGGCTTTCTCCCCGTCACACAGGGTTTTTATTTTAAGTTTCCAGTACAAATACACCTAAAAGGTCAAGTTGAGTACAAAGGACAGAGAAGTTAAAAAGAAATAGCAAGGATTGAGGCTGGAGTCAGGGGTAAACAGAGTAAGGATTATTTTATTTTATTTTCGCAGGGTTGTTTGAAATGCGCCTGTACAATTTGAAGGCTACGCCGGAGAAAAGCCCTTTAATATTGCCGAACGGAAGGTTCCCCTTTTCCTGTTACAATTTCCTTCTCCCCTGAGAGAAAGATCTGCCGATCATTTCAATATACAAAAGCTACGTTAGGCACAATTACATGCGAATGCAGCAGAGCAGGAGTTCCCCGAATGCGATCCTCAGACAACCAGAGGTAACCGCAAACTTCATTCAGGTGGTCCGTGGCATATCTATCTGTGAAGAATACTTACAAGCTGAACTGCATGGAATTCTATGTGATTCAAATTGTAATGCAATAAAATGCAATGCAGGCAACTCCCCATTTACATCATGCACCGTGCGCATCAATTGGGACGTGCATAAGCCCATCCTGTTCGGCCCTGTCCCCTTACAGCGCTGAAAACAGCACGCATTTCAGTGGTCGCATGTGTGCTGATTGCGTGCAACTGGGGAATTGCCTGTATGAGAAATAAATGAAGCATTATGAGTACCATTTAAAAACATACAGCATCTAGCACAGCGCATTACAAAATTGCTACAGCAGGCAGAAAAATCATTGGCAATATCTAAGTGGTCCATGGGAGAGGGGATTTTGGGAACCACAGCTGTAGAGTTTGCAGCTCTGAATAAGGGATGCAATTAATACAGATTTTAGGGTGTTTACTTTTCAGGATAAGAGTGAAACATACACAAAGGGGGCTAGGGCTGCTATATTCCATAATAATAGTAGTACAATGGTACCTCAGGTTATGTGGGTGGCGCTGTGGGAGACACGGGTGGCGCTGTGGTCTAAACCACTGAGCCTCTTGGGCTTGCCAATCAGTAGGTCGGCAGTTCAAATCCCCGCGACTGGGTGAGCTCCCGTTGCTCAGTCCCAGCTCCTGCCAACCTAGCAGTTTGAAAGCACGCCAAAAAGTACAAGTAGATAAATAGGTACCACTCCGGTGGGAAGGTAAACCGTGTTTCCATGTGCTGCTCTGGTTTTGGTGGTCTGTTGTGCCAGAAGCAGCTTAGTCATGATGGCCACATACCCGGAAAAACTGCCTGCTGACAAATGCCGGCTCCCTCGGCCTGTAAAGCGAGATGAGCGCTGCAACCCCAGAGTCGTCTGCAACTGGACTTAACTGTCAGGGGTCCTTTACCTTTACCTCAGGTTACGAACTTAATTCATTCTGGAAGTCCACTCTTAACTCGAAGCATTCTTGACCCGAGGTGCGCATTCCCTACATAGGCCTCCTGCGGCCCTGGCAGAGGATTTGCATTCGTATCCCAGGGCAAGGTTCGCAACCTGGGACACCTACTTCCGGGTTTGTGCAGTTCGTAACCTGAAGCGTTCGTAACCCAAAGCGTTCGTAACCCAAGGAACCACTGTAATAGTAATAGGGACAGGTTGGTGCTGCAGTCTAAACCACTGAGCCTCTTGGGTTTGCCAATCGGAAGGTTGGCAGTTCAAATCCCCATGACGGGGTGAGCTCCCATTGCTCTGTCCCAGCTCCTGCCAACCTAGAAGTTTGAAAGCACATCAGTGCAAGTAGATAAATAGGTACTGCTGTGGCGGGAAGGTAAACAGTGTTTCCATGCACTCTGGTTTATGTTATGGTGTTGCATTGCACCAGAAGCAGTTTAGTCATGCTGGCCACATGACCCAGAAAGCTGTCTGTGGACAAACACCGACTCCCTCAGCCTGAAAGAGAGATGAACACCGCAACCCCATAGTCACCTTTGACTGAACTTAACTGTCCAGGGGTCCTTCCTTTTAGTAATAGTTGTTCAGTATTCCAAAGCTATCTCTTTGGCAGAGGTACCAT
The DNA here is from genome assembly GCF_009819535.1 of Lacerta agilis. Classification (NCBI taxonomy): domain Eukaryota; kingdom Metazoa; phylum Chordata; class Lepidosauria; order Squamata; family Lacertidae; genus Lacerta; species Lacerta agilis. The sequence continues at coordinate 86,387,810 of NC_046317.1, forward strand.
GGCCATGGTTAGTCACAATCCAGATTAGACTACTGCATTGCATGTGGGGCTGCCTTTGAAGACTATTCCGAAGATGGTTCACAATTTTAGTGTAGTGCCAATATTTTCTGCCATGTTTTTACTGGTGTTTGATGGTGGGTAGGGTAGGAAGGATAAAAAGGTGTGAGAACTTAGGGCAAATCTCCATGGAGGTGTGCCGGGTTGGTTTGTTCTTGCTCTATCGTTTGTATAATGATACAAGGTGGTTGAGTGGGTGGTTTTTTTATATTTTCAAGTTTGTTTGTTTTTGTTTTTAATTTATGGCTTTGTATCTGTCATTGCAAGGGATGCAGGTAGCACTGTGGGTTAAACCACAGAGCCTAGGGCTTGCCAATCAGCAGTTCGAATCCCCGCAACGGGGTGAGCTCCCGTTGCTCGGTCCCAGCTCCTGCCCACCTAGCAGTTCAAAAGCATGTCAAAGTGAAGGTAGATAAATAGGTACAACTCTGGCAGGAAGGTAAACGGCATTTCCGTGTGCTGCTCTGGTTCACCAGAAGCGGCTTAGTCATGTTGGCCACATGACCCAGAAGCTGTAGGCCGGCTCCCTCGGCCAGTAAAGTGAGATGAGCGCCACAACCCCAGAGTCGTCCACGACTGGACCTAATGGTCACAGGTCCTTTTACCTTTACTTGTCTTTGCAAAGCCGGCCTCATGCACTTCCTGAAATGCCTAGAAGAGGTCATTACATCATGACCTCCCTACCTTGCCAATGGCCATTTCAGGAAGTGTGGAAGTCCAGGAGTCCATGGCATTTCAAAGAGTACTAAGAGGAGTGTTTGTTTGGTTTGGTTGTGGTTTTTTTAGGGGGCATGGTGATTCTTTCTTTTTTTAAAAAAAAAATTGTTACAGAGATGGTTGGGGAAAAGTTGGGTCCTCTTTTGTGATTCTAAAGCATGGACTTGACCAAAGCATCCCTTAGCTAAAAACAATTGTTTAAAAAGCAAAGGCAATAATCATGTGACAAAAATCAATCAATTTATTGAGTATAGCCAAAAGCAATGAATGGCAGAGGCTCAAAGCAAGATTTTCTTATAAAATCACACACCATAAACATGAGACTTGAGTCAAGCTTTAGTTGAGAATAAGCCACTCTCATGTTTCCATACTTCCTTTAACGTATTTACTTATTTTATTTTATTTATTACTTATTTCATAAAACCTGCAAAACAACAGAAACCTCAAAGCAATTTACAAAATGAATAACTCAATGAAGTCATCGGTAAAAGCAGTTAAAAACAACTATTTAAAACTTTCAAAAAATAAATAAATCAACAATAAGATTTAAAAAATAATAATACCCAGATCGAAACACATGCATACTGGATCGGTTTGCCTAGACAAACATGTTTTTATCAGTCACCAAGCAGATTCCAGGGAAGGCTCCTGCCTGATGTCAATATGGGAGGTGGACAGGAGGGTTTATCCTTAGGCAGGCTGTTTGCACAATGAGAGCCTTACAAGGTTTGAGAAAGCACAATAAGAATGCTGTTGGAGAAAGTAATAATGAGGATGCTTAAGCAAGAGTGCAAAGGCTTCCTGGACAAACATGAATCTGTTTTCTCTCTGATATGCATAGCAGCGTAGTGGGAGATGGGACAGCCTACTTGAAACAAAAATAGCTGTCTGGTAGTGTTTTCCCCTGCCTGCTTCTGAATTCCTTAGTACAGAAGGGTTGGTGGTTGGTATTAGACAACCTTGTGGTCGGATGTGGGGAAATCTACTGATTTTGGTTCCTCTCAGTTTCTTGTCTTCCCACGTTTAAGTTCAGTGCTCCACATTTCTGCATCAAGGTCCCTTTTTTGTCCTTTAGTCCTCATCAGCATTGTGGTGCAATCTCTCCAGAAATGCTTGCAGGGACGCAACAATTTCATTAGTGCTGTGTTGAATACAACTCATGGGAAACCAGTGGCATTTTAAGAAGGTAACAGCCCTGTTGGGTCAAGCCCATCTAGTCCAGCATCCTGTTCCCATGGTGGCGAATTATATGCCTATTGGTGGCGATCACTGTATCTTCTGCATTAACCTTTCTTCATTTCAGCATCCCCTACCCTCAAGAACCACCTTGTTGCTCCTCCAGAGCTTGACATTATGAAATAACTTAGAATCATAGAATCATAGAATCATAGAGTTGGAAGAGACCACAAGGGCCTTCCAGTCCAACCCCCTGCCAAGCAGGAAACACCATCAAAGCATTCCTGGCAGATGGCTGTCAAGCCTCTGCTTAAAGACCTCCAAAGAAGGAGACTCCGCCACACTCCTTGGCAGCAAATTCCACTGTCGAACAGCTCTCACTGTCAGGAAGTTCTTCCTAATGTTTAGGTGGAATCTTGCTTCCCTGTCTTCCATGTTGCACAAATTGGCATGTCTGGGTCCTTCAGTGTTGTGGTATGAGTGACCAGGAGTTAATGGCTGTTGAGGGTAGGTAAAATTGAAGGACCCCTGGACAGTTAAATCCAGTCAAAGGCGACTATGGGGTGTGGCACTCATCTCGCTTTTCAGGCTGAGGGAGCTGGCGTTTGTCCACAGACAGCTTTCTGGGTCATAATAATAATAATAATAATTTTATTATTATAATAATTTATTATTTATACCCCACCCATTTGACTGGGTTTCCCTAGCCACTCTGGGTGGCTTCCAACGAAAGATTAAAAATACATTAAAACATCAATCATTAAAAACTTCCCTAAACAGGGCTGCCTTCAGGTGTCTTCTAAACATCAGTTGTTAATTGCTTTGATATCTGATGGGAGGGCGTTCCACAGGGCGGGTGCCACTACTGAGAAGGCCCTCTGCCTGGTTCCCTGTAACTTCGCTTCTCGCAGTGAGGGAAGTGCCAGAAGGCCCTTGGCGCTGGACCTCAGTGTCCAGGTTGAACGATGGGGGTGGAGACGCTCCTTCAGGTATACTGATTCACTACTGGCACATGGAGGACCATGACAGAGTGCACAGAAATGCCATTTACCTTCCCACTGCAGGAAGGTTTATTTATCTACTTGCACTTTCATATTGTTAGGTTCGCAAGATCTTTTTGCATTAGATAGAGATTGAAAAAGTCTCTATGCAAATTTGTCGGCACTTCAGTGTGCATTTTTCCTAACATAGACATTTTGGGCAAGCAACTCACCTCAATTTTGTGAATTTCTGCACGGCATTTCCGCTAAGATATGCATGTTAATGCTCATTTCCCCCGTAATGTGCACATTTTGTACACATTTGATGTTGCCGTTTTTGGAGAACTGCATTGCAAATTTCAGAGAAGTGCAAATCTAAAAACAATGGTGCATTTTGGTTTGTGTACTGGATGAACACCTCCTTCATCCCTGCCTGCGTCTGATACTGCCAATGGTAAATTTCCTTTCACCACAAGCCTTTCACTGATTTTTTGCTGCCATGAAAATCCAGGGTCTAGTAGGGGGGAATTCGCTGCACACTGATTTGGAGATTAAAATTGGGAGAGTAAGAGCAGGGTGAAGTCCTACTTCCTGATCCCTCACCTTCCATCACCTCTGTGTCACCTGACCCCTGTGCCCCTCTTGTAATTTCAGGGCAACTTCTGACCTTCCAGAGTCGCTAGTCAATTTGACACGCTACTTGTGCAACCTGTGACTTTTCTATGACTCTTCAAAGCACTTCCCATGTGTTAACAGAGTTGTCCAATTCTGTAAGTGAAAGCAGGATTGTTGCAGATGAAGAGGCAGGATGAGAGGAGGAGGAGGAGGAGGAGGAGGAGGAGGAGGAGGAGGAGGTGGAGGAGGAGGAGGAGGAGTTTGGATTTGGATTTGATATCCCACTTTATCACTACCCAAAGGAGTCTCAAAGTGGCTAACAATCTCCTTTCCCTTCCTCCCCCACAACAAACACTCTGTGAGGTGAGTGGGGCTGAGAGACTTCAAAGAAGTGTGACTAGCCCAAGGTCACCCAGCAGCTGCATGTGGAGGAGCAGGGAAGCAAACCCGGTTCACCAGATTACGAGTCTACCGCTCTTAACCACTACACCACACTGCCTCTCTCATGAGGATGAAAGAACAAAGTCTCTTGCCTGAGACTACTGTGTTTATGTTTGGTGCAGGATTCGAACTCAGTGCTTCTCAACTGACAACTCAGCTAGCCCACAGCACTAGGTCCTGGGTAAAACTGGCTCTCCCATTAGGCGGATGCTAAGGCTGGGCAACAGACGTAGTACCACATAGCCTGTCCTGTGTCCCCCCCCCCCAAAGCTAGCCTGATGCCTTCACCAAATTAAGAGTCATCTGGCATTCTGGTTAGCATTTGCATGGGCGAGGTACCTCAGGCAGCAAAATGACTTGAGTGCACCCTGCATATTGAGAGCCCAATATGGAGATCCACCAGATAGGGAGTATGAAAAATTCATCCAGCACTGATAGGGAACCTGTAACCGTCCAGAAGCTGTTGGACTGCAACTACCATCATCTCTGTCAATTGCCCAGGCTGGCTGGGGCTGATGGGAGTTGGAGTCAAACAGCAACTGCAGGTTTCCCTACAAGAGAAAGTGTATTGGAGAAGGATGACTCCACACTGTGTACCAGCCTGTTTCCACTACTTGGTTCCCTGTGGAAGAAATGCCAGGGAGCTGAAATTATTTCTAACCTCTCATGACAGTCTTCATAAATGATATATCTAACTCTTTATGGAATCCATAAAGCTGAAAAATATACAAACACTGGTGTGCAAGTGGGAAATGTAAAAGAGACAACCCCCCCTTATAAATATTCAGAGGTTTTGAAGATGGCGAAGATGAAAGGAGGAGAGAAGCCCTATAAGGAAAATATTGGCCAGCTTTGTGCTAATTTGATTTGCACAAAGGGATGCATGAATCTGTCCATTTTGCTTTCCCTCAGTTTCTCATTTTTCCAATCATGAATTCAGTTCACATTTCTGCAGCAAACTCACAATATGTTTTCTCTTTACTTTTTTTAATCCTTGTGAAAATTCGCAAGCATGTGAATTTCTCCTATGAACGCATTATTTCATGCAGTTCTGAATAACACACACATCTCCCCAAAAACAATCCCTTTCTGCATGTTACTGATATATCATTTTTGTGCACCCTTTCCCCCTTACGTATTCCTTTTTGTAGACACTGTTCCACCGGAGGAGCACATTGCAAAATTCAGAGGAAGTGCAAATGTCAAAGGACCGCTGCACTTCTCTTGGCGTAGCAATTTGAGGTGCTCAAATTCAGTAGCTTCACATTACAATGAGAACAAAATCAAATTTCTCCCCCATCCTTACTTACACATATAATGTATACATGGCCGGGAGAACAGCTCAGTCTCTCTCACTCACTTGCTCATCCTGGGGAGAGAGAGAGAGAGAGAGAGAGATTATTGTCCTGCTAAACCACATTAGCGCTATTCGCATCTGGAGAGTGCAGGAGCCTAAAGAACGAGGCACGCACAAAGAGCCAGGGATGGGGGGAGGAGAGTCAGAAGGGGAAAGACACGGGAGCTGCCTGCTGCCTGGTGCTGGACTCGCGAGTAAAAACTGCTGCATGCTTTTTCCGGAGCCGCCTCGGTGGCAGGCTGCTTCCAACTGCTCTCCCCTTCCTCTCTCTTATACACACAGAGAGAGGCTCTTGCCAGCAGGCTCCTCCTCTCCAGCACATTGAAAAACGAGACAAGTTTCCACTTTGGGTTTGCACTCTCGCTGCTTGGCAGCAACGAGCACCAGTCACACCCTCTGCTCAGGCGACAGTTTCCAGGCAGCCTCCCTCAAAGCTGGGTACCAGTTGGGGCTGGGAAGCATCCTTCAAGCAAGCATCCTCAGCGGCGTCCCGGGAAGCCTTCTGCTCTTGCGAGGAGAGTCGACATGCACCTTAACACAACTTCTTCGCTCTACCAGCTGGGATACCTTATGGGTCAGTTTCACTTGCTGCCCACCAACTACGTGCTGCCTTCAGCTGGGAATGTCTCCAATGGTTCGGAGCTTGGGTCCAAGGTGCCCAATGAGGAGGACCTGGACGTGAACACGGACATCTACTCCAAAGTCATGGTCACCGTCATCTACTTGGTGCTCTTCCTGGTGGGGACCATTGGCAACTCCATCACTGCCTACACCCTGGTGCAGAAAAAGTCCCTGCAGAACCTGCAAAGCACGGTCCATTACCACCTGGCCAGCCTGGCGTTCTCCGACCTGCTCATCTTCCTCCTCTGCATGCCCATCGAACTGTACAACTTCATCTGGGTGCATCACCCCTGGGCTTTCGGCAACGACATCTGCAAGGGCTACTACTTCCTGAGGGACGCCTGCACCTATGCCACTGCCCTCAACATCGCCAGCCTCAGTGTCGAAAGATATATGGCCATCTGCCACCCTTTCAAAGCCAAGAGCATCATGTCCAGGAGCAGGACCAAAAAATTCATCAGCTGCATCTGGGTCGCCTCATTCCTGCTGGCCATTCCGATGATCTTGACCATGGGAGAGGTGTACAAGCAAGATCCAGACACCGTGATCTGCACCCAGATAGTAGAAGCGTCCACACTGAAAGTTGTCATCCAGGTCAGTTTCTATGTCTGCTTTGTTTTGTATTGCTGCTGACAGCTTGTCTAAACTGCACTCGGCTCTAGCTATGTTTAATACCTAGAGATCAGGGATTAGTTAGTGACTTAGGGGGAAAAATTGAAAACATAGCAAGCAGACGCTCATTTTCCTATAAAGCCATAAGCTTTCCCCTGTCGCAGCAGATGACAGAAGCTCTCTCTCTCTCTCTCTCTCGAGCACGCTCAGTTCCTCGTGTTGCTTTCTCGTCGGGAGCCCTTGCGTGCCGCTGCTCCCAAATGACCGAAGCAGACAAGCTTGCTGAACTTTGCAGGAGAGATGCTTGCAATTCTGTAAAGGCTGTTTCCCACATGACACGGTGTAAAGGAACATCTACGGTTTTTAGGAAAGTGTTCAGGGAAAAGAAAAAGTGAAGTGTACATGCAACAAACACACATGAGTCCCACGTGTACAGTTGTGAGCTGGTGGAGTTTGGCTCCGGGCTCTCAGCTGCAAGTATGCTCACCTGCAAACCCAGTTTTGTTGCCTGCGTAATGTGTGAAATTGTCCTGAGATTCAAAAACAAAGCTGAGTGCTGTCTGCCCCAATGAAATGGGAAGCTGAGCTCTGCAAACTGTATAAACTGTACAAATCCAGCAGATTTGCATGATTTCTCTTTATTATTTAGACGATTGAGTCTGAAATGTTTACTATTTAGTTTTAATTTATTCTGCTTTTGCTGCTCAAGAGGCAAGCAGCTATCTAGCTAGGGCACTGAATTTCATTCTCTGACCACTGGAAATCTTACTCAGGAACTCACTGGGGTCCTGGGATTTCCCCATACATTACCAAAAAATTCACTCAACAATGGGGACTAGAAACTTGCTTTTAAACGAAAAGGAAAGTAGAGCTTCTCAAGAAACGGAAGCTTTTGCCCTATTGACAGATTGTACCTTTTTTCTGAGCTTGCACACGTAATATTCACTTGCCCTGGTTATGAGGGAGGCCCTGGCTGTCCATGGTTATTAAGTGTGCAAAAGATGCTAAAACATCCCCTGAAGTTGCTCACAGGCATACCAGACTAGAAAGGAAGAGTGTGGAGTTCCATATTAATTCATAGTGAAGCAAACCAGTAAAATTGTTGAGAAATGCCACCAGGGCTACTGTTCAGCCGTGTAGTATTTTATTGGCTTGTTCCTAGAAGGGGCACACACGTTCCTAAGCGTGTGCCAGCGTGCCTGACGGTGGATAACATAACGAGGACAAACCAAGGCATTTGGACTGGCAAGTGGATGCGAGAAGACATTAACAGCTGAGAGCTATTGTGCATGCATCTCACTGCACCCCAATAATATGAATGAGAAGTTAAGTCATTGGGGCTTCACTGGGAATTTTGCATAGGACTGCAATATGCAACCCAAAATGTTGTGTTTTTCCACAGAAGTGATTTTCAGTGCGTTCCTAAAATTAGCTTTGAGCTAACTGTGGATAGCAAAGGCTATTCATGTTTATTGGAAATATGCAGGCATGGAGAGAGTAGCATGCTTTAGGTCGAGCAACTTAATCCTTGATTGGCACATGCATCCTGACTTCAAGAAGGCTTAAGTGGTTTGTGGATCAGACAGCACATTCCAGCTTCAGGGAGGTGTGCTATGCTCAGCAACGCTGAGAGGGGCTGAGGTGTGGGAAACTTATGTCGCTAATTACAAGGCAAGTGGAGCTTGGGTTCTTGGGTTTAAGGGAGTCGAATTTCGCCAAAACACTGTGCTCAGATTGGTTTGTGGACAGATTCTACAGAGTGGAGGGTTATTTGGATGTCACGGTGGATGGGAGAAATTCTGCATGTGTTCTTAAGGTTTACCCAGGCGTGAATTTAAGTGCAAGCAAACTTTGAATCAATATCAGTGTCAAACAAGTTGCATCGCTTTTAGCCAGCTGCAAAATGGAAAAAAAGAAAGCCACCCTTGTTTCTAAAAGGAAGCACTTCAGGACTAAATGTCTCGCAGATCCTTAGGAGAACAAAGGCAGTTTCCTGTCCTAGCAATGTATCCGAGGCCCAGAGGGGATGCCAAAGAAAGTCAAGGAGCAACATCCTTCTCCAAAATCAAGGCACAATAAACTTTGTTCCCTGCGTCTATAGCAGGGGCGTCTTACCCATAGAGGCTAGTGGCAGGGGGGCAGGGTGCCAAGTTATGGAGGGCACAAGGGAAGAGGCGGAGGCTGGATGCGGCACCTCCCAGCATCAGCTCACCACCCTCGCCTGCCTCCGTCTGCCGTGGCCACCGCGGCACGAAGCTGCCAGCTGCCCCACCGGCAGTGCCGTCCTCCCTAAAACTATGGGAAACAGGGGGGGGGAGCTTTGCACCATGGCACTGGATATGTTTAAGATGGCCCTGGTGTGTAGGAACACATTACAGTGATACCTCGGGTTAAGAACTTAATTTGTTCTGGAGGTCCGTTCTTAACCTGAAACTGTTCTTAACCTGAGGTGCCACTTTAGCTCATGGGGCCTCCCGCTGCCACCGCGCAATTTCTGTTCTAATCCTGAAGCAAAGTTCTTAACCCAAGGTACTATTTCTGGGTTAGTGGAGTTTGTAACCTGAAGCGTCTGTAACCTGAAGCGTCTGTAACCCGAGGTACCACTGTACTTAGGAGCACACTACCTGACCTAAAGTAATTGTAGAAGTCAGTAAGTGTGAAAAGGACACATTTTTGCCTCCTTTTTAAAGCATGCATACAGCAAGGTAGGGGTTCTGAGCTGTGTTAGCGACCCTGAGGTCCTAGGTTCAATCCATGACATCACTAGGTAGGGCTGGGCAAAGAGCCACTGCCATTCATTGTAGATGATACCGAACTTGATAGACCTTTGGTATGACTCAGTAGAAGTCAGATTGCTATGCAGTATCCCATGAAGTGCCACGGAAATAGCTAGAGGTGGGGATTGCTCCAATGAATCACTTCTTTTTTTTCCCAAATAATATTTATTGTATTTTCAAAAAAAGAAAAAGAAAAATAGACATCTACAAATACACACTAACAACAACAAACAACTAAACACAATAAAAAAGAGAAACATCAAAAAATATACACAAAAAGAAAAAAAATGCATCATCATACTAAAAATAACTCCATTTTCTTATCATCTTTTACGGACTTCCTCCTGTTTCCCCTTATTTGCTTCCCTTGAGAATATTAAACGTAACTTCCAATTTTAATTTCTCCCACATTTATAAATGCTAACAATCTTAAAATTCAGAACTATTTAAATTTATAACTATTAACTGTTAACTATTAGCTATTAACCACTAACATATATTCAAAATCTATTTGTAAAGTTTATAATTTCCTAGAATTCTTATTATTCACTTCAACCTATACATTGACAGCCTATCCTTCTTTTACCAATAAAAATAAACTTTTAAATATTACAATGCTTTTTTAAATACAATTTAAATTTTCCCCATTCTTTCTCCACCACGTCGTCACTCTGGTTACGGATTCTCCCGGTCATTTCCGCCGGCTCCATATATTCCAGCATCTTCATCTGCCATTGTTCAATAGTAGGTAGCTCTTCCAATTTCCAGTTCTTTGCTATTACCACTCTTGCTGCTGTTGTGGCATACAATACTAAGTTTCTATCACATTTCAAAATGTCTTTACCTAGAATACCTAATAAAAAGGCTTCCGGTTTTTTCTTAAAAGTATATCTGAGAATTTTTTTCAACTCATTATAGACTTTTTCCCAAAAGTCCTTCACCTTCGGGCACCCCCACCACATGTGAAAAAATGTTCCGTCGGATTGTTTACATCTCCAGCACTTATTACTTAAACCATGATACATTTTAGCCAGTTTAACAGGGGTCAAATACCACCTGTAAATCATCTTCATAATATTTTCTCTTAACAAACTGCATGCTGTAAATTTGATATTTTGATTCCACAATCTCTCCCAATCCTCCATCATAATGTTGTGCCCTAGGTCTTTTGCCCATTCAATCATTGCCGATTTCACCAACTCATCTTGTGTATGCCACCCCAGTATCAAATTGTACATTCTGGAAAGATTTTTAATTTTTGGTTCTAATAGTTCAGTCTCCAATTTGGATTTTTCTGTCTGAAAACCAACTTTCTTGTCTGCTTTAAATGTTTCATTAATCTGATGGTATTGTAACCAGTTTGTAACTTGGTCTTTCAATTGTTCATAACTTTTTAATTTGAAACTCTGTCCTTCTTGTATCAAAATGTCTTTATATTTCGGCCATTGTCGATCCAAGTTTTTACATTTATGTGCTTTAGCTTCCAAAGGTGATAACCATCTGGGTGTTTTGTTTTCTATAAAAACCTTATATTTCATCCAAATTTTATACAGAGAATTTCTAATTATATGTTTCTTGAAACCACTGTGTACTTTGCATTTGTCGTACCATAAATAAGCATGCCAACCAAAAACATTATCGTGTCCTTCTAAATCTAATACATCAGCATTTTCTAACAAAAACCAATCTTTCAACCAGCAGAAAGCTGCTGCCTCATAATAAGTTCTCAAATCTGGCAGGGAGAATCCCCCTCTATTTTTTGCATCTATTAAAATCTTATACTTAATCCTGGGTTTCTTTCCCTGCCAGATAAATTTCGTTAGATCTTTCTGCCATTTTTTGAAACATTCCATCTTATCTATAATTGGCAACGACTGAAACAAGAATAACATTTTTGGCAAAACATTCATTTTTATCACAGAAATTCTACCTAATAATGACAATTTCAATCTATTCCATATTTCTAGATCTCTCTTTATCTCATTCCACACCTTCTCATAATTGTCTCTATATAAGTTTAAATTATTTGCAGTCATATTAACACCCAGATATTTTACTTTCTTCACGAAGCTAAGCCCTGTTTGTAATTCCAATCTCGTACACTCTTCTTTACTCATATTTTTAGTTAAAACTTTGGTTTTATTCTTGTTTAACTTGAAACCTGCGACCTGCCCAAAATGTTGAATTGTCTCCAGTGCATACTTTGCACTGTTTTCTGGATCCTGTAGGGTTAAAACCACATCGTCTGCAAACGCTCTCACTTTATATTCTCTTTCTCCCACTCTTATTCCTTTAATATCTTCATTTTGCCTAATCATATTTAATAGGACTTCCAGGACCGAAATAAAAAGTAATGGGGATAGAGGGCACCCCTGTCTTGTTCCCTTCTCGATTTTTATTTCCTCTGAGACCACATTATTCACAATAATTTTTGCTTTCTGTTCCTGATATATTGCATTTATTCCATTCAAAAAATTACCTCCCATCTCCATCTTTTGAAAATTTTGTTTCATAAAGTTCCAAGAAATATTATCAAAGGCCTTCTCCGCATCAACGAACATCAAAATAGCTCTTGTATTACTTCTTTTTTCTAATCTTTCCAATACATCCACTATATTTCTTATATTTCCATTCAAATGCCTTTCTGGCAGGAAACCTGCTTGATCATTGTGGATGTATTCCTTCAACACACTCTTCAGTCTTTTGGCCAAAATATTTGCAAATATTTTATAGTCCACATTCAATAATGAGATCGGTCGGTAATTCTTAACTTGTGTTTTATCAGTGTCTGGCTTCGGTATCAGAGTAATATAAGCTTCCTTCCAAGTCTCTGGTGCCCTCTTCCCCTGTAATATTTCATTGCATACCTCCATCATTGGTTGAATCATCCAGTCTTTTAAAACTTTATAGTACATTGTACCAATGAATCACTTCTAAGCTGGGCAGTAGGACAGATGTCTCCTAGTACTCTTTGCTGGGATAAGATTCCTGAAGATTGACTTCCACTTGTTTCTCCTATACAAGTTGGGAAAGGCTTCCTACATGATCCAGAACCCCAGTCATTCAGCGAGGTTTTCCACTCTACACTAGTGGCAGGTTGTGCCTGAACTGAGAAAAGTTCCATGGCTATAATTACACCCTTTACTTATCCTCTTGTTCTTCCAGCCAGTAATAAGCATGTGTAGAGGGATATCCCTTTTGCGGCTTTTTTTTGGGGGGGGGGTGAGTTTCATGACTAACATTCCAGAATGCAAATTTTATGGGAATACAGGAGATTCGGAGAGGAACCATGTGTTTGCCTGAACTATAGTGAACCTGGTTGTTGTACTCCTTCCGAGTTAGTTTGTCCACCTTTGGTCTCCAACCTGCACTCAGCTCTCACCTGTGGCTACTAGAAGCGGCCAGCATGCGTTAGCGGCCACACCCCAGGAAACCACTCTGACGGGCTGGCTAAACCAGGTGAGGGTAGCCAATGGGTATCAACCCTTGCTGAGTTAGGGACTTGCATTCAAAAGACAGGCTTCTGTGAATCGAGCAGAGGAGATCAATAGTAGTTCCAATGGTCAAGAAAGCAGTTTCTGCATGCAGTGCCGGAGGAAGCCGCTCGGGCACCTGGGGCAGTGCACACAGGGGCAGGGCAATCCACACTGCGGGGCCTCCGGAGTCTGCCTACCTTCTTCCACTGAGCCGCCCTACAGCTGGGAAGGAGGAGGAGGGCAGACCGTTTGGGCAGCGCGGAGCCTGTGCGCGCCCAAGCCACTGTGTCTCTCCCAGGAGAGGCGTATGGCTCAGGCATGCTGCAGGCCCTGTGGTAGAATCATAGAATCATAGAGTTGGAAGAGACCACAAGGGCCATCCAGTCCAACCCCCTGCCAAGCAGGAAACACCATCAAAGCATTCCTGACAGGCATCGTTTCCAGGCCTTTGACCATTTTGGTTGCCCTCTTCTGGACACGTTCCAGCTTGTCAGTATCCTTCTTGAACTGTGGTGCCCAGAACTGGACACAGTATTCCAGGTGAGGTCTGACCAGAGCGGAATACAGTGGTACTATTACTTCCCTTGATCTAGATGCTATTCTCTTATTGATGCAGCCCAGAATTGCATTGGCTTTTTTAGCTGCTGCATCACACTGTTGACTCATGTCAAGTTTATGGTCTACCAAGACTCCTAGATCCTTTTCACATGTACTGCTCTCAAGCCAGGTGTCACCCATCCTGTATTTGTGCCTTTCATTTTTTTTGCCCAAGTGTAGTACTTTACATTTCTCCCTGTTAAAATTCATCTTGTTTGCTTTGGCCCAGTTCTCTAATCTGTTAAGGTCATTTTGAATTGTGATCCTGTCCTCAGGGGTATTAGCCACCCCTCCCATTTTGGTGTCATCTGCAAACTTGATCAGGATGCTCTGTGGTGTGTGCTGCCTGGCATTTTGTCACCCCCCTCAGTGGTGACACCCGGGGTGGCACGCACCCACCTCACCCCCTTTCCTCCGCCCCTGGCTTCACGTGCTGTAGAGGGAAGTGAGGGGCAGATGGGGAAGGGAAACTCTGATCCTAAACCTTCACTGCCTTCATCTTTGGATGAAGAAAATGCTAAGGCAGGCATCCCCAAACTCGGCCCTCCAGCTGTTTTGGGACTACAATTCCCATCATCCCTGACCACTGGTTCTGTTAGCTTGGGATCATGGGAGTTGTAGTCCCAACACAGCTGGAGGGCCAAGTTTGGGGATGCCTGTGCTAAGGAGTCGACCCTACAGAAATCCAGAATGGAGTCCCTAAGGCAGTTGGATGGTGTGATGTACTCCTCCTTCCAGCAACTCCTGCAGCCAAACGTCTTGCTCTGGTTTCCTTTGGACTGCATCAGTGAGGCCGAGAAGGATGTCTTGTCATCTGGGCTGCCCAGGACCTCCACACACACTGCCCAGGATTGTACCCCAAAGAGGACATTTTTGTGCTGCTGATGAAACGGTTTGACACGCACCCCTCCCCGGAGGCATACTCCATTGTCTTTTGAGAAAGACGTACGCCAACAACTCAGTGGGAGAACCACAATGCAAAAATTGGAGGGTATGAAGGATGGCTGTGTTTCGGTTCAAGGATTGTTTCAGGAAACAGAAAATTGGACAGATTTGCCTGTAAATGTGTGTTTTCCCCTCACCCCTAACTAGGATTGGGGGAGACTCCAGTTCAACTCCCCTCCTAGCCATGTCGCTTAGGGGTTCAGTCACTAAGCCTAGTCTGCTTCACAGAGTTGTTGTGAGAATAACACGGGGAAGGAAGTGATCATATGTGCTGCCTTAAATAACTAATAAATAATAAAGCTTTGCCTGCCCTCGCTTCAGAAAGAAGGCAGAGGCCTATCTTTCCCCGTGACTGAAGCAAGGAGTAATAGCAGATTTACTCCAGGAACTGTGCTCACATGTTTCCTGCAGTAAGAATGCCACTGGGAACGTTTTAAACTATTGGAGCAGGAAGCCTCTGCAATAGTCTTTAAATGCTCCAGGGAGCTCTTTGCTGCCGGACGTATTTTGTGAACAAATGTGACCTGGGGGGATTCCGTACGGTAAATGACAGTTGTAAGTGCAGTTCAAATGAGGGATAGCTACTCCCTCGTTAAAAATCTGCATTGAAATCTGCAACCCTTCTGATTCCAAACAAAGTTCTTTCTTCACAAATTACTGTTGATGCAAATCATCCACAACACGATAAAGAATAGCAGAGCAATAGATAAAAACCTAGACCCAAATGAGGCACATGAGAGATGAATGGAGGCAGAATTATTATAGAATTTAAGATGGGGAAAGTTATTGGGTGCCAACTAATCTTACCCTCCCTGCTCAGGGATCTGGCAGCTACAGCTTCCCAGACAAATGCCCCACCCAATCTCTGCTGAAAATACCACCAAGAAAAGGAGAATCCACTAAGACTTCCTTGTTCTATATTGCTCCAGAGAATGGGATTAGAATAAAGAGATGCAAATTCTGGGCTGCATCAATAGGAGTATAGCGTCTAGATCAAGGGAGGTAATAGTACCACTATATTCTGCTCTGGTCAGACCTCACCTGGAATACTGTGTCCAGTTCTGGGCACCACAGTTCAAGAAGGATACTGACAAGCTGGAACGTGTCCAGAAGAGGGCAACCAAAATGGTCAAAGGCCTGGAAACGATGCCTTATGAGGAATGGCTTAGGGAGCTGGGTATGTTTAGCCTGGAGAAGAGAAGGTTAAGGGGTGATATGGTAGCCATGTTCAAATATGTAAAAGGATGTCATCTAGAGGAGGGAGAAAGGTTGTTTTCTGCTGCTCCAGAGAAGCGGGCACGGGGCAATGGATTCAAACTACAAGAAAGAAGATTCCACCTAAACATTAGGAAGAACTTCCTGACAGTGAGAGCTGTTCGGCAGTGGAATTTGCTACCAAGGAGTGTGGTGGAGTCTCCTTCTTTAGAGGTCTTTAAGCAGAGGCTTGACAGCCATCTGTCAGGAATGCTTTGATGGTGTTTCCTGCTTGGCAGGGGGTTGGACTGGATGGCCCTTGTGGTCTCTTCCAACTCTATGATTCTATGAAATTGCAGGAAAGCAGATTTAGGCTTAATGGTAGGAGAACCCTCCTAGGAAGAAGGGGTCATTTGATGTTGGGGCAAACTTGCCTCATGCTTTTGACAGCCTTTCAGGTACTTGAAGACAGAAATCATGTCTCCACTTCACCTTCTCTTCTCCAAGCTAAACACACCCAGGTCCTTCGACCATTCCTAATAGGGCTTGGGTTCCCATCAGTCAGTGAGAAATGAGAAATGGCATGTGTGGCAGAATCAGTAAGGGGAGGCAGGATCAGTGCTGTAAGAGAGAGATAAAAGAAGGCATCCAATGCAAAAGGAGAGCAGTCACCTGGTATAGCACTAAAAAGAATTTAGGAGGAAGACTTGAGTGTTGAGATTGGCTTAGGAGAATGGTGAAGAATATGGATACAAAATAACACTAAGATTCCTATGAGCAAGAATTCATGGAGACATCCCGAAAGGAATCCATTGTTTTGCATTTAACACCGGGCAAATATAACGAGGGCTGGATCTAGACACATTTTTAAAAAAATCGCATTTCAGGAAAACGTGTTGTAAAACTCATAATGGGAAATCACGTTGCTGAAGGATCGAACTCTACAGCGCCATCTGGTGTCACAGTGTTATAACGCTTAAAAAAACCCTAATGTAGCTGAGTCCAATATCAGCCCTCAAGTCTCACCCAAATATTGGTGGGGTTTTAGCATCAAGGGTACCTTTTATGACATGTGGTAGTCTTGTGATGAGGCATCAAAGTTCTGCACTCTGGTTTTCAAGGGGATAAGGGAGATCACTCGACAATAAGGGTTGCAGAATCCACAACTGGGGTTGCTGTCCCTTTCTGACGAAGAGCAGAAAAGCTTACTTTACAAAGAACTGGTAGATCATCTCTGTTAGTGGCTGCTCAGCAGCTTGTCACCTGGAACTGGAAAACTTTGAACAACTTAACATTAGGCTCTGGTTGGCCACTGGGAGCACAGGATGCTGTACTGTGTGGGTGATCGGCCTGATCCAGCAGGCTTTTATTTTATTATAAGCAAATCCTTTGGGTGAGTTCCTACAGGAGTTCCTCAATGTGTGTTCAGATCCCACACATGCTCTTTGCTCGCGTTGCCTCTGTAGGGGAAAGCCAGGCTGACATGTGGAGGTTGAGGAGAATGGAATGGTGGACCATCTCTGTGCCCTGGCTATTCCTAGCTTTGGTTAACTAAATGGGGATTGAAAGCATGTGCTCCAAACAGGGGAAGTCAGAAACAGTTATTGGGTGCTACTCAGCTGCTTGATCCCATGCGTCTGGTCTAATGCTGTTTCCTCCTTTGGATAGGAGTTAAAAACAGCTAGAAAGGAACCCACCTGTTCCCCCTCCCTCTTTCCATCCCTTTAAGTTATTCTTTCTCTTGTTAGGAAAATGTCAAGAGACATCGAGTTAAACAAGCATCCTACTTCCTTCCCGCCTCGAAATTACATTTCTCTGCTTACATTGTCAGATCCACGCTCTATGGCAACAGATTGTGGTTGCAACAGCAGCAAAAGAAAACTAAAAAAAAAAGAAAAAAGAAAAGGAAACCACTTTGAAATGAGCAGAATTCTTGCGAGGCGAAAGAATAGCACTGAAGGCACAAAGGGTGGCTGTCTCCCAAGTACCATTTTCAAAGGAGGAATTCGGCGTCTTGTTAGCTTGAGGCCGTTCTGTTTTAAAAAGCAGCAGCAACTTCTGGGAGCCTTAAAGTGGGGGGTGGGTGGAAATGCAGTCTCTGTGCTGGGGGGATATGAATGTGCTATGTAAAATGAATTCAGTAATGCTTGCTGTGCTTCTGGGTGATTTACTGCTCTGGATCTGCCCCATTCCATAGGAAGGAATAATCCTGCTTCATACCTGCTCTGCATCAGGCATGACTGAATAGCTCGATCATTCCAATGTTGGGACACACACAGCAAAATTATCCAGTCACTGCTCTGGTCTCATGTAGCGATTTTGCCAGAGTAGATGGTCTACTCCAGAGGTCTCCAAACTATGGCCCGGGGCCCGGATATGGCCCGAGGGACTCATTTATCCATCCCCCAGCGCCCCCCAGCACCTGCTGCCTCTGCCCGCTCTTACCGCCGCAGCGTGGTGCGGCTGTCCACTTCCGGGTTGGAGGAGCACCAGAAATAGCTTGAGCGCATACGCAAGCATTACTTCCGGTGCACATCCGGGTCAGAGGAGGCCCGTGCACATGTGCACAAGCTATTTCCAGTGCTCCTCCGACCCGGAAGTGCGTCAGAAATAGCGTGTGTGCACGTGTATGGGCGCGCGCTCCCCAGCCCTCCGGCCCGCAGCACGATCGGCGCTGGAGACACCGGCCTGAGGCACGGTAACTTTGCTGACCCCTGGTCTACTCTGACTGACAGTTCTTCAAATCCCAGGCTAAGTACCTTTACCGTCACCTGTTGCCAAGGCTTGTCTGCATGCCAAGGATATGCTAAAGGCTGGCCTCTGTCCCACATCCCATAGGAAAGACTCTCTGGATCATGAAGAAACATTGGCGATAGGATTCTCTGAGGATGGATCAACTATACTCCTTAATACTCTGAAAGCCAACCTTTTCTGGCATGCACATGAAATGTGACTCCAATCTTAATGCAGGAAAGAAGCATGCTTCCTTTATCATGCATTTGGGTAACCCTGCTGTGACATCAATGGAAGTCAGGGGGCCATACTTAAAAGCTCTTAAAATTGGCATGATCCAGAACATCAGGTCACACCCCACCCTGTGATCTGTCAGAGTTTATAATAATAATAATAATAATAATAATAATAATAATAATAATAATAATAATAATAATAATAATAATAATAATTTATTATTTATACCCCGCCCATCTGGCCGGGTCTCCCCCGCCACTCTGGGCGGCCTCCAACAAATACCAAAATACAGTACAGAGTCACAAATTAAAAACTTCCCTAAACAGGGCTTTAGTTTGCCTGACTTCATTTCCTGTCCCGTGTTACCTTAATGTTTCGCCCTGTAAAATGGGGACAAAAATTTGTGTAAATAAGAGCACACGGAAAAATGGAAAATCTGGTCTAGCATCCAGTTCTCACAAATTGTCCAATCAGTTGCCTACGGTAAGCTAACAAGTAGGATCTCAAAAAGGGGTTGGATGGTCATCTGCCAGAGATTCTTTGGCTGCATTTCAGGGAGTTAGCCTAGATCAGCCTTGGGGACCCTTCCAACTCTTTCATCATGTGATACTATGACCCAAGTACAACTGTGCTCTCCCCAGTTGTAGATTCCCAGCAGTTAATATCCGGAGGCATCCCGTCTCCCACAAGAGAGAAAGAACACGATCTAGACAGACGTTTTGCCTTGTTCTTTCAGGACGGCTGGTTTCATTATGCCTCCTTCGTGTGCAGCCCTGCAGATCTCTTCCTTCTGCCTTTTAATTGCTGCAGCTCTTTACTTTAATGGAGTGCCTGTAATCCAGGTAACTTGACATGGATCAATAAACCACTGGCCTCCTGTTGAGTAAGGCATCCGATCCCTCCCTTCCTTTCCTTTGCATTTCGGATTCTGCGGTCTCAAACTGAGATAGTCTTCATGTGCAGAAGCAAGCTACTTGATCAAGGCCTGTCATTGACTTTTTGGCTGAGCAGTGAGAGATATGGACATATGAAAGTGATTTACAATGAGGATGGTGAAGCTGGGCCCTCCACTGAAGATGTTTTGAACTACTGCGCCCATCATCTCTGACTACTGGCCATGCTGATGGGAGTTGGTGTCCAACGTTACTTAGAGGGCTGCAAATAGGGAGAGACAAATGTATAAATTTCTCATTTTAAAAAAATCTTATGCTCGGTTCTACGTATTTCCACATCAGTTGGCTATTTTTAAAAAAAGTCCTCATGAAAATTCGTCAATGTTTTAGTTCAAATTACTCCAAATATACACACTTTTCTGTGCATTTCCCTCTAATATGCTCTCCCCAGGGAGGCTCACCTGGTGCCTTTAGACACCAGTCAAAAATATTCCTCTTCTAATTAAACAATCTAATGCCTTTTAAACTCTGTGTGCTGGGAGGGGTTGCTGTTTTTGTTTGTCACTATGGTATTATTCTTATGTTTTTATATTGTAAACCACCCTGTGATCCTCAGATGAATTAATTGATTAATTAATTAATAATCGCAAAGCAATTTCCCCTGATATAATGCTTTTTTGCTCATTATTTTCACTAATCTATGCCTTTTAAAGAAATGTACACTCTACCCAAATTTATGCATTTTTGTACATACTATTACTTGGTCCATGGATTGCATTGCAAAATTCAGAGAGGAGCAAATTTCAAAGGATAACTCTATTTCAATCTGCAAGTGGTTTTCAAAAATGTGTAAATGTTAGGCTGGACTTCAAATGTTCCATCCCTTGGCACAGGCTCCCATCCCTTCCTTACAATGAATCACACCAGCCTGCCTCTAGCCCAGAGTTGCATATTTTACTTTGACTAGTAAAGACTTTCCATGATCTCAGGCAGGGATCCTTCCCAAAATTCTTGCCTTTAGATGCTTTTAATTGTAGATGGCAAGGACTCAACCTGGCAGTGACATAGTGCAACAGACACATTTGGGAGCACAGCCCCAGTACTTTTTTCACAGCAGAAGCAATTGCCTCATTTGCTGGAGCAGTAGTTGCCACCGCTGGACCACAACTCCCATATCTTTGACCATTGGTCACACTGGTGGGGGCTGATGGGAGTTGGAGCCTAACAATATCTGCAGAGCGATAAGCTACCCACGCCCCAGCAATGCTGAGTGTCAGGTGGCAGAGGATCCAACCCCTATGGCAGGTTGCCAGGAACGGATAAGACAACGAAAAGTTCTTACCAACTGCTTTTTATTCAATATTCACAGAGAGAGGCTTGGAAATGCAGCCTCTTGGAATAATGGCATTGCCCTGGGTGAGTCTCCACCCTCTCCCTCTCTCATGTGCCACAGCTATGGGTGCTGAAAAGTGCCTTCTGCGTTTGAGCTCTTTGCTCTCCTACTTTCAACGCTCTCCAGGTTCTGGGAGTGGGGGGTCTGGAATGCTTTCTAAAGACACTGTGTCCATCAGCTGTCGCCCCTCTGGTGCTTCTTCTTCTTCTTCTTCTTCTTCTTCCTCCTCCTCCTCCCCTCCCATTATTTCCAGCTCCCCCCCCCCCATCTGCCTCTGAGCTGTGATCTTCCTCAACCCCCTGCTGTAATTCTGAACTGTCTTCTTCTTCTCTGGAAGGGTCAGGCTGGGGAGGCAGTCTCCACCATTCCTCCTCTGCCCAGTCCCTGACACTGAGCAACAGCAGAGCCTCAGGATCTGTCTAAGTGCTGAGGATTCTGTTCTGCACTGCATTTTTTAAACTTAATAGAAATGTTGGAGAACAGCACCAAAAGGAACAGCGAGGTGAGAAAGAATCAAGCTTGTGGATCTGAATTCTGCCTTCCTATGGCATAAATCTTTTATTCGAGGGAAGGCTGTGTGATGTCACATCACAAAAGAAAGGCAGCTTATCTTCCTGAACGTGCATGGCATTTCCCAAGAATGACTAATCCTACCCTCATTGCACCAGGAAGCCCGTCTTGTGGCTGGATAGAAATTAAATAAGTCTTTGCTTTCACTACTTTATATAATCACTTGGCTTACTGAGCTTTGCCAGTTCTTACATAATTTTGTGTATGTGTCTGTTGATTATAAAGCATTTGCTTTTCCTTGCAAGCCGTCCGTGGCAGGGAATTTAAAAAAGCAAGGAGGGTTTTTTGTGGGGGGAGGGGGCGCAGATGGAGTTTGCAACCCCACGTTTTCTTTCTCCCCAATTTCCATGGAAGTTTGCACAAAAGCAGAAGGGCAGAAGTCAATTTTGCTGGTCCTTGCTTGTGGAAGAGACCAAGCAAATCTCATTCCCAGCTTTAATCTTTAAAGCAGCCATTTAATTGACTCCTTCCGTTCCTCGAACACTTTCATTATGGTGCCCTTCAGACATGATTGGCTTCCAAGCACCCGGAGGCTGTGTGTGAACAATGGAACCACATGGTTTGAGCTGAGTGCATGGGTGGACTGATTACGGGATGTCTGCCACCCCACCTCCATTCATGTTTTGACTGCTGTTAATTTAAAACAAACAAACAAACACGCTATACCCAGACAAACTAAAATTCTGTGCCAAAAAGTGCTGGATTCTGTGACCAGTAGGCCTTATGCCTAGAATAGTCTTGGCAACAGTCCCCCTGGGCTGAAAATGCTGGTGGTCACTGCCAGGTCAGTGAATGGCAAAACTACAGCCAGGGGCGTAGCAAGGGGGGGCATAGGGGGTGGACTGCCCCAATTTCCATAATGGAGGGGGTGACAAATTATCAAGGAACAATTACTGCCCTACTAGAGTGGTTCATAAAAAACTTTTTAAAAAAAGTCTGCTCCAAAGGTCTTATCTTACTATACTAGGGATTATATAGCTATGTATGAAATTTCATGCATATCGGTTAATATCTTGACCTTCCTCCACCAAAATAGCTGTTCACTTGGCTGTTTTCCTATGTCGTGAAGGCTGAAATTTCAGTTCAGAGAACACTTACTGTTCCCAACCCTAACCCTGTGGAAAGCCATCTAATTAGACTTTAATTTGATTTTGAGATGTTTTTAGGAGGTAATTTAATTATTGTTTGATTTTATACCAAAGTTATGTATCTGATGTTAGCCACCCTGAGCCCGACTTTGGCTGGGGAGGGCGGGATATAAATAAAAGTTTTTTTATTATTATTACTTGTTATTATTCCTTTGTAAGAAAATATGAAATAACGTAAAACCATTTTTGCAGGGGGGGATCAATGGGGGTGGTGACAGTAAATTTTCCGCACCGGGTACCACCTGACCTTCCTGCGCCTCTGGGGGGGGGTTGACAAAAAAAATTTTGCCCCCGGGTACCAATTTACCTTGCTACGCCTCTGACTACAGCTATGCAAGGCTTGACTCTGAGTAAGCATGTGGCCTGTGTTGTATTTCAGAGACCTGGTTAGATGAAACTGGAGGGGAGGGGTAGTCTCTCTCATCTCTGCCCACCAGGATTCTCTGTACAGCAGCAAGCAAGTTCTGGGGGGCAGTGAGGTGGAGCTGCAGTCAGGGGCAGAGTTTGGTCTTTCAAATTTCAGCAGTGCTCTATGTGGGGCCAAAATTCAGTGCTCCCCCACCTCTCACCTTCCATTCTTCTCCATCCACTATGTCATAGTTGTGATGCCCTGTAGCACCCTGTAGTTTCGGTACCCACTGCTGTGAAAGCAGTTGAGCTGCCCAAAATCCTCTTCTGCTGCAGCGGTCGATTGTTACTGTGCCCTTCCTGGCCAGTCACCTTCTCCCAAAGGCTGCTGAGTTCAGGGGCGCTGACTTGACCCCCAAATTGAGGGGGCACGGTCACGTGACATGGAGAGCGATCTTCACACTTGCTCGTCCCAGCCGCAGCCTGGCTCCCAGGCTCCTGAGCTACTAGGCAGAGGCTGGGGCACATGGAGAGTGCCTGGTGGGGGGTGGGGGGAACCCCCTCAATATTGGGGGGGCAGGAGCCCCTTGCGCCCCATATACCTGGTCCCCTGGCTGGGTTCAAGTGAAGGTGGGTGGCAGGGACAGAATAGGGACTTGATTAGTATTGTTGTTGTTGTTGTTCAGTCGTTCAGTCATATCCGACTCCTCGTGACCCCATGGACCAGAGCACACCAGGCACACCTATCCTTCACTGCCTCTCGCAGTTTGGCCAAACTCATGTTAGTAGCTTCGAGAACACTGTCCAACCATCTCATCCTCTGTCGTCCCCTTCTCCTTGATTAGTATACCACTCTGCTAAACCACTGAGCCTCTTGGGCTTGCCGATCGGAAGGTCAGCAGTTCAAATCCCCATGATGGAGTGAGCTCCTTTTGCTCTGTCCTGGAGCCTGCCAACCTAGCAATTAAAAAGCACACCAGTGTAAGTAGATAAATAGGTACCGCTGTGATGGGAAGGTAAACAGCATTTTTGTGCACTCTGGTTTCTGTCACAGTGTTCTGTTGTGGCAGAAGCAGTTTAGTCATGCTGGTCACATGACCCAGAAAGCTGTCTGTAGACAAACGCCAGCTCCCTCGACCTGAAAGCGAGATGAGTGCCGCAACCCCATAGTCAACTTGGATTTTACCTTTTACTGCTATGCTGATTGATAGTCTCCCTTCCTGAGCTACCCAGAGTGATCTCTGGGTTGGTGCTGGAGTCCCCATGGTTTGTTGGGCCAGGGGACTTTAACAGTCATGTTGAGGCTCCCCGGTCAGGTCAGGAGTGGCTCAGGATTTCATGGTTTGCCATGACAACCATGGGTCTGTCCCAACTAATATCTGGCTCCACCCATCCTGCAGGCCACACTATAGTTCTGTTGTCATGGTCAGATGCACTGGAACTCAGTCTCTGCACAAGTCAGGGAGGGACAATTAAGGTGGAGGCTGATGAATCCGGATGATTTCCTGGTGGCCCTTGGGGAGTTTTCTGTTTTCTCTTCAGGTGATTTTGTTGAAGCCCTGGTAGAACTGTGGAACGGAGAAATGACCAGGGTGCTGGACATGGTTGCTCCTGAGTGTCCTGTCTCACAGAGTGGCGCCAAACTACCTCCCTGTTTTTCTGGGCAGCTGGTGGTTTTCTAGGGAGCATGTGATTTGGTAACTAAAGTGACAGTGGCAGAAAACTCTTATTTTGCTTATGCCCAACAGACAGGAAATTTTCTTCAGCCAACCCTCTGTCTTTGGAGTTTTCAGTCAGTGTTGACCTCATGCTTTCAAACATATCTCTGCACCCATACGGACTAGAAACTTATGCTTATTTTTAAAAAGTGGAAATTCCCAGGAAGTTAACCTTGTGTGTGTGTGTTTTTCTGCACCCTTGGGTTTGTGGCTTCTGCACTAGCAGACACAGCCCTGCAGTCTGGCTCTCTGAGCAAAAAGAGACGTGAAGTTACATGAATGCACACATTTTATGGGCCTGGTTTTTTCCCCTCTTATGTAAATAGCAGTCACAGATGTAGGTGAGCTCAATGAGAATTAGGACTAGGTTGCATGGGAAGGAAAGCAAATCCTTTCACACCATGCTGAAGCCTCAGCCAGGGGGTCCTAGAAAACAGCATTTTAAACTTTGTGGCTCCAATCGTAACTGATCTCCCAGGGCTAATAGCAGGGAGGGGGGCAATTTTCATTGGGACTGCAGCATGGAGAAAATAGAATAAACTCCCTCTCCCTCTCATGCAATACCCTGAATGCCCCCTTCCCTTGACTGCTATTTTCATGGAGAAAATCAGGCATGTTAAATGCACACGAAGCACACAAAAGTAATGTCACATCTCTTTCGGTCTCTGTGTGGTTCCTCTTCCACGACTCACCTTTGCAACAGACCTTTGCCAAGCCCTCTGAGGTCCTAAGGCTCTGGACAATTTAAAAAGGTGTGAGCAAATCAAGTTTGTTTTGCTAGTCTTCTTCAAGGCGATCTAGGTTTAAAGTGCTTCTCTCTGTCTGTCTCTCTTCTGGGGTGGAGGACACAAAGCTTCCAAGAGAATTTCCAGCTTTTAGCATGTTTTGCTCCCAGCAGTCTTTCCTGCGATTCCATGTGGCTCCTTGCATAGCTGCATTTCCTATATACCCCACTTACTTAAAATGCTGCCTTCTTAAAATGCCACGTTAAAAGGAGGCAGAGAGGCAGCCTGACGGCTCCCTCTGAAAGAGCGACATACTTTGGGGACCACCGTGGACCAGAATGACCTCGGGCCTCTCACTCCAGATAGAGGCAGGCACTGGGTTTCTTTGGTATTGCTCACACAGCCAGGGAACTGGGAGGAATTGAGGACAGCCTTCGTCGATGTAGGACATCCTTCCTCAACTCGGCGCCCTCCAGATTGCAACACTTGTCATCCTTGACTGTTGGCCATACTGGTTGGACAAGGCTTGTGGGTGATTTTCAGGGAAGGGAAAAGACTTTCCTGTTCTCTTTCTCCCCGCGTCATTGTGAGCAAAACAGCCCAACTGGATCAGACCAAAGACTTATCTGCTCTCGCCTTCTGTTCTCGCAGTCAAGATGGCATCTTGCACAATCCTCACTTTGACCCTGGGTTATTGTGTGCTGAAGCATGGCAGGAATGGAGGGAACAAAATGCCCCTCCAACTTTGAGACATAGGGGGGGAGGGGAAACCATTTATAGAAAGGAATCGTTTCCTGCAAAGTAACACAGACATCAAGCGCGGGTGGTGATACCACTTGAAGTTGCTGCAGGCTGTAATTCCACAATGAATGATTTCAGGAGAATGGCGAGGCAGTCCATCAACATCCTCCCACAGAGAGGCTGGAACATTAAAGCTGAATTGACTAGAAGTCTGACTCCCGGATCATTTCCTGAATTCCTCCCTACTTCGGAGCATTGCGTAAAAGCTGTTGGAAGGGGGGAAAGGTTACACCTAGACGTCAATTCGAATCATTTCTAGCAGAGTGCCCTTTCCTTTAAAAAGCAAAACCCAACAACAACCACATAATAGGGGGGAGGTTATCCAGACAGGCTGGCCTTTTGGGGTACCCCATTCCAACTCCTTCCTGAAGGGCCACCCAAAATAATTGCCACCACTATTAAATATTAGAGTTACACCTGCAGGTTCTATCTGCTTTCTGCGGTTCCGCTTAGCGTTGGAAAAAAAGCATGTCCCAAGTTTCCTCCCGTGTGAAATGGGTGCAGTGCTCTGTTGATTTCGTGGTGAAGGGGAAGAAATTTTCCCCAAATCATTCAGGAGCGGATGCTGCCACTGGCCTTAGCATTGCAAGATGTCTGAAGATTTCTGCATTCCCCCCCCTTTAAAAACATGCATCCTGCATCACTCGCAATGCTGCAAGGCCCTCTTTGCTCCTTGTCGCATTCCCTGGCCATGCTAAGAACTGTGGGCAGTGTGAAGTGGTAGAGAAGGCTTCAGACCAAGAAACGATGGAGAGGACTTCAGACCTAATTAGGTAAGGTAAGCTACAGCTCTTGCCATAGGAGAAGGGAAGGACCATAGCTCAGTGGTAGAGCACTTGCCTTGCATGGAGAAGATCCCAGGTTCAGTCCCCAGCATTCCCGCGTAGGGCTGAGAGAGATCCCTGTCTGAAATCTTTTTTCTTTTTTATAATTTTTTATTATTATTATTTTCCTCCTTGCACAACGTTCTCAACATTACAATATCAAACCATAAAACTTTCTGCTCTGCCGAGCTTACAACTCCCCTCCCTCCCTTCAACAGGTATTCCATTTCAAATCCAATCGCGCATTTTAGGTCTTTACCCTGTAGTCCACATTGTAGGATTTATTTCAATCCTGCCAATTTTTTTTTTTACAATTATCATTCAAATAAGCAATAAATTTACTCCAGTCCCTTTGGAATTTCTGATCGCCCTGGTCTCGAACCCTGCAAGTCAGTTTGGCCATTTCTGCAAATTCCATCATCTCCGTCTGCCACTCCGCAATGGTAGGTACTTCTTGTAACTTCCACTTTGGGGGCAACGAAGTTCTCGCTGCAACTGTGGCGTATATAGTCTTTGGTCTACCTTCGCAATCTCATTTCCCATCAAACCCAGCAAAAATGCTTCCGGTGTGTGTGTGTGTGTGTGTGTTTTGGAGGAGGGGTTCCTTGCACCAACATCTCCTTTTTCTTTTTCTTTTTTCTTTTTTGAAAGCCCCTGCAAGATTGTCACTCTTCCCAAGCCCAGGTTCTGGCAAAGTTGTTCGGGGGGGGGGGGAGAAACTACCCCCTGCTGAAAATGCAAATTTAAACATGCAGATACAAATAAAAAATCAACACACACACACACACAGGGTCCAGCACCCGCCCTGTGGAATGTCCTCCCACCAGATGTCAAGGAAAGAAACAGCTATCTGACTTTTAGAAGACATCTGAAGGCCGCCCTGTTTAGGAAAGTTTTTAATGTTTTATCATGTTTTTAATATTCTGTTGGAAGCTGCCTAGAGTGGCTGGGGAGGCCCGGCCAGATGGGCAGAGCACAAATTATTATTATTATTATTATTATTATTATTATTATTATTACTGCCGCTACTACTATTACTATTAGTATTATCTTTTAGAAAGGGTATTCCAAACTTGTTTCCAAATTTCTGAAGATTATTTCTATATTTATTAAAGTGTTTCTATACTGCTATATCATAAAATGTATCTCAAAGTGGTTTGCAGCAATAAAACCTAAAGCTGTACAATAAATACCATAAAAGGGTTAAAAACAGACGGCAATTAACCATTATCAGTGCAGTCTGCTCAGAAGCAAGGCAATACTGCCAGGTAAGGGTGTCTAGGACTGAAGCATAATCTCACTACTGGCAGTGATGGGATAATGTTTCTTATCCCTTCGGATTTCAGTAGTTGGCCAGCAGGCGCCTTCAGCCTTTTGACAAATCTCATCAACATTCATTTCACTGTACCCTTAAAATACCAACGGATGTTTATCTGACCAAGATGCTCCCAACTGCGCTATGATTTTGCTCCTTACTGAGCAATACTGGTCAACGTTACTTGCTGTCAGGGCTGATGGATGGACAGCACCCCAAGTGTCAGCAACTAGTGATTCAGTGAGCATTTTAATGTGGATTTATCTAATGCACATTCAAAACGCAACTGCCCTTTGAAATCTGTGTGTCTCCAAATTTTGCAAAGCAGTTCTCCAAACCAGCACCAGCACCATAAAATATTTCCAAGTATGCATTGTTCTGTACAAAAGTTGGATAATTTTTTTTTTTTTTAAATCCTTCCATTAGCACCTTGGAGACCAACGAAGTTTGTTATTGGTATGAGCTTTCGTGTGCATGCACACAAAAGGTATCTGAAGAAGTGTGCATGCACACGGAATCTCATACCAATAACAAACTAAGTTGGTCTCTAAGGTGCTACTGGAAGGAATTTATTTTTAATTTTAATTTTTGTTTCGACTACGGCAGACCAGCACGGCTACCTACCTGTAACTAAAATAAAAATGGTTAAACTAAAGGATTGTTTTAAAGTCTTCCATAGACAATGGACTTCCGGCGGCGACGCCATTGCGGGTGGTCGTGGGCTGCTTCGGCTGCGAAGCGCCCAGTCCATCCCGGGGGTTGGAGCCCCGCTACCGCAAAGCGGGGCTCCGGTGGGGTGCGGGAAGAGCGTCCCGCACCCTGGGCTCCCCGGCTGTGCCCGTTGTGGCTCCGAACCCTTCCCTCGCTCCCCCTGTAAAGGGGGAGTGGGGGTGAAGGGACGACGGAGCCGGGCTATAGGGGACATGCCCCAACCGGGATGTAAATGCGGCGACAAATCCCGAGATGAGCGTCTAAGTTCTACCTGTCATTAACGATTTGAAAGAACCCGGTGGTCGTGAGTATTTGACTGACTTTTTTACCTTTGGAACGATCCGGGGGGAAGAGGAAAGGCAGCCTGCCTCCCTCCCTTCGGGAGAAGGAAAGAAAATAACCAGTTTAAGTGACTGCTGCTACAACAATGGATATAATGTGTCTGAAATTTGAAAATTGAGACTGCTGAGATCTCCCTTTGGGGATTAAGTGGGCAGAAAATATCTCCGTTTAAAGTTTTGGTCTTTACGCTCTGGCTTCAGAAAAATGGCGATGGAAAATTTGGACTGATGTGGGAAACAATTGAAACAAAGGGAGGAAGAGACAGGAACTGAAATTTGACACTCACCCCCTCCCCCACCATGCTGGACTTTGTGTTTGAACTTGTTTTGAACTCTGGATTAACGGAGGAAGAAATGCTTACTGTCTTGAGGCTGGAACTGCTTAATCGGAAATTGAAAGTCTTGAGTGGGATAATAAATAAGAAAAATCCACTTTCCACAGAGGAGGCTTTTCAAAAGTTTTACACAATGGAAGGAAACTTTTGCAAAGAGTTAGAAGGGATGCTTGAAGGATGGTCTGAAATGTCTGGGCGACTCCGGGAAAAGGAACCGTTCTTTGGGGGTGGCAGTCCCGGAACGGTAAAATTTATAATATCCAGACCCCGAGGTGGGAGCTCGGGGGCAAGGGACGAGGAATTAATATATTTACAAGAAGAAGAAGTATGGTACAAAGAAGCGGAGGAGCCCAGAAAAGAGATGATGTGTATCCTGAAGCTCGATGCAAAGTTTGTTGTGAATGCTGCCTGGATCTGTGGACATCTGGGAAAAGAAGATAACTGGAAGATTGGATCTGGCGCAAGACAGAGAAAGACAATGGACAGAGGGGGTGTGGGGTGAAGTACTAAATGTAAAATTTAAATGGCTTGTTATGGTATCTGAAATCAGAGGGTGAAGGTTATTAATTGTAAGTCTATCTTGATTAAGTAAGGAGATATTGAGATTTTATGTTAATAGCAGCATGATAAAGGACAGAAGAAATAAGTTTAGATTTTATAAGAATACTTTGTTAAGATTTAAGCTAGAATATGAAGATTAAGATAATGGTGTTACTTTTATTGGAAGTTAAACTCTTTGTTTTGTTATTTTAGAGAAAAGTTGTTATGGAAGTAAAATATAGTTTTAAAACCGAAGGTGAAAAGGCAGGGGAAGTCAAATATCAAGATTCGAAAATAGATTTTTTTTTCTTAGGTATATAAACAAGAAGAAGAATCCTGGCAATATATGTATCTGTATTTGTTATGTATTTGTAGGTGTGGGTTAGGGTCTGTGTTGTGCTATGAAAATGCTAATAAATTCTTCATAAAAAAAATAAAAATAAAGTCTTCCATAGACAATGATAGCACAGCCTCCAGCTTTTTATTTTGTACACAGCCAGTTTAACTTCAAAAATCAGGCAGTAGGAACTAGTGGCAGAAGCAGCAAATACCAGGGCAACAGGTATGGAGCCGAGATGTGGGCAACTGCCAGAGATAGAGGGATCTGTCCATTTCATTCATCCTCATTTCTAATTTTCCCCATCTTACATTCAGTCCCAAACATTTCTGCATCGAAAAAGGCTAGCATTTTAGTGTGATCCCCCCCCCCCGAATACATATGTTTCCATGCAATTTTGTCTAATACATTTCTGCAAAGTATTTCACTGCCACCCCAATATAACACGACATTGATTTTTATGGACATTTCATGGATCCCAGTATAAGCATTTTTGTAGACATAGGTTGGCGAGAGAACTGCATTGCAAAATTCAGAGACATGTGCATTTTTAGGGTTTTTGCGTTTTGGTTCTCATATTGTTTCAGAAAGTGCACATCTGGTTTTCACTGTGAGCTGAATCAAAATTCCCTGCTGCCATCCCCACCCATTGCAATTAGGCTTGGGGGGAAAAGCCTTCTGCTGTAGCCAAGACAAGGTTAATGGTGGCACAGGGGTTTTTTGTGGTGGTGGAGTCACAGCATAAAGGGAAGTGATATAGTTTCTCTTCCCAGCTGTGACCTCTCCCAAAAACAGCCCTCACGTTGCAATTAGACTTTTTTTTTTAAAAAAAAAAACATACTGTTTAAGGAAATGTGTTTTTTTCAGAGCCTATTTGCAGTGGGAAAGGGATTGTGGGGGAAAACAGGGTTGTGTCAGAGTGGATTGCAGAGGCCCTAGTGGCTGGATCCAGCCCTCAGACTGCTTGTTCCCTATGTTGATGCACAATGGTCCCCATTGATAATTGGTGCATTAGGTCTCAACCTTCTTCATTTTTTAAAAAAAATTATTTATACTTTTCAAGTTTATGCATTCCACTAATTTTATACATTTCATTAATTCTACAATCATTTGGACATTTCAGAACTTGACTTTCTCCCCCCCCCCCTTTCTGTGGTTCCTTACATTTATTTTTAATATCTTCTGCATATCCAAATTATCCAAATTTGCTCATTTATTCATCTTCTTTAAACATATACTCTTCTGAAACTGCAGGTTATTACAATAATCCTGCCAGTGTTTTTATCTGTTTACAATTTATCTGTAAATATTCAATAAACCTTTCCCATTCATTTACAAAAAGCTTGTCATCTTGATTTCTTATTCTTCAGGTATGTTTAACGATCTCTGCATATATTTTTTTTATCCATTCTTCCTTTACCGGGGTTTCTGCTTCATTCCATTTGGGGGCAAGTAATATTCTTGCCACTGTAGTAGCATACATGAATAAGTTTGGTAGTTCTGTCCCTAGAATTCCCAAAAGAAAAGCTTCTGGTTTTTAGGCCCCCACCTTCTTGAATCTGAAAGTGCTGCCAACATATCCTAATTTGTCAGTCGGGCCCCAGGGAGAAGATTCTGTCTGCATATTAAGAGCATCCATACGGGTTATTTCCTCCCGTTGCTGTAATGGCGCATCGTGAATATCGCTGAGGTGGTGAAGTTAATGCTGCTTTTGAAACGCCTCATAAAGAAATCAGATGACAGATTGATATATGAGTTCCATTTTCATCTGGGAAGAATTCTGTTACCATTTAAGTGGCATTCTTTGTTTGGATACTGTCGATGAGAAGCCAGAGAAGTGTTTCAGGGATGATGGGAGGTTGCAAAGTGAGGAGAAGTGGAGGTAGCAAATTCACCACTGGTGCCACTAGGCAGATACTTCCCCCCACCACCACCACCAAAAGCATAATAGAAGGGACAGGAAGCATTTCCCCAATCTTTTCTCTGTAGTGGCCTTAACTATCCCTCATTTGCATTGTCACTTAAGTTGTTGTTGTTGTTGTTGTTGTTTAGTCGTGTCCGACTCTTCGTGACCCCATGGACCAGAGCACGCCAGGCACCCCTGTCTCCCACTGCCTCCCGCAGTTTGGTCAGACTCATGTTGGTGTCTTCGAGAACACTGTCCAACAATCTCGTCCTCTGTCGTCCCCTTCTCCTTGTGCCCTCCATCTTTCCCAACACCAGGGTCTTTTCCAGGGAGTCTTCTCTTCTCATGAGGTGGCCAAAGTATTGGAGCCACAGCTTCAGGATCTGCCCTTCCAGTGAGCACTCAGGGCTGATTTCCTTAAGAATGGATAGGTTTGATGGTGTGATTCTTCAGTCCTGCTTCCACACTGCATGAGGTGCTCCACTGAGAGAAACCCCTCTCTTTTTTGAAATAATTTTCATTTGATTTTACAAGTATAAGAATATAACAATACAACCATACACGTCCATATTTAAAGATCCCTCCAAATCTCTGGACTTCCCACCTTCCCCTCCATGGGTCCTACTGTCCATATTTTATATCACTCCATTGCCTCCATAGTATTTGCCACATTACAAGTGTTATTGGAATCCTGCTAACGTTTTCATCTGCTTACAATGGTCTCCAAGATAAATTATAAATTTCCCCCATTCTTTATTAAAGCTTTGGTCTTCTTGGTTCCTCAGCTTCCCGGTCAGTTTTGCCATTTGGGCATAATCCAACAGTTTAATTTGCCATTCTTCTCTGGTAGGGACCTTGTCTTCTTTCCATTTCTGGGCTACCAGCATTCATGTGCCTGTCGTCGCATACATAAAAAGTCTTTTCTGCTCCTTTGGAATATTAGCACCTACAATTCCTAATAGAAAAGCTTCTCTCTCTGTGTGTGTGTGTGTGTGTGTGTGTGTTTTAGTTTAAACATTTTTTTCAATTCATTATATATTATTTCCCAGAATACTTTTGTTACCTTATGAGACCACTACATATGTATATTTTTAAAAATTATTTTTCATATAATATTATACATTCACTTCAACACTATCCACTTTACGGCCCTGGCTCTTTAGAGCCTATTGACTTCCTTCCCTCCCACCTCGTGTGGAAACCCAGGCAGATGGGTGGGGTATAAATATATTATTATTATTATTATTATTATTATTATTATTATTATTATTATTATTATTATTATCCTTTATATCATTGTGATAATAATAATAATAATAATAATTTATTATTTATACCCCGCCCATCTGGCCGGGTCTCCCCAGCCACTCTGGGCGGCCTCCAACAATCAAAATACAATACAGAGTCACAAATTAAAAACTTCCCTAAACAGGGCTGCCTTTAGGTGTTTTCTGAATGTCAGGTAGTTGTTTATTCCCTTGACTTCTGACGGGAGGGCGTTCCACAGGGCGGGCGCCACTACCGAGAAGGCCCTCTGCCTGGTTCCCTGTAGTTTTGCTTCTCGCAGTGAGGGAACCGACAGAAGGCCCTCGGCGCTGGATCTCAGTGTCCGGGCTGAATGATGGGGGTGGAGACGCTCCTTCAGGTATACAGGACCGAGGCCGTTTAGGGCTTTAAAGGTCAACACCAACACTTTGAATTGTGCTCGGAAACGTACTGGGAGCCAATGCAGATCTCTCAGGACCGGTGTTATGTGGTCCCGGCGGCCACTCCCAGTCACCAGTCTAGCTGCCGCATTCTGGATTAATTGCAGTTTCCGGGTCACCTTCAAAGGTAGCCCCACATAGAGCGCATTGCAGTAGTCCAAGCGGGAGATAACCAGAGCATGCACCACTCTGACAAGACAGTCTGCGGGCAGGTAGGGTCTCAGCCTGCGTACCAGATGGAGCTGGTAGACAGCCGCCCTGGACACAGAATTAACCTGCGCTTCCATGGACAGCTGTGAGTCCAAAATGACTCCCAGGCTGCGCACCTGGTCCTTCAGGGGCACAGTTACCCCATTCAGGACCAGGGAGTCCCCCACACCCGCCCGCCTCCTGTCCCCCAAAAATAGTACTTCTGTCTTGTCAGGATTCAACCTCAATCTGTTAGCCGCCATCCATCCTCCAACAGCCTCCAGGCACTCACACAGGACCTTCACCGCCTTCACTGGTTCTGATTTAAAAGAGAGGTAGAGCTGGGTGTCATCTGCATATTGATGAACACCCAACCCAAACCCCCTGATGATCTCTCCCAGCGGCTTCATATAGATATTAAAAAGCATGGGGGAGAGGACAGAACCCTGAGGCACCCCACAAGTGAGAGCCCAGGGGTCTGAACACTCATCCCCCACCACCACTTTCTGAACACGGCCCAGGAGGAAAGAGCGGAACCACTGTATAACAGTGCCCCCAGCTCCCAACCCCTCTAGCCGGTCCAGAAGGATGTTATGGTCGATGGTGTCAAAGGCCGCTGAGAGATCCAGCAGAACCAGGAAACAGCTCTCACCTTTGTCCCTAGCCCGCCGGAGATCATCAACCAGCGCGACCAAGGCAGTTTCAGTCCCATGATGAGGCCTGAATCCTGATTGGAAGGGATCCAAATGGTCCGCATCTTCCAGGCGTGCTTGGAGTTGTTCAGCAACCACCCGCTCAATCACCTTGCCCAAGAATGGTAAATTTGAGACTGGGCGATAGTTGGCCATATTGGCCGGGTCTAGAGATGTTTTTTTAAGAAGCGGTTTAATGACCGCCTCTTTCAGCGGGTCTGGAAAGATTCCCTCGCAGAGGGAAGCATTCACCACCGCGCAGAGCCCATCGCCCAGCCCTTCCCGGCTAGCTTTTATAAGCCAGGATGGGCAAGGATCTAGGAGACAGGTGGTCGGTTTCACTCGTCCAAGCAGCCTGTCCACATCCTCGGAGGTAACAGATTGGAATCGATCCCATGAAACATGACTAGACAGGGCTCTAGCACTCTCCCGCCCCGGCCCTGCTCCCACGGTGGAGTCTACCTCCTTCTGAGTCTGAGCGACTTTATCTGCAAAAAACTTTGCAAAAGCATTGCAGGAGATCTTGGGGTCCCTACCAGACCCCGGTGATAAAGGTGGTTCTGCTAGGTTGCGAACCACCTGGAAGAGTCTCCTGCTGCTGTTTTCTGCAGATGCAATAGAAACAGCGAAGAAGGTCCTCTTCGCTGTCGCCATTGCCACTTGGTAGGCTCGAAGTTGAGCTCTAACCCGTGTCCGGTCTGATTCAGAATGAGTTTTCCGCCACCGGCGCTCTAGCCCAGTGTTTTTCAACCACTGTTCCGCGGCACACTAGTGTGCCGCGAGATGTTGCCTGGTGTGCCGTGGGAAAAATTCCAGCCAGAATATCAGCTTTGTGTTCAGCCAAACAGGCCCTGGTTGCGCACTGAATAAAGTATTTTATAATTTTTCATATTTCTGTTTACTTACTATTTCATAATAAAGTAATTATAAAATACTTTCTTTGTGTTTATTTGATTCCTATTCAAGAGAATTACTTTATATATAGTCAATATAGGCACAGAGTTAAATTTTTTTAACATTTTCTAATGGTGGTGTGCCTCGTGATTTTTTTCATGAAACAAGTGTGCCTTTGCCCAAAAAAGGTTGAAAAACACTGCTCTAGCCGTCTCAGCGACTGTTTCATCGCCCTCAGCTCCGGGGGAAACCACGGAGCTGTCCGGGCTCCATGCAATCGGAGAGGACGCTTCGGAGCCAGACAGTCAATAGCCCTGGTTAACTCCGCATTCCAGCGGGCCACCAGGGAATCAACTGAAAGGCCATCAACATGGGATAATGCATCCCCTACCACTCTCTGGAAACCAATTGGATCCATTAAGTAGCGGGGGCAGACCATCTGAATCGGTCCCACCTCCCTGCAGAGGGGAAGGGTCGCAGAGAAGTCCAGCTGCACCAGGAAGTGATCTGACCATGGCACTTCTTTTGTTTCACTTTTACTTAGTGTCAGATCACCAACATCCATAGAGGTAAACACCAGGTCTAAGGCATGTCCGCGGCTATGAGTTGGACCAGACTTATTCAGGGACAGCCCCATGGAGGCCATGCTTTCCACGAAGTCCCGAGCGGCCCCTTGTAAGGTCGTGTCGGCATGGATGTTAAAATCCCCTAAGACAACCAAACTAGGTGTCTCCAGGAGCATATCCGCCACGACCTGAAGCAGCTCGGGCAGGGAATCCTTGGTGCAGCGGGGAGGTCGGTACACCAAAAGGAATCCTGTACTGCCCCTATTGCCCAACTTCCAGAACATGCACTCAGAAAACTGGGTCTTCCCAATAGGACGCCTGGTGCAAACTAATGACTTCCTAAAAATCACTGCAACCCCCCCTCCCCGCCCAGATGGCCTGGGTTGCTGTGCGTAAGAGAAACCTGGTGGACAAGCAGCGGCAAGGACAGGCCCATCTGCTTCATCCAACCAAGTCTCTGTTACACATGCCAGGTCAAATCCTCCATCCACAATCAAGTCGTGGATGGCAGTGGTTTTGTTAATCATTGACCTGGCATTACACAGCAACACTTTCAGGTCATGTGGGTATCCCCTGCTGATTCCAATATCCATCCGGTCAGGACCAGACCTGGAGGCAGGGATAGTCCTCAGACAACGACTAAACCTGCCTCCTCGGTAATGACATGGTCTGGTCTTAGCGTGACTCCTCCTCCTGCCCATGATCACTGAGATCGGGTGTCTTTCCAAGACTACCCCCCCTGTGGAACCTGCCCCAGCCATCCTGTTGGCTGAGGCCCAATCCCAGGCAGCCCTACCCCTATCCCCTTAAAAAACAAATAAAGACCATACACTAAATTAACAAAATAATACAAATAGAAAACAGAGAACAACGCTAAAATTAAACTAAACATTTGCCCCACCCCCAACAAAAAATAATAAAATGATATAAAAACCACCATTAAAACAAATTAAAAGTGCAGCAGTGAGTGCAGGCCTCGCCCCCTCAGCCAGGTGGAATTAGCAGGAGAAGGGAGCGGCCTTCCCAACACTCACGCAGCAGCAATGTCCCAGGCCTCTCTGCAGGCTTTTAAGCTGTAACGGAGAGTGCAGGCCCCGCCCCCTCAGCCAGGTGGAATTAGCAGGAGAAGGGAGCGGCCTTCCCAACACTCACGCAGCAAGCGGCAGCAGCAATGTCCCAGGCCTCTCTGCAGGCTTTTAAGCTATAACGGAGAGTGCAGGCCTCGCCCCCTCAGCCAGGTGGAATTAGCAGGAGAAGGGAGCGGCCTTCCCAACACTCACGCAGCAGCAATGTCCCAGGCCTCTCTGCAGGCTTTTAAGCTGTAACGGAGAGTGCAGGCCCCGCCCCCTCAGCCAGGTGGAATTAGCAGGAGAAGGGAGCGGCCTTCCCAACACTCACGCAGCAAGCGGCAGCAGCAATGTCCCAGGCCTCTCTGCAGGCTTTTAAGCTATAACGGAGAGTGCAGGCCTCGCCCCCTCAGCCAGGTGGAATTAGCAGGAGAAGGGAGCGGCCTTCCCAACACTCACGCAGCAGCAATGTCCCAGGCCTCTCTGCAGGCTTTTAAGCTGTAATGGTGAGTGCAGGCCCCGCCCCCTCAGCCAGGTGGAATTAGCAGGAGAAGGGAGCGGCCTTCCCAACACTCACGCAGCAAGCGGCAGCAGCAATGTCCCAGGCCTCTCTGCAGGCTTTTAAGCTGTAACGGAGAGTGCAGGCCCCGCCCCCTCAGCCAGGTGGAATTAGCAGGAGAAGGGAGCGGCCTTCCCAACACTCACGCAGCAGCAATGTCCCAGGCCTCTCTGCAGGCTTTTAAGCTATAACGGAGAGTGCAGGCCCCGCCCCCTCAGCCAGGTGGAATTAGCAGGAGAAGGGAGCGGCCTTCCCAACACTCACGCAGCAAGCGTGAGTGTTGTGTTTTGTACGTTTTCCAATTTTAATTACACTTATTACAAAATGGCTCAAAATTTAAATAAATGTAGAAAAATTATCATTACAAGTCTTCAGACAACCCTGCTAGCGATGTTAATTGAGATGGAAGCCTCTGAGTACCAGTTGCTTGGAATCCCATACCTGAAGAGATGCTTGTTGTGTTCATGTGTCCCTTATGGGTTTTCCAGAGGCACCTGGTTGGCCACTGTGAAAACAGGGTGCTGGACTAGACAGGTCACTGGCCTGACCCACTGGACATATCTTCTTATGTCCAGATGGTGATGAAGATTTTTTAAACAGTGTTTGGATGGCCAATTGTTAGGGACCCTTCAGCTGTGATTCCTGCATTGCAGGGCCTTGCAACAGAAGACCCTTGGGGTCCCTTCCAACTCTAAAATTTAATGATTATATGTTCTTCTCTGTTCCTTGGTGAAATACAAGGCCATCACAACACCGGGCATTTAATAAAGGGATCGGTCTTTCCGGGCAGTAATAGGAGAAAAGAGGAGTTTTTCTCATCTCTTTCATTGTACCTCACAAGCAGCTCAAGTAGCCTGCTGTTATAACTCCACTCCTTTCTGAAAATTACACATTTATCAGAGGCTGTAGCTGTTAGAACCAACATGAGGTCCTATCACACCTGACTGTACCTTCATTTAGAAAATCTTCTGTCTCACTCTCTGCGGAGTACCATTTCTTTCTTATTTCTCCGACCTCCTCCTCAAGAAGCCCGTTAGACTTCATTCACATTTGAAACTTCGTAGGAAGCAGTAACCCTTGCCTCTGTGTGTGTGCAACTCTATGTATGTCATGGTGTAGCGGTCAGTTTCAAAGTGCATGAGCTCCTCAGGACAGCCCCCTTAGCCACAGGGGTTTAGCAGAGGAGAAGTGGTCCCAGGCACAAAATTCTGAGAAGGGTGTAGCCAGGCACAACACCTGTGTACCTCACCTCTGGGCTGGCTGAGCCAGTAGGTGGAAGAGCTGTCAAACCAAGAAGATGTATGGTCACCGCCACCAGCAGCAGCCATGTGCCTTGTGGGCTCTGCATGCCCCCATGCCCCCCACAGCATGCACCTCCACCTCAGCTGCCCAGTCCACCAGGGGAGCACAACATTTTCCCATCCCTGGGCACTAGCAACCCACGTTACGCCACTGCTTAGCTATGCCACCAAGGGAAACCCATAGCCACACCTTTGAGCAGAAATGATATGTTGATCTATGACACCTATATGGGGTTCTGTTGTGTAAGTAATGGCTAGCTCTCTGGACTCTGAACCCAGCGATCTGAGTTCTAAATCTCTGTAGAAGGGGAGAGAGAGAGAGTGAGAGAGAGAGAGAGAGAATGAGAGAGAGAGAGCACCAGTGTGTTGGCATACAGTCTGCACCTGTATTGGAATTGTTTCAAAGGTGGGGCTCCTATGGAAGGAAGGGCAGGGAAAGAAAGAAAGAAAGAAAGAAGGTAAATTAGAGTACGCACTAACTTACCTTAGAGTTTACTTAGAGTTTGGGAGTAATTTGGGGGGGGGGGATTGCCTTCAGGACTTCTCTTTTCTTCCTACTTGATATGTTTGGGAATTTAGTGTTTGGAGCAGCATAGTTTAAGTTTGTTTAATTCACTGTTAGCTTGGGAAGGAAAAGCAAATCAAGCAATGGTGAGGGAAATAACTGAGGCTGTATGGGGGGTGTCATTCTTTGGCTACCTTATGCAGGGTCGCTTTGGGTGCTGTTTAGGCTTGGCACGTGGATTGGGATGAGCCCTGAACCAACAGAGCCCCTGTGCCCTTTTAAAGCTGACATACCCAAGGTTCTCTGAGCAAGGGGTAAGTTGCTCTGAGGCCAACAGGCCTTACCAGTAAATATGCTCAGGAATGGGGAGTGATCTGGCTGCTCATGTCTCAGGGAGCTTTCTTGCCTGAAATATATTTTGATTGGGCTAATTTTAATTTGGTTTTCAGATCTACTAGGGTGTTGATGTATAACAACAACAACAACAACAACAACAACAACAACAACAACAACAACAATAATAAATTTATTTGTACCCTGCCCATCTGGCTGGGCTTCCCCAGCCACCCTGGGTGGCTTCCAACAAATGTTAAAATACATTAAAATGTCACAGATTAAAAACTTCCCTAAACATAACATCATAAATATAACCTTTCCCCACCACAATTCTGTTTTCTGAGTTGTCTTTTGGGTGCGTTGGTAATTTAATTTTTAAGCCCCTTGAAGTTACTTCTGTAAAAAAAAAAAGCGACAAATAAGTTTAATTAATGATGATGATGATGATGATGATGATGATGATGCCCAGGACTGTGAGGAAAAATAAAAGGAAGCAAAACAGTATGGAGAATAGCAGCATGGGAATGTGTTCATAAGTGCTGGAAACAACTGAAAATGACACGTGGTTTCCTTGTTTGGTTTTTACTGGGTTTTCAATCATGCAAAATATAACAATTCCAATTGCTTTGCATCAACCCGCTCCCTCCCTATCCCTGATGGAATCATATGAACACCCATCATAATAATGCATTTATGTTCATTTTGCAGCATTAGTGGAAGGTGGTTTTTGACACTAATGAAAACAACACAAAAACAAGGCAAGTTGTCCTTTGACAAGCTTTGTCAGGTCGCTGCTTGCTTTTTAACACATCCTCTCCAGCGGCCATGCTGTGGACAGTGTTGTCACTACACCCTTTTCGCAAGAAAAGTGGCCAAGCAAGCTCAAGGACAGAGATTGATTTTTGCCCTCTCGTCCTCAGCCGTCTGTTTACTTGCAAAGAAAGCACACGGGCCGCCATATGTACAGTCTCATTCTCCCACCCCCCACCCCCCAATAATAAACACAGAGCTCCTTTCTGTTTTAAGCAGTCTGCGCCAGGAAAATTAATCCCGCTGAGTTCAAGAGGAGACTCAGGAACAAGCTCTGGTGCCCTGCAATTAAGCCAGAGCAACTTTATTCCTCTTTATGGGCATGAAGGGACTGTATCAGGTGAAGCGTTCGAAATCCTTGGAATGTTCCTTGGAATCCATTAGCAGCTGTGTGGCCAAGACCCCTCTCTGATCCCCCAAGCAACCTGCACTTAATTTGGAACTTTCAGAACTCGGATTCATAATATTTATCCCAATGCGAAATGACTAGAAACAGACACAGGTTTTGTCCGCCGTTGTTCTCTCCGGTCCTGTTCAGTGCTTCCAAACACTATCAGCGATTGCTTGACAATACAGAAGCTGAGCCCGCAACTCAGTGATCAATCTTGCTGTTTAATGAGGCAGGTGTTTAATCTGGCTGGGGAATATGAAGTTAGATGGGGGGATATATATCAGTTCTGGTCTCACTTTTGCTTTGTCGATTGCAGCTGTTTCATTGTTGTGGCTTCAAACAGAATTTTGGAATTTGTATTTATGTCCTTTAGAGTCCTTTACATCAGACCTTCCAAGTGTCTCTATTTTCCAGGGACAGTCCCAGATTTACAGAAGCCATCCTCGTTTCTGATTTGATCCCAGAATGTCCCAGTTTACCTTTACCTTAGGGCGTCCCTGTTTTCAACAGAGAAATGTTTATGAGACCCCTGAGCAAAGGAGATAAGTAACTATAGAACCTAAAGACATCTGAAGGTGGCCCTGCATGGGGAAGCTCTTCAGTGTTTAATGTTTTAATATGTTTTTATATATGTTGGAAGCTGCCCAGAGTGGCTGGGGCAACCCAGTCAGATGTGTGGGGGTACAAATAATAAAATGATGGTATTATGGAATAGGATGTTCCTATTTTCATCAGAGAAATGTTGGAGGGAATGCTTTACGTTGCACTGCTTGCTGGTTTTGCTACTGGGAGAGGTTCAAGTTCCTTGTGTTAATTCACAAAGTTCTAAAGAGCTTGGACCCAAAGTTCCTGAAGGACCATCTGATTCCTTGTG
Organism: Lacerta agilis; assembly: GCF_009819535.1. Classification (NCBI taxonomy): domain Eukaryota; kingdom Metazoa; phylum Chordata; class Lepidosauria; order Squamata; family Lacertidae; genus Lacerta; species Lacerta agilis. The sequence goes on from NC_046317.1 coordinate 86,430,140, forward strand.
ATCCACCTCAATTGCTCACTTCCTCTGACACAGCAGTTCTCCTGGTAGCTCCTCACATTCCTGGGGTTTGGTTGGCCTTCACTAGGGAGTGAGCCTTCAGTGTGGCAGGTCCTGCCCTGTGGAACCCCCTGACAGCAGAAATTCACCAGGAACCACCTCTCCAACATCCTTTGAAAACTTATATTGCTTAGGCAGACCTTTGCAACAAACGTTTTCCATTTTTTCACCAATTAGTATTTAATTAATGTTTCCGATGCTGTTTTTATGCATGCTTTTGCTGGCTTCATTCTTATATGTTGCATATCGCCTTAATATGTTTTTATGAAAGTGTGGATTATAAATAAGCGAATAAACAAACCACTCTGATATCACCTTGCGGCAAAAAAAAACCAGTCTATAGAAGCATCCAGTATATACTTGTGTGCATACATACGTAATAATTTTCAGGTTGAGACACTAGCAGAAGGAGGACAGAATCATGGAATCACAGAATTCTATAGTTGGGAGGGACCCCCAAGGGTCATCTAGCCCAATCCCTTGCAATAATAATAATAATAATAATAATAATAATAATAATAATAATAATAATAATAATAATACCACCCTGCCCTTCTGGCTGGGTTTCCCCAGCCACTCTGAGCGGCTTGTACCCCACCCTCCCTGGCCAGAGCCGGGCTCAGGGCAGCTAACATCATAAAACTAACACAGTATACAAAGAACATAAGAACATAAAAACAGGCAATCAATTAATTAAAATACATCTTAAAATTAGTTCAGAGCAAATTAAAATCTGGACAGATGGCAGTCCATGGGAGTGGTTAATATTCTCCAGGGCCAATTGAATCTGGTGAACCGGGTTCGCGTCTCCTCTCCTCCACATGCAGCTGCTGGGTGACCTTGGGCTAGTCACACTTCTCTGAAGTCTCTCAGCCCCACTCACCTCACAGAGTGTTTGTTGTGGGGGAGGAAGGGAAAGGAGAATGTTAGCCGCTTTGAGACTCCTCCACGTAGTGATGAAGCGGGATATCAAATCCAAACTCTTCTTCTTTTTCTTCTTCTTCTTGTTAACACTGGTCTTATAAAGGACCTGTGAGTGGGCTAGGAGGCCTCTTTAATGCTAGTTCTTATGCAGAAAGAAAAGAACCAGACTGAACCCCGACCAAAGGCCTGGCGGAACAGCTCCGTCTTGCAGGCCCTGCGGAAAGATATCAAATCCTGCAGGGCTCTGGTCTCTTGTGAGAGAGCGTACCATCAGGCCGGGGCCACGGCCAAAAAGGCCCTGGCTCTAGTTGAGGCCAGTCTAATCTCCCTGGGGCCCGGGATCTTCAGAGTGTCATTATTTGAGGACCTTAAGGTCCTCCGTGGGGCATACCAGGAGAGGTGGTCCCGTAGGTACGAGGGTCCTAGGCCGTACAGGAATCGCAACTAAAGAATCCCTAACAGGTGGACATCCAACCTCTGTTTGAAAACCTCCAGTGAAGGAGAGTCCAGCACCTTCCGAGGGAGTCCATTCTACTGTCGAACAGCTCTTATTGTCAGAAAGTTCTTGGTCATGTGGAGTCAGAATCTCATTTCTTGGCGCTTGAATCCATCGGTTTGGATCTTTCCCTCAGGAGCAGGAGAAAACGAGCTTTCTGCATCTTCCATGTGGCAGCCCTTCAGATTTTGGAAACAGTTATCATATCACTTCTCAGTGTTTTCTTCTCCTGGCAAAAGATGCTTGAATATCCAGTGTGACTGGTGGGCATTTTGTAATTTTGCTGTTTTGATTTGTCATACTTTGATTGTCGTTTTCTGCTGTGTCGGTATGCTCCTTCATTGCTTTGGGGGCCTTTGAGGAAGAAAAGAGAGCTGTGTTTAAATAAACCACAACATAACATAATAGCTCATGATGCTCTTCGCAGCTCTGCCTGAAATCTAACTTCACCTAGTAACCTCCCTCAACAGCAAACCAAAACCATTCTTGAATTTTATGTCCCAATTGAATGAGAGCCAGTCCCAGCTCCCAGCATCCTCGGACATTTTCTCTGACCCTAAGAGCTCAACGGGGCCTATCTCTTACACCTGCCCTGCGGGGATGGCATCCTGCTATTACAACTACCTTATTTTAGCCTGCAAGCTTTCCGACACAGTTTGAAGTATATTTCCTGGAGCCTGTCAGGAAAGGAAAGGCTTTATTATACATCACAAATAATGCAAGCCTTCCCATGGAGTGCTCAAGCCCTTCTTTTTATTTCTCCATGCCAAATGGGCAATGGCAGAGACTTCTTCCAACAAGGCTATGCCCACTGCAAGAGAACTGTGTGCAAGCCTATTACACAACAACAACAACAACAACAACAACAACAACAACAACAACAACAACAACAACAACAACAGCTGCCATCTGAGGGTCTTTCTCTCTCTTTTGGCCTAGTTAGTTCCTCATCATTTCCAGGCCTATGGGGCATCACGCTGATCCTGTTCTTAGCTGGCCCGAATAACAACAGGAGGGCTGTTTATATTCCCAGCATCGCTGCTAACATTTTGGAGATTTGCTGCAGCGATGCTGCATTGTGTCCTATCGCCATAATGTCGAGTTCCAAAGTAAAAAAAAATAATAAGTTCAGTGTTTTAACCGGTTGTTTGGTAGTGATTTTTGCTTGGAAATTGAGGGCAATATATATATGTGTGTGTGTGTGTGTGTTTGAAAGTTTTCTGTAATATAATAATAATAATAATAATAATAATAATAAAAAATTATGAGGCTCCAGTACTTTGGCCACCTCATGAGAAGAGAAGACTCCCTGGAAAAGACCCTGGTGTTGGGAAAGATGGAGGGCACAAGGAGAAGGGGACGACAGAGGATGAGATGGTTGGACAGTGTTCTCGAAGCGACTGGCATGAGTTTGGCCAAACTGCGAGAGGCAGTGAAGGATAGGCGTGCCTGGCGTGCTCTGGTCCATGGGGTCACGAAGAGTCGGACACGACTGAACGACTGAACAACAACAACAGCAACAACAATAATAATAAATTAATACCCTGTAGTGTCGTCAATGACTGGAGGCAAGAAGTAGGTACAACATTTCTTTATTTCTGGTGCTGGAAGAACTCAAGGGAATGGGGGAAACTGGGGTTTATATAGAAACAGTTATCTAGTGTGGAGAGATACATTTTGGCGGGAGCCAATGGCACGGCTTCCCTCCTGTGGGAACCAATCCAACAGAGGATCCAAATTCTGCTCCCTGCCTCAGCAAATGGTTGCTGTTCCCGCTGTAACTAGTACATTCAAATAAAGACTGTAATACACACAATACGTTATGCTAACATCCAGACTGTGTTATTGCCTAATACACAACACCCCCCCACGCTTAGCGGGAATGACACACGAAGTCTTTCAGGAACTGTGGCTTCCTGCGATCTCTACCCGATCGTCTCACCTCTGGTGTTGTGACCTGAGGAATTGGCGGCTGAGGGATCTCCTCGGGTGTATTGGCTACCCCTGTCCCTGCTAAAGGTTCCCCCAGCTCATTTTCTTCCGCCAACTCTGTGTTTTCAGCGGGTAGTGCACCATCTGACTGCCCTGGCGGGGCATTAACCAGTGCAGGTGTCTCTACCTGGCTCGGGGATGGCGACTCCCCATGTAATGCAGAGGCATTAGGTTCCTCGGCATCACTCCGGCTGGGTATCCTGCGTCTCAGCTGATCCACATGCCTGCGCCAGACCTGACCTTGTGATAACGTGACATGATATGGTACGGGACCGGTGGCCCGTGAAATGACTCCCGGAACCCAAATCGGACCTCTGGCATAATTTCTCACCCACACGAGATCCTCCGGATTAAAGTGTCTCGTTCTATCCCCTTCAGGTGGGGGTGGCTCCCGTGCAGGACGCGAGGGCATCCTATCTGGATGCACAAAGTCCAGGACTGTCACCAACCTTCGGCCTAATAGCAGCTCAGCTGGTGATTTTCCTGTGGCTGTGCAGGGTGTGGCGTGCTGCAAGAATAGCATACAAGCTATCCGGGCTGCCCAGTCACCCTCCATTAGACGTGAAACAGCCCCTTTTGCGGTTCGCACCATTCGTTCTGCTTGACCATTAGAGGACGGGTGAAAAGGGGCAGAGGTCACTCCTCGTATGAAATTGTCAGCAAGGAACCCTCGGAACTCATTTGACACGAATGCTGCCCCATTGTCTGACACCACTGTTCCTGGCAGACCGTGCGTGGCAAACAAACGCCTTAAAACCTTGATAACGGCTGCTGATGTGGGACTGGAAACTAAGGCTACCTCCAACCATTTCGAGTATGCGTCGACCACAACCAAAAATGTTTTCCCTTGAAAGGGGCCCGCGAAGTCTATATGAATACGGTTCCATGGCGCTTTTGACTGTTCCCACCAATGAATAGGTGCCCCGGGAACCTCAGGTCGAACCTCTTGGCATGTTTTGCACGTGTGTACCCACATTTCTATTTCCTTATCCATCCCTGGCCACCACACATAACAACGTGCCAGGGATTTCATTCTGACCATTCCCGGGTGCCCCATGTGCAAGGTCTCTAGAATGCGATTCCTCAGGGGGTTAGGAATGACCACCCTGTCCCCCCACAGTATGCACCCCTTATGAAGTGACAACTCATGCTGCCGCATTACGAATGGGCGGAATCTGTCTTCTTGGCCCCCACTGGGCCACCCCCTCCCTACCCAGGCGAGGACTCGGGAGAGTGTGGGGTCCTTGCGCGTCCTGGCCGCCACTTCTTCCGCAGTCACAGGAGCGCCTGGCAGTGTTTCCAACATCGTGACCTGTTCGGCTGGTGCTGGATCACAATCACCAGTTCCCTGGAGTGGCAGCCGGCTGAGGGCGTCTGCGTGACAGAGCAATTTCCCTTTCACATGACATATTTTATATTGGAACCCATTTAGAAAGATCGACCATCTGAGCATTCTAGGAGACAGGATTTGAGGAGTTTGTTTGCTGGGGTTAAACAGGCCTAGTAATGGCTTGTGGTCCGTTTCGATTAGGAACGATCGCCCATACACATAGTCATAGAATTTCTTAACCCCCGCTACCACAGCCAATGCCTCTCTGTCAATCTGCGCGTAGTTCCTCTCGGCGGATGTAAGAGTCCTTGAATAGAATGAGATGGGTCTGTCTGACCCATCCGCCTCTCTGTGGCTGAGCACAGCTCCCAACCCATATTGCGATGCATCACAAGCAAGTACGAGGGGCTTCGTTTCGTCATAATGTGCCAAGACACTCTCAGCAGACAACATTCCCCTTATGGTTTCGAAAGCCTTTTGTTGCGGCTTTCCCCAATGCCAGACGCACTTCTTCTGCAGAAGCCTGTGCAAGGGCTCTGCCACCACTGCTTTGTGCGGTAAAAACGCATGGTAAAAGTTTACCAGACCCAAAAATGATTGGAGTTCCGTTTTGTTACTGGGTTTGGGTGCATTAACGATGGCCCTAACCTTGCTTTCCATGGGGTGCACTCCCTCAGCATCAATGGTGTAACCGAGGAAATCCACCGTAGGAACCCCAAAAATACATTTCTCCTTCTTTAGATGGAGTCCAGCTTCCTGGAACTTGTTAAGCACCTGTCTGATGCGGCTTTCCAACTCGTGGGGGTTCCTCCCCGATATTAGGACATCATCAAAATACACGAGGGTGCCCGGTACTTCCCTTAATAACCTATCCATAATGCCCTGGAAAATTCCCGGAGCTACACTTACTCCAAATTGCAATCGGTTTACCTTAAATGTTCCTTTGTGGGCTACAATAGTCTGAGCCTCTGCGGTCTGTGGTGTTACAGGTAACTGCTGGTACGCCTGGGCAAGATCAATTTTTGCAAATACCTTGCCTCCCGCCAACTTTGCTAGCAGTTGCGACACCACTGGAATGGGGTAAGAATTTCCCCGAATTGCCTTATTTATTGTGCATTTATAGTCTGCGCAGATACGCACTTCCCCGTTTGCCTTTAGCGGGGTCACTATTGGGGTTTCCCACCTCGCTGAGTCAACTGGTTCCAATACTTTTTGCTGGACTAGTTTGTCGAGTTCTGCCTCTATCTTGGGCTGCAAGGCAAATGGTACTCGTCTTGGTTTAAGGCGGACTGGAGTCACCCCCTGGTCCAACTCAAAATTAATGGGAGGCCCTTTATAGCACCCCAGACTGCCATCAAATAATGGTGTAAACTCCTCATAAAGCTTCTCGAATGTGTTTGGGGATATCGTTATGGCGTTCAACCCAGATATGCCCAGCCCTAAAGCAGGAAACCAGTCTGTTCCCAATAGGCTAGTGCGCTTTCCCTTGGCAATCACCAGCTTAAGCACAGCCTTTTTGTTTTTAAAACTTACATTGACGGAACACATGCCAAGGATGTGTATCCGGCAGGCCGAGTACGATTGTAATGTGGCGGGGAAGGGCTCCAATGGAGGAAGCTTACCCCCTAAAAAAAATGACCTCGCTGTTTTGTCCGAGACAATCGTGAATCCTGACCCAGAGTCTACCTCCATCCGGCAAGGGTGGCCCTCAATGCTGACCTGGATTGATGCCTTCCCCTGAGCAGGAAACTGAACAGTCTTGCCCTCAATCTCGGTGAGGTAGTTGCAGTCGTCCACAACGTGTGCCGATGAGTTTTCCTGTCGCTGGGACGATCGTGGGGATCCTGATGTTCCCCCGGTAGCCGACCTGCATACCCGAGCAATGTGGCCCATTTTTCCGCAAATGCGGCACGTGGCATTCCGGAACCGGCACTTCCGACGTTCGTGCGCGCCCCCACAACCGGGGCATTCTAGTTTTCTTCCCTTTGTTCCCGATGAACCAGCCCCCAGGGATCCAACGGCGCGGGATGGACTCTGGGACGGGCTGGACTCCTGGCTGCACATAGCGTGGGCTGTTTCTGCTGCCGGCCTGGTGCTTCGTTGTGGGGTTTTCTGCTTTTCCCCCTCTGCGGTCTCTGTGGCTAAGGCCTCGCGCACTGCCGTTGCTAGATCCACCTCTTCCTTTGCAGCGATTCGACGGCGGGCCTTACTGCTGCTCAGGCCGCCAATGAACTGGTCAAGCAGCGCCTCCTCAAGAGCCACGAACTGACATTGCCTCGCCAGGACCTTCAGCTCGGCAAGGAACATGGAGACCGATTCGCCATCCTTCTGCCTTCTATTATGGAACTCTATGCGGCGTGTTGTCTTAGTTGCTGCTGGGGCCAGGTGCCTCGTAAGTTGGTCTGTTATCTGCGCCAGCGTCGCTGTTTCTAGCGTGAGAGGAGCCACCAACCCTCGGGCCAACTCGAAAACTTCGGCACCGCAGCAACTCAGAAAGACAGCCTTCTTCCTGTCGCTGTTGGTGATTCCTTGCGCGGCAGCAGCAAAACCAAAACGTTGGAGATAGGAATCCCAAGCCTCTGCGGCTCCCGGTTTGAACGGCTCAATTATCTTACTTCCTGCCATGGCGTGATCAGGAGCGTTTACGACTTCTTCCTCCTCTTCTGCTGACTCCGGATGCCGATCACTGTCCTCCATTTACGGCAAGCCGGATCCCACCTTCGTCGCCAGAATGTAGTGTCGTCAATGACTGGAGGCAAGAAGTAGGTACAACATTTCTTTATTTCTGGTGCTGGAAGAACTCAAGGGAATGGGGGAAACTGGGGTTTATATAGAAACAGTTATCTAGTGTGGAGAGATACATTTTGGCGGGAGCCAATGGCACGGCTTCCCTCCTGTGGGAACCAATCCAACAGAGGATCCAAATTCTGCTCCCTGCCTCAGCAAATGGTTGCTGTTCCCGCTGTAACTAGTACATTCAAATAAAGACTGTAATACACACAATACGTTATGCTAACATCCAGACTGTGTTATTGCCTAATACACAACATACCCCACCCATCTGTGGGCAGCTCTCAACCAAATATTACAAACACAATACAGCATTAAACATTTAAACATTTAAAAACTTCCTGCAACAGGGCTGCCTTCAGATGTCTTTTAAAAGTAAGATAGTTGTTTATTTCTTTGACATATGATGTGAGGGCATTCCACAGAGCGGGCGCCACTACCAAGAAGGCTCTCTGCCTGCTTTGCTGTAACCTCGCTTCTCACAGGGAGGGAACTGCCAGAAGGCCCTCGGAGCTGGACCTCGGTGTCCGGGCTAAACGATGGGGGTGGAGACGCTCCTCCAGGTATACTGGGCCGAGGCTGTTTAGGGCTTTAAAGGTCAGCACCAACACTTTGAATTGTACTCGGAAACATACTGGGAGCCAATGCTGATCTCTCAGGACGGGTGTTATGTGGTCTCGGTGGCCGCTCCCAGTCACCAGTCTAGCTGCCAACTAGCACTTGTAACAGTGAACATTATGAAGTCAAGAGTTGATCCACATGTATGAACACATACAGAGCAGCAGGGAGCTAAGATAATATAGTGTACTCTAGAAGCTCTTTTTCATCAGAGTAGGCGACAATGGGACTTTTCTTCACGTTTGGAAAACAGCTCTGCAAAGTTTTGCCCAACGATCAGGTGTGTGAAAGCTTCCTAAGTAATAATGTCAAGCTTTCCAAAACAAAGATAATTACAGATTAAAAAAACCAAGCACTTTGTGAAAGAACTCCACTGCAAACAGATGAAAACAGGACTGCAACACCTGAGGTACATGATCAAAACACAAAAAGCGAGAATAAATGTACTTGTCCATGAAGGGCAAAATGTCCACAGCTGGGCAATAGCTTTATTGGGACTAGAGATCGGGATAAATTTTATTCCATCTACATTTAAAGGTGAACTCAATTCATTTGCATTTTCCAAAACAATATGCAAACCAAACACAGCGGTCCTTCAAAATTTATACTTCTCTGAATTTTGCAACGCAGATTTCTAGCCAATAAATTTGTATACAAATGCAGGTACTAAGGTGTAACATGCACGTAAATGCATGAAGTAGTGAAAATAACATGCAAAGTGCATTTTATTCGGGGAGATAAAATATTAGGAGAAATAATGCCTCGCGGAAATTGCGTATGCTGCATATAAAAATGCAAAATTGCAAATTAAGATAAATTTGTGCTGAAATGCTGATGTTATCATAACGACTTTTAGAAATTAAAAAAATGCATTCTGATGTGCAAATGCAGAGAACTAAACGTAACATTGGGGGGGGGATGATAAACTAAGAGGAAACCATGTTGACGGATTCATCCATCTCTAACTGGCAAAGACAAGGTCAAGGGTGTGCTTCATAATGGCCCCACATCTCTGGAATTCACTGCCAATGGGTACAGCAGGTGGCATCACTATAAGCTCCTACTGATGTTTCTCTTTATACAGTTTTAGCTTGGGGTCTGGATGACTGTTAGCATAAGAACAAAAGAGTCTGCTGGATCAGGCCAATGGCCCACCTAGTCCAGCATCCTGTGCTGAACCAGGTGTTTATGGGAAGCCCACAAACAGAACATGGGTGCAATAGCTCTCCACCTGCACCTGTGCTTGCCAGAAACTGGCATTCAGAGTCTAACTGCCTCAGAAAGTGGAGGCAGAACATAGCCGCCATGACTCATAGCCAGTATTTGCTTTGTCCTCCATGAATTTCTCTGATCTGCTTCTGATGCCAAATATGTTTTTACACAGGAAGGGGTCAGTTGGGGGAGGAAGGGGTCTCTGCATGAAAGGCAGGGTAGAAAGGGTCTCCCAGGGTGAAAGAATGGGGACTCAGCTACATAAGGAAAATGAAAAAGGGGGGAAAGTGTTTAAATGTGTTATACCACTGTGACACCAGATGGTGCTACAGAGTTCGATTCTTCGACAACGTGATTTACCATTATGAGTTTTACAACGCGTTTTCCTGAAACTTTTTTTGGTGTGTCTAGATCCAGCCTGGGAGAAGTAGGTTCCAAGGTAGGCGATGGAAGGGTTTACCTCTCTGTATGTGGATATATATGATATAAATATTCTAAAGGGCCTTATAGGTATATATTTTTTTCTCTCTCTCTCTCTTTCTCCATTTTTCCTCTTGCTTTTCTATCTTTTGATATTCTTGTTCTGTACACTAGTTTAATTCATATTGTATTATGTTGGAAATGTTCAATTTAAAAAAATTTTTTTTAAAAATGAAGAAAGATGCTTTTACAATCATTAGTTGTTTTAATGTCTAAATAACCCATATTGTGTTATGACATGAGACAGGGTGGCGACGTCCCACCGGGGACTTCCTTCCATGGGATATTTGGTCTGTCTTCATGGTGGATATATTTAAACACCAGTTGAAAACATTGTTGTTTATCCCAGCTTTTGGTTCATGATTTGTTTTACGCCAGGCCCCTTTTGGTATAGGCTCAGCTGTTCTGCTGCATTTTAATTTGATGCAATTATTTGATGTCCATTACTTGTTTTAGATGGTTGCTTTGATGATCTCGTCTATGAGATTGGACTGTGCTCCAGACTGGAGGAAAGGTTCAGAATTGTTGTTGTTTAGTCATTTAGTCGTGTCTGACTCTTTGTGACCCCATGGACCAGAGCACGCCAGGCACTCCTGTCTTCCTCCCGCAGTTTGGTGAGGCTCATGTTGGTAGCTTCGAGAACACTGTCCAGCCATCTCTTCCTCTGTCGTCCCCTTCTCCTTGTGCCCTCCATCTTTCCCAACATCAGGGTCTTTTCCAGAGAGTCTTCTCTTCTCATGAGGTGGCCAAAGTACTGGAGCCTCAGCTTCAGGATCCGTCCTTCCAGTGAGCACTCAGGGCTGATTTCCTTCAGAATGGATAGGTTTGATCTTCTTGCAGTCCATGGGACTCTCAAGTGTCTCCTCCAGCATCATAATTCAAAGATTCAGCATAAGAACATCTAGTACATAAATAATATTCTGTTGTGAAAGCTGTCCTGGGATGTCTTTTCCCCTTAAAGGCAACTAGTAAATGTTTCAGATGACAAATACTTAAGATGGAGCATATTTACTCTGTGGTGCCTGTCGCTGGCTTCAGTATAAAGTGAAATAGCTTGCTGCCCTGCTCACGCTGCTTGCCAACCCCAGCTAAACCCAAACCCCAAACCCCTCACAGCTGCTTAAAGCCACCCATATCCTCATAGTTTCTCTCTGCCCCTCCATCCTTGCTTCATTCAAACCTCTGCTGTTTAAAACTGCTGTTTTTAAAACTTGCTTTCTCTTTTATTCCCTTCCCCACTTCATACAAATCCAGGGTTGTGATGAGGCCCGACAAAACCTCCAATGGGGGTTGCGTGATGACAGCCTTACATTTTAATGGATATTGGAAGATACCCTGAGCCTGGTAATGCAGCTGGGTCGCAGTCGCGTCATTTTAAAGCGCCCCTATGCTGCTTTCGCATCCATGGCTTCCCCCAAAGAATCTTGGGAATTGGAGTTTGTTAATGTTCTCGCAACTCTCGGCACCCTTTTTAAAAACTACAGTTCCCATAATTCTATCCAGTGTGGTGCAGTGGTTAAGAGCGGTAGACTCGTAATCTGGTGAACCGGGTTCACGTCTCCGCTCCTCCACATGCAGCTGCTGGGTGACCTTGGGCTAGTCACACTTCTCTGAAGTCTCTCAGCCCCACTCACCTCACAGAGTGTTTGTTGTGGGGGAGGAAGGGAAAGGAGAATGTGAGCTGCTTTGAGACTCCTTCGGGTAGTGATAAAGCGGGATATCAAAGCCAAACTCTCCTCTTCCTCCTCCTCCTCCTCCTCCTCTTCTTCTTCTTCTTCTTCTTCTTCTTCTTCTTCTTCTTCTTCTTCTTCTCCTTCTTCTTCGGAAGCCGTGACTGTTAAAGTGGTCGAAACAAAATGAAAAATAATAAAAAAATCATTCCAGTAGCACCTTAAAGACCAACTAAGTTTGTTCTTGGTATGAGCTTTCGTGTGCATGCACACTTCTTCAGTGCATGCACACGAAAGTTCATACCAAGAACAAACTTAGTTGGTCTTTAAGGTGCTACTGGAAGGAATTTTATTTTATTTTATTTTATTTCTACTACGGCAGACCAACACGGCTACCTATCTCTAACTGTTAAAGTGGTATAAAGATGGGATGGATGTGACCTTTGCATCACAGTCAGCACTGACCAAGGCAGCCAAACAACCTGGTTGATAGATTAATATCCCTATAGGAAAAGATGCATAAACACCGAGCATCCTGCTTTTCACAGAGGCCAGGCAGATGAATCTTGGAAGTGTGTGAACAAGTCATGAGGACAAAAGCACACACACAGACACACACACACACCATGCTACTGTGTGTCCCTACTCCCACCCCACAGCAATGGTTATTCAGTGCTTTATTGACTGCAAATAGAGCTATACCATGGCTATTAACAATCGAAATGCTGGAGCCAGTACACTGTAGTGGTTAGACTATTGGACTGGGACCTGGGAGACCGAGGTGCAGAGCCCCGTTCAGCCACAGAGCTCCTGTTCTCACAGTGGCCCAACAGATGCCCATGGGAAAACTGCAAAAGCCCTAAATGGCCTCGGTCCAGTATACCTGAAGAAATGTCTCCACCCGCATCGTTCAGCCCGGACACCGAGGTCCAGCTCCAAGGGCCTTCTGGCGGTTCCCTTCCTGCGAGAAGCGAAGTTACAGGGAACCAGGCACAGGGCCTTCTCGGTGGTGGCACCCACCCTGTAGAACGCCCTCCCACGAGATGTCAAGGAAATAAACAACTATCTGACTTTTAGAAGACATCTGAAGGCAGCCCTGTTTAGGGAAGTTTTTAATGTTTGATGTTTTATCGTGTTTTTAATATTCTGTTGGGAGCCGCCCAGAGTGGCTAGGGAAACCCAGCCAGATGGGCGGGGTATAAATAATAAATTATTATTATATTATTAGTAGGACCCGAGCACAAGATCCCTCTCCCCTCCTGTGCTCCAGAAGCGTTGCTTTCTCCAACTGTAGAGCATAGCACTCATGGCTAGTAGCCATCGATAGCCCTTCTCCATGAATTGGTCAAATCCTTTTTTTCAGAAGCCATCTAGGTGGCTGCCCAGCATTGCCTCTTGTGGTAGTGAGTTCCATAGTCTAACTATTTGCTGCAACTGTCCCAAATCATCCAACATTCAGCTTTCTTGGATGCCCATGAGTTCCAGGGTTATGAGAAAGGGAGAAAACCCTTTATCTATCCGCCTTCTCCATGCCAGGCATAATTTTTATAAATTTTATAAGGAGGGGTTACTTTCCAGTCCGACTCAACCCAGGGAGATCTGGTGCTGTCTCAACCCAATGCGGCTGGAGCCTAGGACCAGCTGAATCGGCCCAATTTGGTTTCAACTACAGCTGAATTCAGCGTACAACCTTCACTAAAATATTTTAACTCCACATATTTTAGAAAGCGGCTAAAATAAAATAAAAAGCATCGATAGGCTGTAGTTCAGTGGTAGAGCACCTGAAAGTCCCAGGTTCGATCCTTGGTGGCTCCAGTGAGAGCTGGGAATTTTCCATCGGAAACCCCAGAAAGCCACTGCCAGCCAGTGTAGACATACTGAGCTAAGTGGATCAGTTGCCTGACTTTGTATATGGCAGCAAGCATCTTGAGTTGCTTTATGTGTGAGAACAGGCTTATAGTCACAGACCCTTAAAAGAAGGAAGGGTCTTATCTTGTGTAGTACAGAATTGATCCTTCTCTAATCGCCTCTCTTTCTTTTTTGACTTGCTGTTTTGTTCTTCTCACATCCACCAGTTATTTAAAACTCCTCATTTGACACACTATTAAGGTGAACAAAACAAGAATTCTATCTGGAATTGCATTATCAGTTCAGTGCAGAAAACTCTCCGCTATAATAAGCCCAGATCACATTTCCTCTTGCCTATTATGAGGATGTGTTTGGACATACTTGAAATGCCTGGCGGCGGGAGAAAATTAATGATGAACGCTTCTGCATTTTATTATTGTGGGCTGTTTTGTTTAAAAGAAACAGTTGCTGGGCTTCCCTGGACGCCCCCCCCCCCCCCGCCTCCTCTGTGAACTGGATTTCAGCAAAATGAAGACACACACTTACAAAGAGAGAGAGAGAGAGATAATATTGAAGGCTCTGGCATTGCTTAAAGGCGGGGTTTGTCAGATTCGCAGGGGGAACAACTATCTGAGCCCCCCCCCCCCATGTCAATAATGTTAGAACAGGTGAAGCTGTTGCTTAGCAGCTAGGCAGAGTGTCATGATGTTCACTGAAGTAGCATGTGCTCTGATTGGTTGTGTAGTTCTGAGGGAGTTTTCAGCTGTATGTTCAGTTGAATGTCTTCCTGGGCCAAGAAAGTCCAAACCTCTCCATTTCTTTCTCCTAGAATTATACAATGTTTTTGTTCAGGTTTTTTTTCTCGGTAAAGTGTTTTCGGGATTTATTTTCCCTCTGGACTCTGTCTGCATTATTTCAGTGACTTTGCTAACAAGGAACACAAAAATGAGAGCATATGGACTGAACAAATACAGGAGAAGCATTTAATTGTGGAAAGCCAAAGGAGATGGGCTGCCACAACTTCTTTACTGCCAAATGCACGTGCTGTGCAATCTCTGCTACCGAAATAGCGGGAACTTAATAAAACAGCAGGATAAATCACAACAATAAAATGGATTTACAACCAACTGTCGCCATTAAAAACCCAGACCACAAAATATGAACTGCTTTAAAATGTACTGCAGTCATAATGTACCGCAGTTCCAGTTTCTTCAGCTAGCACGACATGCACTCCCTGAAAGCCCTGGTCCAACCAAAAATACTAAAATACCAGCAAAGAAGTGCCCTGACAGACTCCTAGAGGGGACCATGAGGATCATCTAGCCTAACCCCCCTGCAATGCAGGGATCTTTTGCCCCATGTGAGTCTTGAACCCATGACCCCGAGATTAAGAATCTCATGCTGTACCCCCTAAACTATCTTTTTTGGGTAGAGTAACCCAGGTCACATCCACAGCCTATATTTAAATGAAATTAGTCCCCCCCCCACAAGAATCCTGGGAATTGCATTTTGTTAAGGGTGCAAAGACCCTCCTCCCTATGGAGCTACAATTCCCAGAGTGGTTTTAACCATTAATCCTATTTCCCAAGCACCTCCGAGAACTGTAGCACCATCAAGGAAACAGTGGTCTCCTAACAACTCTCAGCACCCTCAAGAAACTACAGTTCCCAGATTTATTTGGAGGAATGACTGCTTAGAGCATGTAATACTGTAGAGTCCAGCTGGGGCCCTGGTCCCAAATAGATCCAGATCTTAAGTGTAGCCCTCTTCATAGATGACTCTTGCTCTTTCTCTCACCCAGCCCGCTCATCATTGCCCAGAGCTTGCATCTATTTCAGTACCAATAGTGTGTTGCTTCTGCCACGGTGCCAGCCTGCCACAGCCTTGGCAATGAGGCCGTGCATTCCCTTTGAGCACCATCTCTGGAAGTAATTACACGGGGAGCTTGGAAACAGACCGCAGCGGAACACCACCGGTCTTTTAATTGCCATTTAATTAAAACGTTATCATTTAATCCGTTTGAAGTGAGGGGTGGAGAAAAGGCAGGGAGAAAGAGGTTGTTGGAGGAGAACTGGGAATGGTAATGGATAGGCAATTTGGAGAAGCCGCACAGAAGGTGCAAAACATTATTCAAGCTGTCTCCGCTGCTCCGACGCTCTTTGTGCAACTTGGATGTTAAACAGCAAGAAAATGGTGGGTGCGAGGAGAGACTGTTCCTGGTGACTGTGGCGTTTGCACAGAGCCCCCGGTCATTCCATGGACTATTGACCATGCACCACCACGGCTTATCTCTTCCACTGCCACCAACCAGGTTTCCCCGGTAATATATTCAGACTCAGTCAGGTTGTAACGTACAGTGGTACCTTGGGTTAAGAACTTAATTCCTTCCGGAGGTCCATTCTTAACCTGAAAGTGTTCTTAACCTGAAGCACCACTTTAGCTAATGGGGCCTCCCGCTGCCCCTGCACCGCCAGAGCACGATTTCCGTTCTTATCCTGAAGCAAAGTTCTTAACCTGAAGTGTTATTCTGGGTTAGCGGAGTCTGTAATCTGAAGCGTATGTAACCTGAGGTACCACTGTATTAACAAATATTCCGGTTTATTGAGAACGCAAACAGTTTTAAATACTTTGAAACACTGTAATCCGATTCAATCTCTCTGCCTCCCCTCTGTCTCTAACTCACTCTGACTCCTATGCCTTCCACCCACAAAAAACCAACCAAACTAACTACCAAAGCCCCTGTGTTGAGTCTTATTATTGCGATTAATTTATCAATCGCTTTCTATTCCATTTTCTCAAGGCAATTTATGCATAGAATCATCGAGTTGGATGCATAGAATAATCAAGGGTCATCTAGTCCAAGCCCCTGCAATGCAGGAATCTGAACTAAAGCATCTAAGACAGATGGCCATCCAACCTCTGCTTAAAAACCTCCAAAGGAGAGTCTACAGCCTCCTGCGGGAGTCTGTTCCACTGTCGAACAGATATCACTCTCAGAAAGTTCTTCTTGGTGTTTAGCAGGAATCTACCCTCCAGAGCAGGAGAAAACAAGCTTTCTCCATCTTCCATGTGACAGCCCTTCAGATATTTGAAGATGGCTATCATATCTCCTCTCAGCCTCCTCTTTTCCAGGCAAAACATACTCAGCTCCTTCAACCATTCCTCATAAGGCTTGGTTTCCAGATCCTTGATCACCTTGGTCGCCCTCCTCTGCACACAGTCCAGCGTGTCAATATTCTTCTTGAATTGCAGCACCCAGAACTGGACACAGGTGTGGTCTGACCAAGGCAGAATAGAGTGGTACTATTACTTCTCTTGATCGGGACACTGTACTCCTGTACTACACTTCTGCTGCTGCAGCATAAAATAGTTAAGAACACAAAGAACAGTAGATACATTTAAAGCAAAACTAAAACAACCCACTTCATTACCCTCAAAACCACCATCTCAGGGAAATCTACATGTTAAAAGGTAATTAAAAATGAATAAAATCAAACAAACAAAACAAACAAGACATACTTTTAAAACAAGACTAAAGCTATAATAAAGGTGACACTCACGGTCTGTGGGAACAAGAATGTTTTCAACTGTTTCTGGGAAGTGGATACCTGTCATATCTGAATGGAATGGTATTCCACAGAACAGGGGCAGCCGCACTAAAACCCCAACACCAAGTTACTGCAGAACAGGCTTCTGGAATTTGCTGGAGAGACTCTCCCATATACTGCAATGATCTACTGGGGCATATAAGGGTGGTCTCTCACGTGGTCTCTCAAGTAAGCTGGTCCTGAACTTTATAGGGACAGATATGTTAGTACCAACACCTTGAATTTTGCCCAATAACAAATTGGCAGCTGTTGAAAATCCTGCAAGCAAACAGTTGGCCTCACAAGCAACATAGCCACCACGTTCTGCCCCAGTGGCAGCCTCTGGATCAGCACCACGGATAGCTCCACACAAAGCACATTCCAGTGAGAAACCCAACCACAAAGTTGCCAACACATGGGAAACTCTGGTTAAGCTGGTTTGTCAAGTCAGCTTCACATGTTCGTATATAGGGCAGGGGACTGGCAGAGAGAGTCAGATAATGAAAAGAAATCAAGAGGGACAGAAAGAGGGTTTGGAAAGGGGAAGGGAAAATTGGAAAGAACATCTGGAAATAAGGTGTGCATGAGGTTAGGAGCTGCGGAGGTAGAGAAGGCACTTCAGTTCACATCCTGATTTGAAATAACCTGGCATTGTACACTGTAATGTGCTACAAAGTCTACCAGTCTTCAAAACTCCATGGAAGAAGATGTCTGCATCTCTGAGGCTTTGGTCCTTCGTCTCCCTGAGCCCTTGTCAGATAAGGAACATCAGAAGTGTGGAGCGTGCTCCCCATTATCTGTGGCAAAAACCATGTAGGTCCTTTTAGCAACACAAATGCCGTTGAGACTTTGGCAGGTAAACCCAAGCCCTTCAGCCTTCTTCCAGGTGTTCCTGTAGCCCCGAAGCAAATGTGCTTTTTATTTTGTTTATTTTTAGCGGGCTGGAGTTTACCTGAGGTCAAAGACGAGCAGAACCTCAGCATCTGGAAGAGCTGTCATCCCACTTCCAGTCTAGCAGGAGTAACACACTGACTTATTTATGAGAGAAGCCGCCTTTTCTTTTCGTGCTTGCCACTCCATCGCAAAAATCCTTTGCAGCAAGGAAGAACGTCATTTAGCAGTTCTTAGTGATTGCACACATTGGCTGCGGGTGTTTTTCTATGTCTAGAATGAGGGTTACTCCTGGAAAGACCTTAACCAACACAAATAGTTGTAGTAGTCAGCTATTAAAGGACAGGACGAAATTTACTACATAAATTCAGACAGTTAGCATTATCAAGGATAGCCGCCGGCATTGTAGCCTGCATGTGAGTGCCCAGAGCAGGGATACTCTCTGGGTGTTTTGGGGCTAAAATTCTCACCAGCTCTAGGTAGCATGGCCAATGGTAATTCACCCATCACACATAATGAGAGTTGTCATCCACATCTGGAGTATGTCATTTCAGTATCCCCTGGTCCAGGTAAATCTAGCTGACTAGTGTTGGAAATATTGTGCGAGACTGGACAGCCCTTTGGTCTGATCCTAATAGTACAGCTGTCTCTAACCCACTCTATAGTTTAAGCATAGGGAAGAAATTCCATTCATTTTGCATTTCAAGATGAACTTAATTTCTGAAGCAATCCTTCAAATTCATATTTCTCTGAATTTTGCAATGCAGTTTTGCAGCCCAATAAGTCACACAAAATGTATATTCTAGGGTAAAGGCAAAGGTACCCCTGACCATTAGGTCCAGTCACAGATGACTCTGGGGTTGCGCACTCATCTCGCTCTATAGGCGTTTGTCCGCAGACAGCTTCCGGGCCATGTGGCCAGCATGACTAAGCCACTTCTAGCAAACCAGAGCAGCACACAGAAACTCCATTTACCTTGCCGCCTGAACGTTACCTATTTATCTACTTGCACTTTGATGTGCTTTCGAACTGCTAGGTTGGTAGGAGCAGGGACCGAACAATGGGCGCTCACCCCATCACAGGGATTCGAACCACCGACCTTCTGATCGGCAAGCCGTATGCTCTGTGGTTTAGACCACAGCGCCACCCGCGTCCTTCATATTCTAGGGTACAGTGTGCATATAAATGCATATATTGGTGGAAATAGCTTAGGTGAATGCATTACATTGGGGAAATTGCTTTGCAAAATGTGTACATTAGGGGAAAGTCAGGCTGAAATTATGGTGAATTTTCTGGAGGGGTTTTTAAAATTTTTAAAAAATTGCAAACGCCATGGAAATGGGGAGAACTGAACTTAATATTGGAAAAGTGAGAGCTGCGGTGGGGGAAGCTATTGGGTTAGCCAGCGCTGTCTTATACTTTGTGAAGTACTATGCACATTGATGGCTGTCTATATTGATAAAGAAACATACAAATGGATAAATAATCACTCCCAATATTCAAGCAGTGAGATGTTTCAGGGGATAACATGATTTTGTTGCTCTCCAGGGAATTGTTTCCTTTGAGTGTGAGAAGACTGAGGATTTGTGACATCTTTGTAGCGTTTGCTTTACTTGCAAATGTACAAACGGGCAAACAAGTACTTCCTTCAGCAGGCAGCAGATTCCCAGAAAACAACTTGAGCTTTCCTCTCTGATTCTGTGTTCCCCATTCTGGTTCACTCTTCCTGGAAACTCTCAGACCTCTCACTATTTCCTCCGTTCAGGCAATCAACCAACTGCTTCTTGCTGTCTGTTTGCCATATTGGAAGTGATTCTTGTCACTTCCTTCAAGCTCTGATGGTTATCTCGTTCCAAGAGCTGAAGAGCAGTTCCCAGATATCGGGAGCATGTCTCCTATCATTAGCCACTAGCGAGTCATCATCAAACGATCAACCTGGTCTATTAGCATACACTCAGCTTTTTAAAAAAGAAAAAGAAAACTGGTTTGTCGGGAACTCTTAACAGCATTTTCTTGGATTATTTCCTGGATTATTTCAAGGCATGACCTTAGGTTGATAACAAAATGTTCCTCAGGTTCTGTTTGGGATGCGGGTGGTGCTGTGGGTTAAACCACAGAGCCTAGGGCTCACCGATTAGAAGGTTGGCGGTTCGAATCCCCACGATGGGGTGAGCTCCCGTTGCTTGGTCCCAGCTCCTGCCCACCTAGCAGTTCGAAAGCACATCAAAGTGCAAGTAGATAACTAGGTACCACTCCAGCGGGAAGGTAAAAGGCATTTCCGTGCGCTGCTCTGGTTCACCAGAAGTGGTTTTGTCATGCTGGCCACATGGCCCGGAAGCTGTACACTGGATCCCTCGGCCAGTAACGTGAGATGAGCACTGCAACCCCAGAGTCGGACACGACTGGACCTAATGGTCAGGGGTCCCTTTACCTTTACCTTTATGCATCACTTTGGTGCTTCCAACTCCTTTCATCCAGATGCTCTACTTCCTCTAGCTTGTAATGGTCCCAAATGACTGCCCAGAACTGTTGCATTGGGGTATCAAACCTTTTTGTTCCTTCCATCCCTTCTTGCTATTTTTCTTCCAAGCTCTTCCGATGAACAAATTTCATTTCTCTGTAATGGTCCCTCTGCCAGCCAATATCAATGCCAGGGACTATTCATGATGCAGAATAGAGAGGAGTGTTTAACTATATAGGAAAGTGTTTGTTGCTCTGCACGCTTTTGCTTGTGGCCCTGGGAATGTGGTCCCCAGGCTTCACAGGAGAAAATGAGGTCAGTGGTGGATTTGGACTTTAGAATTTCATCTGTGCCCTGTAGGACACCTAGTCCAGTGCCCGCCCCTCACCTCTTGCCTTTCGTTGTTGGTCATTGTTGTGGTGGCCCCCTCTCAGTAAAGTGCCCACTGTGGGCAAACTGGCCGTGCTCCACTAAATCCATCCTTAATTGTATCCTTGGACTGCAGAAGGCTCCCCATCCCCGATTTAAATAAATGATATAACAGAGAGGGGTTTTCGGAATGGATCTAATCCACCTTTCCCTTAGGCTTGAGTTCTGAGCATTCTGCACTAACTAGGCATAGATTTGAAATGCACCCATGGTGCATGCAGCTTGGTTTTTCTTCATTGCGCCCTCTGATCTGTGAGTTAATAGCATGCAAATTCATGCACTCTGGGTCTCACAAAATCAAGGCAATAAAATCTCGGGGGTGCAAAGATGGAAACCCTTCACAGTCCACATCTTTTCAGCATTATCTAAATGACCCGAGGAGCTGCTGCTCCAAGGAGCTGGATAGGGGGAGATGCATTGCAAACCCCGGGCCTCTTTCATCAATCTTGCTAGGCAACATTATCCAAACATTTTGTGCCCAGCAGGAGAAAGTTAATCCGCTCTCTCAAAAGCGGCTGGTCTTCAGGATGACTAATCTCCTCGACAAGGGCAATACCTGGAAGATGAAGATCCTTCCTGAGCCCTGCAGGGAGTATACATCACGAGAGGCAACTGTTTCTCTCTGCACGCAAACTGCGAGGCAATCTGTTACCTCTATTTCAGATGCTGTGAATCAGTTTTAGACACCACAAGCCCATCAAGAGCTACCCGAAGGCAGCAGACGTGCTGAGAAATGTCCACATCACTGCATTACAAGTGACAGGCACCCCTCTGTCTCTTTCACAGCAGCAGGAAGGGTCAATTGAAGAAGGATATGTTATACAGAGGTTCCCAGTGGCTGTGGCAGAGTGCTGTTTTTTAAAACGTATTTAGTGCTTCTTTCTGTTTTCCTGGGATCAGATCATAGAATCATAGAATCATAGAGTTGGAAGAGACCACAAGGGCCATCCAGTCCAACCCCCTGCCAAGCAGGAAACACCATCAAAGCATTCCTGACAGGTGGCTGTCAAGCCTCCGCTTAAAGACCTCCAAAGAAGGAGACTCCACCACACTCCTTGGTAGCAAATTCCACTGTCGAACAGCTCTCACTGTCAGGAAGTTCTTCCTAATGTTTAGGTGGAATCTTCTTTCAAGTAGTTTGAATCCATTGCCCCGTGTCCGCTTCTCTGGAGCAGCAGAAAACAACCTTTCACCCTCCTCTATATGACATCCTTTTATATATTTGAACATGGCTATCATATCACCCCTTAATGGTGATATGATAATGATAATGCTGATGATTTTATTTGTACCATGCCCGTCTGACTGGGTTGCCACACTCACTCTGGGCAGCTTCCAACAAATATAAAAGTACAATGAAACACCAAACATTAAAAACTTCCCTATACAGGGCTGCCTTCAGATGTCTTCTAAAAAGTTGAATATGTTCTTATCTCCTTGACATCTGATGGGATGGGAGCGTGTTCCACAAGGCACAAGTACCAAGAAGGCCCTCGGCCTGGTTCCCTGTAGCTTTGCTTCTCGCAGTGAGGGAACCGCCAGAAGGCCCTCGGAGCTGGACCTCAGTGTCCGGGCTGAACAATGGGAGTGGAGATGCTCCTTCAGGTATGCAGGGGCGAGGCTGTTTAGGGCTTTAAAGGTCAGCACCAACACTTTGAATTGTACTCAGAAATGTGCTGGGAGCCAATGTGGTCCCAGAAGCAGCTCCCAGTCACCAGTCTAGCTTCCACATTCTGAATTAATTGTAGTTTCTGAGTCACTCTCAAAGGTAGCCCCATGCAGAGCGCATTGCAGTAGTCCAAGCGGGAGATAACCAGAGCATGTACCACCCTGGCGAGACAGTCTGCGGGCAGGTAGGGTCTCAGCCTGCGTACCAGATGGAGCTGGTAGACAGCCGCCCTGGACACAGAATGACACATCCACAGGTTAGGTGGATGTCTTTGATGTAAGGAAAGCCCTGCTAGACCAAACCATCTAGCATCCTTTCCTCAGAGTAGCCAATCAGATGTCAGTGGGAAGCCCTACACCCCTCACATCAGCACCTGCCTGATCTCTTTTGTTGGCGGTGTCAAAATTTAGTTCCATTCCATTAAAAAAAGGGGGGAGCTTCACCTGCTGATTTTTTGAACCTCAAACTTCTGTTTGAGGGACAGGGGCAGATCACCTCTTTCTGGACCACTGGCAACGCTCTTTACCACCCCTCAAGCAGTCAATCCTTGCTCCTGGTTTTTTCCTACGTGAACTGGGCATTTTGAAAGGCACCAAGCATATTTTATATCCTTCAGTAGAGAAAATCCTGCCACATTACCATCAGGGTGAAATAAAGAGCTAGGTTCTTTTGTTTAAACTTGTCTATTTTTATCAAAGGATCACTGAAAATAGGCACCAAGTGTACTTCCATTGCCAGCCAGAAGAAGAAGAAAAATTAAGCTTTTGCTATTGCATTGAGTTTTGTTTAAAATACCAGCCTTTCATTCTCCTACCACAACCACCACCTCTGCTTTGTTTTATGTCTTCAAGTGGTAAATCAGAGCTTGGGCTGGAGGAGAGTCACAAATCCCAGGCGAGATCAAGAGCTCTTGACACTGGAGGCTGGTGGATTATTTGACAATTCCGTAAAGAAACACAGTGGTCTGTGAACAACCTGATGTAGTTGCTACAATATCCTTTGAGTTCTTTGCTATCTCAGGTTAATAATCCCCTAACAGCAAAAAAAGATAAAGAAAGGTGCATATTGTACAGCATTTGTCAACTCTGCTGAAACCCATTATTGGAGTTGTCAGCCAAGATACCTGAAGTTCAATGAGCTCACAGCGCAATTTGAGAAAGGAGCAGGGGTGGTATTTCTTTATATGCTGCCCGTCTGACTGGGTTTCCCCAGGCTTTCAACAAATTAAAAAAAATTAAGCACAGTAAAACATCAGACATTAACATTTTCCCTATACAGGTCTGCCTTCAGATGTCTTCTAAAAGTCAGATGCGTTGTTTAGGGCGTTCACTGAGACTGTACATTTAAAGGAAATTTGAAGCACATTATTTCCCTCAAAGAATTCTGGGTACTGTAGTTTGTTAAAGGGCCACTGGGAATGGTAACTCTGTGAGGGATGAACTACACTACCCAGAATTCTTTGAGGGAAAGAATGCACTTTGGATGTGCACCCGCAGCCTTTTGTTGTTGTTCAGTCGTTCAGTCGTGTCCGACTCTTCGTGACCCCATGGACCAGAGCACGCCAGGCACGCCTATCCTTCACTGCCTCCTGCAGTTTGGCCAAACTCATGTTAGTAGCTTCGAGAACACTGTCCAACCATCTCATCCTCTGTCGTCCCCTTCTCCTTGTGCCCTCCATATTTCCCAACATCAGGGTCTTTTCCAGGGAGTCTTCTCTTCTCATGAGGTGGCCAAAGTACTGGAGCCTCAACTTCAGGACCTGTCCTTCTAGTGAGCACTCAGGGCTGATTTCTTTGAGAATGGATAGGTTTGATCTTCTTGCAGTCCATGGGAGTCTCAAGAGTCTCCTCCAGCACCATAATTCAAAAGCATCAATTCTTCGGCGATCAGCCTTCTTGATGGTCCAGCTCTCACTTCCGTACATTACTACGGAAGTGAGAGCTGGAGCCAGTTTGGTGTAGTGGTTAAGAGCGGTTAAGAGCGGCAGACTCGTAATCTGGGGAACCGGGTTCGTGTCTGCACTCCTCCACATGCAGCTGCTGGGTGACCTTGGGCTAGTCACACTTCTCTGAAGTCTCTCAGCCCCACCCACCTCACAGAGTGTTTGTTGTGGGGGAGGAAGGGAAAGGAGAATGTTAGCCGCTTTGAGACTCCTTCGGGTAGTGAAAAGCGGGATATCAAATCCTAACTCTTCTTCTTCTTCAAACTCTTCTACTACTGGGAAAACCATAGCTATAACTATACGGACCTTTGTCGGCAAGGTGATTGTAGCATTACAAAAAGTGGCGACCTATGTTTCATAAGTACCAATCATTTTTTTAAAAACTTTATGATGAAGCGGGAAGAGTTTTTAGGACAACTCAAGTGTGTTTCCAAAAGAGGGGTTAAAACATAAACAGAATCTTAGTTGTTGAAACAAATACACTTTCAGACTCCCAGGGGAATATCAGTTACACACAGCCATCCCAATCCATGCCACAGAAGGAATAAAGAAAGGAGTCCCAAGATTTTCAACCCTCCACTGACAGTCTCAGGCAGCACTGAGGCATCACATGCATGGTTCGGATACAGCCAATTTCATTTCATTTGCGAAAACATGCATCAAAGATGGTAATCACCCCTGAGGTGTGTGATTGTTCTCCAGAATACCCACATCCACTTACTATCTGATCATCATTTTTGTCCATTTCCCCTTTAAATGGAGAAAATCACAGCACGGTAAACTTGTTATGGCCTTTCCCCTCTCTGGCAAGACCCTGGAAGCTCAGGCTGACCATATTCTAGAAACCATTCTAAAGGCCATGGCATAGTCTCCAACTTCCCCCAAAATGCCGGGGCCATCTCGGAAACCCTTCACAGCTTCTCATTTGGCCATGCAGAGTCCCGAATTCCCGTCTTTGTGGAGGTACGCTATTATTCAGAAAGTGCCAAAGAAGGCGAAGACTGACGAGTGAGCATGTGGAGCAGCCATGAAGGGAAGCAGGTAGCGGATACAAATGGGGTACTGAACATACACATGTCTGGCCCTCGCATGTGTGTGTGTATGTGTGTGTGGACGGGGTCTCACTTCTCCCCCGTGGTGGCGATGGCGTTCCTCCTTCCCCCTCTACCAGAGGCTGAGGTGAGGATGATGGTGAGATCCTCAAAATGCCACTCTGCCTACCTCAGGCCTTCCATTCTTGCCGCCATTTTGCAGCTGGACAGAGCTTGCTGTGTGAGAGAGAGGAAAAGGAGAGCCTCTGCCTCTGTTGCCTCAGGGGACAGACCTGCTCCGGCCTTGCTGAGCCTGAGCAGGGCAACCTGTGCCCGGAAAGGAGCCGAGGTGGCAGGTAGGCAGGCAGATGGGCAAGGGAGCTGTGGGTTCCAGCAATGGCAGAGGTGGTAGTGGGCAGGTCCTCCTTCCCCACGTAGCTCCTCCTTCACCCTACCCACACAGCAGCCCTATTTAAAAAACATAATAATTGGGAAGAAGAAGAAGAAGAGTTTGTTTGATACCCCCCTTTATCACTACCCAAAGGAGTCTCAAAGTGGCTAACATTCTCCTTTCCCGTGTAGCCTTTATGGGTGTGTCAGGGTAGGGGTAAGGTTCGTGGCTCCCTTTATTCCTTTTTTTGTAAATAATTTTTAATAATTTTTACATTTTATCCTAATCACAATCAAGATTATTTCAAAAAACAAAATAAAATACAAATAACACCCAACCCACCCACCTCCCGCCGGTGACTTCCCTCAACTTCCCTTTCTGGTTCCTTATATATTTGCTTCCCCTGCTTGTTTTGTTCTACCTTATTGCAATCTTTATCTTATACTCTTGTTATATTCTTAACATTTTTAATATCACACTTGTTTCCATATTTTCTCTCCCACTTTGTTATTTTCCAGTTTTCACGTCTTGATTTCTATGCTGTTAATTTTAAGTGTGTTACTCAAACCCTGCTAGCGAGTCTACTTCTTTACAGTGTTTCTGTTACAGGTAGCCATGTTGGTCTGCCATAGTAAAAAAAAAAATTTGGTGCTACTGGAAGAAATTTTTTATTTTTTATAGTGTTTCTGTAAGAACAACATGAATGGTTCCCAGTCTTTTTTAAAAAGTCTCTATTGTCCTTATCTCTAAGTTTCCCAGTTAACTTTGCCATTTCAGCATAGTCCATCAGTTTTTCTCGCCACTATTCTTTAGTTGGTATCTTATCTTCTTTCTATTTTGGGGTTAGAAGGATTCTAGCCACTGCTGTCACATACACAAATAACTTCTTCTTGTGGCTCCCTTTGTCCTTACTCCTTTGGGCACTTTATATTTTAACCCACTTCTCCCACCATTTTTTTTTAAAGAATTTATTGGCTTTTACAACACAAAGAACAACATAACACAAACCCCAACACAAACCCAACAATCAAACCATAATAAAAACAAATACAAATCACACCAATAATTCTTTTTCTTGTTTGCACAAAAAAAAAAACTTTTCTTGTTCGAATCAATACTAGGTGACTTCCCCTGTTTTCCCTCCTTTGGTTCCAATTCTAATTTCACTTTAGTAACTTCTCATCTCTAAAATAAATCATTCAAAAAACAAAACTAAACATACTTCTTAAAATCTAGTTTTTACTCCAAAATAATCTATCACTTCTTAGCTTGCATCAAATCTATTCCAAATATAACTTCATAATAATTAATAATATAACTACATAACACGACATATTACTTTTTATATCAGATCATACATCTTCTTTTTTCACTTAGACTGCTGCTAATAAAGAAATTCAAATATCTCTTCTCTAGTTCAAAAACTTAAAATCTTAACACTCCGACTTCAGGGTACCATAATAAACCATCCTAATTTTTTCCTTAATATATTTCACCCTATCCCTTTTCTAACCATTTTCTTTCGCCATCTCGGGGTCTCCCCCCAGACATTTCTCCATCTTACACCAAAACCATTTTTCAGAATGTCCTCTTTTCTTATAAGTCCACAGTTCCAGACACAGTCTATAACAGTCCTTGCAGGGAGCATCAGGGTACACAAATCATCACCTTCCAGCATCTCCGCTTCAAAATTCCGTTCATCTTCTAATTGTAGATATATAAATCTTTCCCCCATCATTCCTGGGCTCTCACCCCAGAAATTGGATATAAATTGTCTTCTGATCCTGGGTCTCTCACCCCAGCAGGACTTTTCATCTTCTCGGAGTTGCAAAAGCATTGTACTTTGTACTTCAATAATTCCCTTAAGCTCCCTGCCAAGGTTTTCTTCCATTTTAACAATGTTCTGAATAGTCTTTCTTGTGGGATATAAATTGTCATCCTGATTCAGCAAAGTTAATTTCTGGTTCAGCAATTCTAAGTTCAAAAAAATAATCCTTTGTTCATGAGTCAGTCCAGAGTCTAAAACCAGCTTGAAAACGAAACCCAACATGGTAGAAGTGGGCATAGGGTATCAGGTTTCAGTATTTTTCCATCTTAGTCACAGTATTTTTCCATCTCAGACACAAGTCTCCGCAGCCATTTTCCCTGGAGTCAGGGCGAAAAGATTACATTCTATCCACTTCAAGAAGAAATATTTCCACCAACTTAGGTCCCCCAAAAGGGGTCTAACCAGTCTCACTTGTCAAATTCAAAACATTGTATCCATCACTGCAACAGCAGTCGCCATCAAAGCAGTTACTTTCTCTCCACCAAAGGGAAAAAAACGGGCTTCCTTTCCATCGTAGCTCCCGGAGCGCCAAATGTCAAAAATAAGTCCAATTGTTAATGTACTCACGGCCAACGGGCTTCTTCTGTTTTCCTTCTGACAGGTAGAACGATCTCGCTCATTGCGAGCGGCGGCTGCCGCTTCGCCGGTCCGGTTGGGGCATGCCTCCACAGCCCGGCTCCGTGGTCCCTTCACCCCCACTCCCCCTTTACAGGGGGAACGGGAGAAGGGTTCGGAGCCATAGCAGGCTCGCTGGAGAGCCCATGCCGCGGGACACTCGACCCGCGGTTTAACAGAGCCCCGCTTTGCAGTAGCGGGGCTCCTACCCCCGGGCCGGCCTGAGTCGCTTCGCTGCCGAAGCGACCCACGACCGCCCGCGATGGCGTCCTCGCCGGAAGTCCTTCTCCCACCATTTTGTGGCAGAATGGTGCAGGCGTGTGCTAAAAGACTGAAGGAGGAATTCAACATTCTTCCACGAGGCCCAGTATTTCAGCTTCCCTCACGGAATGATCACTCCCTGTGCACTGTTTTGGGGTCTTCTCCTGACCACCCTCCCACATCAGATACAGGGTGCTGATAGAAGAAATTAATGATATCTTCAAACTGAAAGAATTTGAAGAAATTAGAAGACACTTGACACTTGACTGGCTGCAATATTTTCAGATAAATGAAAGGCTGAGCTTAGATGAAAAGGAAGGTCTTGCAAAATAAACATCTAGATTTGAAAAATGGATTAACTCAATATAAAGGAAAATACATTTCAAGAATATGGGACATATGAGTTGAATCCCACCCAGGAGTTTGTTGGTGTCATGTGTAGCTTGGGCCTGAGCTGTGGTTTAACCAGGGCCAGATTTAGGTTTGATGAGGAAAGCCTAGGGCTTGCCGATCAGAAGGTCAGCAGTTCAAATCCCCGCAACAGGGTGAGCTCCCGTTGTTCGGTCCCAGCTTCCTGCCCATCTAGCAGTTCAAAAGCACCTCAAAGTGCAAGTAGATAAATAGGTACCACTTCCGCCTTTCCGTGTGCTGGTTTGGTTTGCCAAAAGTGGCTTAGTCATGCTGGCCACATGACCCGGAAGCTGTACGCCGGCTCCCTCGGCCAGTAAAGCGAGATGAGCACCACAACCCCAAACTCGTCCGCGACTAGACCTAAAGGTCAGGGGTACCTTTACCTTTAAGCTACTGAAGGTACTGGGGCCCTTTTTTGTCAACAACAAATTGTCACTGTTTTTGTGTTGAATGTATGCTATATGGTAATTTATGGACCTAATAGGTATCTAAAGCCATTTGCACATAACAAATAGGAGCCTACACAACACAAAACACTGTTGCTGTATTTACAGGTAGGTAGCCGTGTTGTCCTGCCATAGACAAAACAAAATTAAAAATTAAAAATTAAAAAAATCCTTCCAGTAGCACCTTAGAGACCAACTAAGTTTGTTCTTGGTATGAGCTTTCGTGTGCATGCACACTTCTTCAGATACTGTTGCTGTATGTAGGTTTTATTTTATTTGTTTTTTATCTTAAATTTTGGAAATGTACACCCAGGTTTTTTTCCTTTAATTTTTTTGGGGGGGCCCCAAGAGAGTGGGGACCTAAGCTATAGCTTGTTTAGCTTATACGTAAATCCAGCACTGGGTTTAGCAGAACATAGCAGGGTATTTCAGCTTTCTCTTCTTAACAACCTGAAAATTGTCGTCGTCCCCCCCACAACCTTTTACACAAACCCTTGCAATGTTCACACTTCTGTAGCACCACAGAGCTGATCAGTGTTTTGGGCTGGAGTTTGTGTGTCCAGTCCCTGTTGCTGAACAAACAACAGTTGTACTACTTGTGGTGCCAGTGAAGAATTGAGTTTTTATACAGGGCATGCCATCTTGCGGGGGGGGGGGGGAGGAAAAGCTTTGCATAAGGAAAGGAGCATGCAGCGCAGTCATCATACTTTAAATATATATTTAGGAAAGGGCCTATTTTTCTTTTGAGAGAAATTAAAGAATGCCTGGAGCAAAATGTAAAAGTTGTTGCTCCGATTTTTATCCCCTGTTGGCTTTAATTAAGTGCTGAATTAAAACTGTAAAGCAAACACAAACTGAGGGATTTTCTTTTTAAATGAATGGGGAGCTTGCTCGCCAGGTGAAAAAATAGCCCCCCCCCTCACTCCCAGCAGTGATACTGATGTAGAATAGAATGTCCCTATTTCCATCTGAGGAATGTTGGAGGGTGTGCTATGGATCTGTGCTAGCGATACTAAAATAAATAGTATTTTTAAAAACACGATGGAAATGAAATTGCCATGTATTTAGAAAATAGAGGGCAAGTGCGGTGCATGGTTAGAGAAGGGGCAGGGAACCTATGGCCAACTGGCTGTTGTTGAACTACAAATCCCATCGCCCCTGATCATTTGTTATGCTGGCTGGGGTTATTGGGAGTTGGAATCACAGGTTCCCCACTGCTGGACTGGAGTATCAGATTCCAACTGGGGAGGCCTAGGGTCACCTCTGAAGCCTGCTGGGTGAATTTGGGCCAGTCTCTCTCTCTCTCTCTCTCAGCCTATCCTACCTCACAAGGCTGTTGTGAGTGGGGGGAAGAGCTAGGAACATCACTGCCAACTTCTTGGAGGATATGACTTTATAAATAGGGAAAAAATAGGAGCTCCAAATATTTATCTTGCACCCTGGTAACTCAGTAAAGTGAAATTATTTTATCCTTCATGTTTATTGAAGACCTTTCATCGAAATATTTTTATCCCTGGCAAACAAAGGTTATGGGTGGTATCCAACTATGCGTTACTCAGAATAGACCCACTGAAATTAATGAACTTTCGTTAGTCACGCTCATTAATTTCAGGACTTCTCGCAGGACTAGCGTTGGCTTCAGACCACCTTGACGCCATACATTTAAAGCACCAGAACACCACTTCAAAGAATCCTAGCTTCCCCCAAAGGATTCTGGTAAGTGCTGTTTTTTAAAGGTGCTGAGAGTTGTTAGGAGACACCCCCCCCCTTTCCCCCTCACAGAGCTGCAAATTTTAAGAGTTTCCTGGGAACAGGGATTGGTGGTTAAACCATTCTGGAAACTGTCGCCCCAGGATTGGAATGGGTTTCTCCTAACAACTCTCAGCACCCGTAACAAGCCACAGTTTGTTTGGAGGAAGCCATGACTGTTTAAAATGGTGTAATAGTGCTTTAAATGTATGCTGCGAATGCAACCTTATTGTCTACATAATCCCCAACTATTGGCCATTCTGGATGGGGCTGATGGGAGCTAGAGTTGGACTAGATGACAGATGACCCTCGGAGTCCCTTCCAACTCTACAATTGTACGATTCTATGAAAAAATCAATTCTAAGACCATCCCCCTTCCCCTCAGCTCACAATCTTAAAAAGGCACGGCACACGAGGAAAGGGGGAATGGGAGGGAGAAGGAAAAGGACAAACACAAGCACAAGATTTAAATGTTACTGTTGTGAATGTTCCAGCCAATGTAAGCAGCAGTTCTGTCTGTCTTACTCAATTATATTGTGTAAGTGGAACCGGCAATGAAACATTGCTGTGCACCCTCGCAGGAAGCGTTGCTGTTCATGGTTGTCTTGGCCCATCCAGAATGCTTCATTATATTACCAGCCCTGTACTTCCGCAAACCTTTAAGTGCACCAGATATTATTATTATTTTATTGTTTATTGAATTTATAAACCATCCTATACCCACAGGTCTCTTCTTGTTTCCCAGGGACTCTGATTTGGCTCCACCCTAGCTCACGATTAGAGGGGCGGGTGATTGAATTGTGCTGTTGGTTAAGAAGCGGTTTGACACTAATTAGCTGAACAGGTGTAGCACCACCAGCAATGCTGTCCATAAACATTCCAACTGCTCAGGGGAAAGTTCCTCTTTCCTCTCTGTCCCTATGCAGGTTAGAGCTGCTTTATGTTCATTGACGGAGGCCACACATGTTTGCAAAACACTCGGCGGTGCATGCCTGGGAGGTATAAAGGATTGCTGGCTCCTGTCCAATGTTGCTTATTCTGGAGTTCCCTCCTCCCTCCCCTTGACATTCATCACTGTATCTCAGAACAAGCACCAATGAGACTTCCCCTTTTCTCTAGGACTGGAATTAAAATGCCACAATTACCAAAGTGTCTACAATTAACGGGAGCTATTATTCTTATTATTATGTAGGAGAAAACTGAATTCACTGAATTAGAAGTTTGGAAATTGAAGGGGGCTGCTTAGGACGTTGTATATCACAGCTCCATTTGAAGGCTGCTGAAAACAATGTTCTTTCTTTTTTCAAGTATCATTTTTATTGTTTTTATATAAATACATTGAGAAAAACTTTCACATTTATCTTTCCATTCATTTAACATTTTGACCTTTTAGGGCCGTGACTTCCCTCAAACCCCCCACATGGTTTTCTAATATCTATTACTTTATACTATACTTCTTAACTCGCTGAAAACCATTTTCGTAAAGCGATGTGGCATATGGGGGGCATTCTTTTGCTGATCAAATCATGTGGAGAATATCACACATGCATTGCAAATGTCAAGGGCCATTCACGTGGAGAGTTGCCCCAGAGTTTTGTCGTACTCCACTTAAGAGCTGCAACAGATGAAGTGATTTCTGAATGAGGCTGATGTCCAATGCAACCAATCGATGATTGATTGATTGATTATATTTCTATGCCACTTTTCATTCAGATGAATCCCAAAACATTACAAACATTACAAACAATAAATACCAATAACATGAGACGACATAACAGAACATGACAAATACAGCACAAATGCAGCAGCTAAAAAAGCCAATGCAATTCTGGGCTGCATCAATAGGAGTATAGCGTCTAGATCAAGGGAAGTAATAGTACCACTATATTCTGCTCTGGTCAGACCTCACCTGGAATACTGTGTCCAGTTCTGGGCACCACAGTTCAAGAAGGATACTGACAAGCTGGAACGTGTCCAGAACAGGGCAACCAAAATGGTCAAAGGCCTGGAAACAATGCCTTATGAGGAACGGCTTAGGGAGCTGGGTATGTTTAGCCTGGAGAAGAGAAGGTTAAGGGGTGATATGATAGCCATGTTCAAATATATAAAAGGATGTCATATAGAGGAGGGTGAAAGGTTGTTTCCTGCTGCTCCAGAGAAGTGGACACGGGGCAATGGATTCAAACTACAAGAAAGAAGATTCCACCTAAACATTAGGAAGAACTTCCTGACAGTGAGAGCTGTTCGGCAGTGGAATTTGCTACCAAGGAGTGTGGTGGAGTCTCCTTCTTTGGAGGTCTTTAAGCAGAGGCTTGACAGCCATCTGTCAGGAATGCTTTGATGGTGTTTCCTGCTTGGCAGGGGGTTGGACTGGATGGCCCTTGTGGTCTCTTCCAACTCTATGATTCTATGATTCTATGATTCTATGAATAATTAACAAATCATCAGTACAACAATTACAATCCATAAAACACTGTTAACAAAGCAACAACTAAAAATAAGCTAAACATCACAATTAAAGCTGAAGTCTTATTATATGATTGGCAAATCAATACAGCATTTATAATCCACAAAGCAATATTAAACTTAACAAAATAGCAAGCAAAACAACAAAACACTGCTAAGTTAATACAAAGACCATGTGAAGACCCATAAGCATTTGATGCTGCTTCTTGTAATATATGTATAACTGTACACAATTTTGCCTAGTAAATGAATTTTCGCAAGGTTCCCCTAACAAAAGGCATTTCTGTACAATATTTTCACCAATATATGCTTTTTCGCATGCTGTGGTCCCTAATGTATATATTTCAATGCATTCCTTGGTTGGATCAATGCATTGCAAAATTCAGAGGGGTGCGAATTCTGAAGGAGAACTGTGCTATGGCTTGCATCTTTGTTCGGAAAGAGCAAATTTGGCAGGGTGAAATTAAAATGCAAGGCAGGTGAATTTTGCCCCCATCCCTACCACAGCAGACCTGTGTCCTCATCGTGGTGCATCATCTTGTCCCACTACACCGGCTGTCACCGGGGGGGGGGGGGGCGCAAGACCATTGCAGGTATATATGACCAGTGCAGCTGCCATTTTGGCTGAGGGCTGCACCTTTTCCATAGCAGTCCAGTCACAAGTCTGCAAAGGCATGTCCTTCTTTGTCCCCAGGTAAGATAAAAAAAACAACTCTCATCAAAGTGAAAGAGGGGCCCTATGGTCCCTCCTTTACATCCTTTCCGTTGTGCATCCATGATGATTTGTCCTCATTATGGCATTATTCTTGTTATTCACATTTATATGCCGCCCTTCATCAAAAGATCTCAGGGCAGTTCACAGAATAAAATACAAAAAATAAACACAAGTAAATAATTAAACCAAAGCAACAAAACAATAACACCCACTTCCCACAGACATACAGTGGTACCTCGGGTTACAAATGCTTCGGGTTACAGACTCCACTAACCCGGAAGTACCGGTAGTACCTCAGGTTAAGAACTTTACCTCAGGATGAGAACAGAAATCACGCGGCGACAGCGGGAGGCCCCATTAGCTAAAGTGGTACCTCAGGTTAAGAACAGTTTCAGGTTAAGAACGGACCTCTGGAACAATTTTAGTTCTTACCCAGAGGCAAGCTAAAGGTACCCCTGACCATTAGGTCCAGTCACGGACGACTCTGGGATGGCAGCGCTCATCTCCCTCTATAGGCCGAGGGAGCCGGCGTTTGTCCGCAAACAGCTTCCAGGTCATGTGGCCAGCATGACTAAGCCGCTTCTGGCGAACCAGAGCAGCGCACGGAAACACTGTTTACCTTCCCGCTGGAGTGGTACCTATTTATCTACTTGCACTTGACGTGCTTTTGAACTGCTAGGTGGGCAGGAGCTGGGACCGAACAACGGGAGCTCACCCCGTCATGGGGATTCGTACCGCAAACATTCTGATCGGCAAGCCCTAGGCTCTGTGGTTTAACCCACAGTGCCACCTGCTTCCTAACCAGAGGTACCACTGTATTTAAAAGGCTAGGTATTGGAGAACTTACATGTGCTCCCA
Source organism: Lacerta agilis (assembly GCF_009819535.1). Taxonomy (NCBI): domain Eukaryota; kingdom Metazoa; phylum Chordata; class Lepidosauria; order Squamata; family Lacertidae; genus Lacerta; species Lacerta agilis. Next base: position 86,465,307 of record NC_046317.1, read on the forward strand.
CTATCTATTTTGTATATGCCTGAAATGGATCCGGGGGAGACATGTTGCTTTCTTTCCAATTGGTGCAATGCCCCATAGCTTCCCACTGGAATCCTGTAAGTTTTTATACCACAAATGTTGCCCCACTTCTGTTGCACTTTAATGCCCCTCCAGGTGGCAATAATGTGATAACATTGGGGAAGCATTTCAGAAGAAGTACTCAAACAGGATAATGTGCAGACAGTTCAGTATAAATCCATCACCAATGCACTATTACTGCATCAGTGGCATGTCTCACAATACACCAAAATACCAGCTGGAGGAACCTTGAGTTTGCCAATTCACCAAGAGTCAGAAAGGCATGCCACATTTGCATTGGTGACTGATGTAGGCTTGTTGCCTAACTATTCATCACCCATTTGTGGCTAATTGTACCTTTGATGGACCACAGGAGAGCTTTCAGTTCATCTGATCCAATTTTCTTTACTGAGGCAGAGCAGTCAACAATTTTTAAAATTTGCAGCTGATTCATCTGTTTAATAAAATAGAATCAATGGTAGATCAATAGAAATGAATGCAGCTGGAGTTTTGCACATTACAGGAAAAGAATAAACCTTCACAGTGAAGTTAATTAGATTGGAAAATTATCTAATAATGGGTGAATTTCAGAAAGCCATCAGTCAGGGAAATGAGATAAAGGGTGTTACTTTGCAAAGTCAATTTGTTCCTTATTAAGACGGATGTTACAAAGGTATGCCTGTCGCGGGCTTCTTTCGAGTGCCTTCTTGCACTCTTCTTTTATTTCTCTCCCCCTTTCAACTGAAGTCCCTGGTGTTTCAGCATTAAATGCAAACACCTTAAAAGACTCGCACACAGAGCTGCTATACATTTCACCAGAAACTGATGGGGGGGGGGACTCCCTATACTCACCAACTTCACCAGATGAATATAAGGTGCAACTGGAACATAGGAGACTTCATTACACCCAGCCAAACCATTGCTTCATCTAGCTCACTATTTCCTACACTGGCTGGCAGTGGCTCTCCAGGTTAGAGACTCAGATATATAAGCTATGTGCCAAATGGCTCCCTAAACCAAGGTTACGGTCACCAAAATGGGATGTCTACTTGCCATTTGGGGGCAAGGCAGCTCTAAAGTCTTATTTTTCAAACGACGGACTGACTGTTGTTGTTAGAGGCAGAAATGCTTTTGAACACCAGTTGCTGGAAACCGCAGGGGAGGAGAGAGCTGCTGAGCTCAGGTCCTGCTTGCAGGCTTCCGAGAGGCATCAGTTTGGCCACGGTGAGAACAGGATGCTGGACTGGATGGGCCACTGGCCTGCTCCAGCAGAATCTGCTTACATCCCAATGGTCTGTTGAAGAGGTTACCAGTGTGGTGTAGTAGTTAAGAGCGGTAGACTCATAATCTGGTGAACCGGGTTCGCTTCCCCGCTCCTCCACATGCAGCTGCTGGGTGACCTTGGGCTAGTCACACTTCTTTGAAGTCTCTTAGCCTCACTCACCTCACAGAGTGTTTGTTGTAGGGGAGGAAGGGAAAGGAGAATGTTAGCCGCTTTGAGACTCCTTTGGGTAGTGATAAAGCGGGGTATCAAATCCAAACTCTTCTTCTTCTTCTTCTTCCTTTCACCAGCCGGTAATGTGTGACATCCTGTCTGCTTCCTACCACAACCATGTGCTGTGCACAGTTGACTATAAAGAAATCCTAGTGGATCAAATCCTACTCATGAGCTTTTTTTAAGGAAGGAAAGCCATCCATGTTTTTTTTTGGGGGGGGGGGGTTGGGTCAAAGTTGAGCTTTTTTTTTTTATTAGGAGAGGGAAAGCCCTGTTTGGGGGGCTTCAGGGCAAAGATGTAGAGCTTTTTTTAGGGGAGCCAAAGCTGCTGAGCTTCTTTGGGAGGAGTCAGTCTGGTGTAGTGGTTAAGAGCGGTAGACTCGTAATCTGGGGAACTGGGTTCGTGTCTCCACTCCTCCACATGCAGCTGCTGGGTGACCTTGGGCTAGTCACACTTCTCTGAAGTCTCTCTGCCCCACTCACCTCACAGAGTGTTTGTTCTGGGGGAGGAAGGGAAAGGAGAATGTTAGCCGCTTTGAGACTCCTTCAGGTAGTGATAAAGCAGGATATCAAATCCAAACTCTTCTAGACACTAGTTTCTACAGCAGTTGTACTGCCGCCAGAGTTCATAGAGCCATGGATAAGTTGCATCCTTGTTGGCCGTTGCATAACAGCAACCACTTAGCATAGATGGCAGCCCATTCTGCTAATATCAACAGTCATTCAAACCATAGTGGAGGTTCTGAATCGCCACTAGACCAGATTTGCATATTCACTTCCGTGAAATAAATGCTTTACCGCCCTTAATTTGGCCTTAGGAGATGATAACGTGCAGCATGAAAACAAAGCCCCGTGTATTGAATGGATGTCAAAGGGAAAGGGGAGGCTTAGCAAAAGCCAATAAATGAGAAGATAAGTCATTTGCATAGCCCCAAAGCCGATCTTTAGCTGGAGGGAATCAGTTTGGAACAAAAGAAAACCGCAACAGTGATTATTTATTGTAAGGATGGATTTGCAAATCATGGGTAATTAAAATGGTAAACTCAGAGTAAAGCCTTCCCTGGGGAGGATAAGTCTGAGAAAATTAATTGTGATCACCTGTCAGATATGAAGAAATTAAAACTGGTGGTCTTCTGAAAGATTATGAGAGCAACGGATGTTGGTCCTCCATGGAACTTAAGGAAGGTTGCCTTTTTCTGAGTCCTAACATTGGTCCATCTAGTTCAGGGGTGGCCAACTCCCAAGAGACTGCGATCTACTCACAGAGTTAACAACTGGCAGTGATCTACCCCCTCTTTGGGGATTCAGGTCGAAGTTATTGAGTATTTTTTTAGGGTTTTGAGGGTTCAGGTCAAAGATGTTGAGCTTCTTTTAGGAAGCAGGAAGGCCCATTTTTTAGGGGTTCAGGTCAAAGATGTTGAGCTTGTTTGACGGAGGAGGAAAGCCCCGCTTTTTTGGGGTGCAAGGCAAAAATGTTGAGCTTCTTTGGGGGGAGCCAGTGATCTACCAGTGATCTACCACAAGACGTCCAGTGATCTACTGGTAGATCACGATCTACCTGTTGGACGTGCCTGATCTAGTTCAACGATGTCTACACTGGCTAGCAGTTGCTCTGTAAGCTTTCAGACAGGGGACATCCCCAGGCCTACCTGGCGACGACAGGGATTTCACCTGGGATCTTGATGCACGGCTTATGGAGCTCTTTAATGGGCCACCACATTCAGATTAGCTCATTGGGTTGCAAGTTATGCTGAAAACATCTCCCCATGGGTACATCTTGCATACATTGGTTGCCTGTTCTACGAATAGAGACTAAGGCTTCATCCTCCGCATCAACATTCTCTTTAACAATGCATGAGCCTTCTTGTCCATGGATATGTTTAATCATCTATTAATAACAAAACGGAAGAGCCACTTTCCCCTGCGCATACGGGCTCCCAAGGATAGGAGATCCGGCCATCAGTGTCGGAGGCAATCATGCGCTCCCTCGCACTCTCTTCTCCCCAAGTTTTCTTTTTTCCCCAGAGCTTTTTGTCTCTCACTTGCCTTACATAGTGGGGGGATGTGAAATGCACATCAGAATGACAGCCGGCTTTTCCTTTCGAAGCAGGCTCACTCCCATCCCTGAGCCTTAAGAGTCCTGTGCATTTTCTTCTCTGGTGGTTTGAGGATGAGGGCAAGTGTACCAACTCACAAAGCACTTCTGTTCTGAGAAAGCATCCATTTCATTCAGATTTGTGCAAATGGAAGAGGCTTTTTTGTTGTTGTTGTTGAAGCGGGATCTGAAAGGTAAACCAATTTTGGAGGATTAGTGGGAAATGATTCTCCCTCCTCCCCCCTCCCCACCCCCACAGTCAAGAGACTCTGCCATAGCTTTAATTTTCTTCACAGATCAATGGAGCTAAACGTAGATGTAATTGCTAGATACCAAAACCATCCTTTGAAAAGAAGAAGCTGAGCATATGCAACCAAAAAGGGGACAGATCGTGCAGATGCTGAATTTGCAGATGCAATAATAATAGTATGAACGGCTTAAGCAACAAGTGGGTGGCTGTAATATCTCACTTGAAGAGAATTAATGACAGTTACTGGAAAGGGTAAAGGAGTACAAATATGTTATCTTCATTCTATTCCGCCCCGCCCCCCTTAGAATTGTCCCTACTAATAAGGTACCCAGAACACAGAACAGCAGTCCTCCCACATTTCAGAGATAAAAACGGGGACACTCTTATGTATCTGAGATCAACTCCCTTTCTCTCAATCAACATTCGAACACAAAAACCCTCCCATTGCCAGCTGCTGAACGGCCTCTTCTGCACATTTTAATCTACCTTGCACTAGATTTTGCTCCGCTTACTTCTGATAGCAAGGGGTGTAAGCAAACTCTGTCAACCTGCTTAGTTTACGGAGCCTAATAAGAGCCCTGCTGGATCAGGTGAAAGATCCCTCAAGTCCAGCATCCTGTTCTCACAGATGCCTAGGGAAAACCTGCAAGGAGGACTTTGGTGCAAACAGCGATTCCCCCTGCTTGGGATTCCCAGCAGTGGGTTTTCCGAGGCATGCTGCCTCCAACCACTAGAAGCAGAACACTGCTGTTGTGACTGATAGTCATTGGAATCTACAAGCAAAAGGAAGCCACCTTATACTGAGTCAGACCATTGGTCCAGCTTGTTCAGTGTTGTTTACACACTCTCCAGGATTTCAGATGACCCTACCTGGAGATGCTGGGAATTGAACATAGGACCTTCTACATGCAAGGCAGGTTAATTTTTACTGAGCCACCGCTGTTCCTTGTCCTATCCCAGCAGCTTCTGTATGATACCTCCAGTTCATGGCTATTCCCTCCCAGCACCACAATCTTGTCTGGATTTTATCTTAGCCCATCCCCCCCCCGATTCACGTAGGAGAGTTTGGGCCTTCCAGAACAGCAAACATTCCTTCCTTTGTGCCACCAAGTAGGTCTCTACACTAAACGAATGACTAACTTCCAATTGCATCAATTTGACAAGTATATAACAAGCATTGCCTGTTTCCCCTAGATGTGTAAAGACTGCCCTGACTCTGTATGTACCGAGTGCTGCAGTTTACCTAGAAATTGCATCCCATTCGGACTGCAATCATTCTACTCTCTGCCTTGCTAGAAAATTGATCTGACAGCTTTCCTGGTATGGACTGAATATTAAACTCTAGATATATGAGCAATAGGGGAAGAAGCAGGATGTGACAGCCAGAAATCTGCATCAAATTTGACATCTGGGTGCAAAGACTTGATTTTCTGCGTTTTGTTGTTAGGTTTTTGGAAATTCTCACCAAACCCCAAGAGAAGCAATTTTCTCCTTAGATTTTCCTAATGCTATAACATACTATGACATCTATTCTCAGCTATCAAGCAGCGGGTGATTTACAATTAGTTGCCTGAAGGCAGCAACATCCTCCAAAACAACATTATGAGGGTTTTGGCTTTTTATATTGATCACATTCATAACTTGCAATTCCAAAAAGGAACTGTGTGGGAGGAGGGATTTGTTTTTTATTTGCACAACAGACTTGCAAGATAGGCAAAGCTTTGAAACAACTGGCCCAAGATCATAGAATCACAGCAGGAGAAAACATACTTGCCCCCATCTTCCACATGACAGCCCTTAAAGTATTGAACATGGCTATCACATCTCCTCTCAGCCTCCTCTTTTCCAGAAAAAAACATACCCATCTCTTTCACCCAGTGAGCTTCATTCATGACTGGGGACTTGAATCCAGACACCCTTGGACCAAATCCAGAGCTCTGTCTCTATTGACTCCCTAATTGGAGGCAGAGCTTGCCAGAGCTCATCTCCAACTTGTGTCTCTGAGCATATGCAGCCTGCATTTCCTAAGGGATAGCTTCAATCATCTTCCCCCTATATCTGGAATTAGGGAGCAACCTTTGCAGGGCCATGAAGCTCCTACACTGACTTAAACCCAGCTCCTCACATCTCGAGGGTTTTATTTACAGTCAAGTAGTTTAAAAATTTTGTGAAATAGGTAAATCTTAGGTTGTGTACACACCTGAGTGTTAACGCTCACATGGTTCACACAGATCGCATTATTCTATGTGCACTTCTGTGGAAGTTCAGCCAGACATGAGCACTTTCATCTGAGCTCTGACCTAGTATTGCCCATCCACACTAATGGTCCACACTTGATAGGACGTATTTTCCATCTGTGTTGTTCCTTCCTATCAATTGGTGCCACCCACCTTGAGCTCCAGAAACCTGAGATCTAGTGTGGGCATGAATGCAGGTATTTGTGCAATCAGCGTTTTTTGTATTACTTCTGAGATACAAGTTTGTTGACTAGAAGTGTGCTAGATATATGTGCTTGTCCATCTGGTTAGTCCCACCGGTAGCCCACCCTCCATGACTTCTGGAAACCTGAGCTCCATTGTGGGCCTGCACAATTATTGATCTTTCCTGGGCAGCTCACAAATTCTTCTCTCAACTTTCTCCATCCTCCCACGCCCCAATCATGATCCTTTCCACAGAATCTCAAATCTTCTTCACACACACACACACAAAACCCAACAACCCTGGAACCTTGGAAAGCAGAATGTGTTGAGGGAAGTTAAACTAATCATGTGCAGATGTGCTTGATCGATGTTCTATATTCAGATGGCAGAAGGTGAAGCGATTTAGGTTAGAGCTAGGAAGAATCACCTGGATTTAGGAGACAATGCAGAGTCTAACCATTTTTTTAAAGAAAATAAATAAATAAATAAATAAATAAATAAATAAATAATGAGCTCCTTTGTTTACAGTGAATGTGTTAAGCAGGAATCCAAAAGTTGAAGAGTAACACAAAGATGCTAAGGAAGCCAGAATGTCTTACGTGGGTCCTGGGGAACATCAGCTTTGATTTATTTACACCGTTAACACATGTCGCGATCTTCCCGCTCTGTCATTAAGAATGCAGTGCCTGCCTCTAGCCTCCTGAGCCCACTTCAATCTGCAAGAATGCCAGACCTAGGGGCACTTCTCCATAAAATAAAAATATCTACACCAACAAGAGACTGCCCCCTCCTCTTCCATGTATGGATGCCGCAAATCTCAGCAGTTTCATGCTCCAGCATATTTGCCATTCTGAGACCATTTTCATCAGAGATGTGGGGCACTTTGATCGTATATGCTCCCTGCACAATTAAGCCGGTCCACGGTGTGTGTGATGCCCAATGCCTAGCTAGTTTTGCATGCATTAAACCGGTGAGTGATGCACAGTTGCGTTAATTGCACATGCTATGTTCGCAGCAGGGATCTGGGGCTGCGTTACAGTGCTTTTGGATGGTGGAACACTGCACAATTAGGCCAATTGCACACATGACATTTAATGATGAGGAAAAGCAGGAGACTAAGTCCTGTAACATATTTATAATACATAAGCGCAAAGTCATACCACTGGCCTATCTAGCCAGCTCAGTGTGGTCAGCTTCAACTGGCAAAGGGTCTCCCAGCTCTGCTACATAGGACCCTTCTAAATGGAGATGCTGGGGCCTTGCTTTCTACATGCAGTGGATGGGACCCCAAGGGTCATCTAGTCCAAACCCCTGCAATGCAGGAATCTCAACTAAAACATCCATGAGAGATGGCCATCCAACCTCTGCTTGAAATCCTCCAACCTCTGCTTGAAAGAGAGTCCACAACCTCCTGAGGGAAACCATTCCACTGGCAAATAACCCTAAGTTATTCCTGATGTTTAGTCGAAATCTCCTTTCTTGTGATTCGAAGGTATTGGTTCAAGTCCTACTCTCCAGAGCAGGAGAAAACAAGCTTGTTCCCTCTTCCATGTGACAGCCCTTGAGATATTTGGCTATCATATCTCGTCTCAGCCTCCTCTTTTCCAGGCTAAACATACCCAGCTCCTTCAACCATTCCTCATATGACTTGCTTTCCAGACCCTTAATCATCTTGGCCGCCCTCCTCTGCACACTTCCCAGCTTGTCACTATCCTTCTTAATTTGTGGTGCCCAGAACTGGACACAGTCTTCCAGGTGAGTTCTGACCAAGGAAGAATAGAACAGTACTATTATTTCCCTTGATTTTTTTCTTTTGATATTTTGGCCTCAGCAAGGGACTGGAAAATCTGTCAGTTTAGGTTTCTGCAGTGTTAAATTCAGTTTCCCCACATCTCAGCAGCAATTTGCGATTGTTTTCTCCTGCTCCAGAGGGTAGGACACAAACCAACGACTTCAAGATACAATAAAGGCTAAAAAAAATCAGTTCCTCAAAGTAGTCAAATGATCAATCTAAATTATTCAACTGTCGTCGTCCCGTCCCCCCCCCTCTGCTAAGCAATGTTTTTTTTTTCAGTCTTTCATTCCAGGACTCTCCAGTTCATTCCCAATGAGGGATCTTCTTGGGGGATCTTGGCCTTGTGACATTAAGTAGCCAGTGGCTTAAGACCACACATGGGCCACGAGAAAGGAACCACATCATGGGTGTACCCAGGGGGGCAGGGGGGGGCAGTTGCCCCCCCCAGAAGCAAAAAAAAAAAAATTAAATGGTTATCGGCAGCCTAAAAGGAAAAAAGCTCTCTTAAAAAAGCTCAACTACTGGTCTTTCTCCCCCTCCCAAAATCTCAGTAATAATTGAGCTCTTGGCCGACACTGTGTGTGTGTGTGTGTGTGTGTGTGTGTGTGTGTGTGTGTGTTGTGCCAGCTGATCGTTGCAAGGGAGCTTTGGGAACTGAGTTCCCTTGCATGGTGAGTAGTTCCTTTGCGAGGGCTGAGGATCCTGGGAAACTGAGTTTTTCAGCCATTTGGGGCTTTCTGTGGGGGGGGGAGTTTTTCTGTTTTTTGAAGCTGTTTTTGTTTGCTGTTTACATAATGTGGTCAGTAATCTAAAAACGAACCGAACCCCTAAAAAAACGGGGCATTCCTCAACCCCCCAAAAGACATGTAACTAGAATTTAAAAAAAAATTAAAAATCAAGCAAATAATTGTAATAACTACCGTAATAAAGCACTACTATAATTATATATAATTTTCCTAAAATTTTGGTTTCATTCGCCTTTCCATGCTGAAATGTCACAACCTGAATGACCATGGCTTGCCTCCCCCTAGTTTTGATCCTGGGTACACCCCTGAACCACATCCTTCTCACCCTCTGCCCTAGCCATCTCAGTTTCCCTCCTGCATCCTGGAATCGTGACTTTCCGTGGGGTTTCGCTTGTAAATAAGTAAGAGGCAAGTGTCAATTTCCTTGAATAGAGCAGTCATGTCTGATAGAATAACAAGCAGAAGAGATGTTTCTTTGTTTTGACAGGAGCATCATTAGTGACAAGGAGCAAAGTAAATCCAGCCCCCTCTCCTGGGAGCCACCTCAGCAAGCAAGATCTGTTTGTGACAAGCAGGGAGGGCAACCAGATGCTCGGCTCCTGCCTAATGTCCCCCCCCCACCTTCCCCACCATACATACAAAAATATTTTAAAAGAGAAGGTAAGAAAGACAGATAATCGCCCACAGATTGCTGGGTCTGGAGTTTTGAAATGTCAGAAGCATTGAGTACCACATCAATGTTCATTAAAACACCTAGAGGGACAATAGGAAGCACGGTTTGGTTGGGAAATACAATTAATTGTGATAAGTGATGGGCAGGAGCCTGTGGCAAAATGGAGGCTGGACTGAAACGCAAACCAGTTTTGAAACGAAGAAACTCAGTAGACAGGTGTATAAGTTACAGGCAAATTGAGCCATCAGTGTGAGTGGGGGGGGGGGAGCTGTTTGGAAGGAAATGACCAGTGAGTTACTAGGCTTCTTTCAAGGAGGAAAATTAAATGGAAGATTCACAGCTAGACTTCTACAAAAAAAAAAAAAAATGACAGCTGCATGTTCAGCTCCCCGCTCTCTAACATTCAACAGAGCTTACATTAGGAGTATGCAGGAGGTATGTTGTGCCTCCATGGTCAGAGGCAGTAATGAATACCAGTTGCTGGAAACCACAGGATAGGAGAGGATGTTTCTGCTCAGATCCTGCTTGCTCGTTTCCCACAGGCATCGGTTGGAGGATGGATGGCAGTTAATGGATTGAGGTTGAATCCTGACAAGACAGAAGTACTGTTTTTGAGGGACAGGGTGCAAGCGGGTGTGGGGGATTCCCTGGTCCTGAATGGGGTAACTGTGCCCCTGAAGGACAAGGTACACAGCCTGGGAGTCATTTTGGACTCACAGCTGTCAATGGAGGCGCAGGTTAATTCTGTGTCCAGGGCGGCTGTCTACCAGCTCCATCTGGTACAAAGGCTGAGACCCTACCTGCCCACGGACTGTCTCGCCAGAGTGGTGCATGCTCTAGTTATCTACCGCTTGGACTACTGCAATGCGCTCTACGTGGAGCTACCTTTGAAGGTGACCCAGAAACTACAACTAATCCAGCTAGACTGGTGACTGGGAGTGGCCGCCAAGACCATATAGCACCAGTCCTGAAAGACCTACACTGGCTCCCAGTACGTTTCTGAGCACAATTCAAAGTGTTGGTGCTGACCTTTAAAGCCCTAAACGGCCTCGGTCCTGTATACCTGAAGGAGCGTCTCCACCCCCCATCGTTCTGCCTGGACACTGAGGTCCAACGCCGAGGGCCTTCTGGCGGTTCCCTCACTGTGAGAAGCAAAGCTACAGGGAACCAGGCAGAGGGCCTTCTCGGTAGTGGCGCCCTCCCTGTGGAACGCCCTCCCATCTCATGTCATAGAGATAAACAACTACCTTACATTCAGAAGACATCTGAAGGCAGCCCTGTTCAGGGAAGTTTTTAATGTGTGATATTTTCATGTATTTTAAATCTCTGTTGGAAGCCGCCCAGAGTGGCTGGGGAAACCCAGCCAGATGGGTGGGGCACAAATAATAAATTATTATTATTATTATTATTATTATTATTATTATTATTATTATTATTATTATTATCTGGTTGGCCACTGTGAGAACAGGCTATTGGGCTAGATGGACCATTAATCTGATCCAACAGGGTTCTTCTTATGTATACTCAATGCACTGACGATATTTCCAGTATCTCATCACATGAGGGCTCCCAAGAGGATAAGCTGACCACATCCGCCCACTTATTCTGAAAATGTGGCCCCACTTGGCATGCTTGGATAACGCCCAGTTCACACTGCACATGATGAGAAGGATATCTAATGGTGGAATTATTTATGCATGGTCTGAGAGCACTTTAGGCAGCGAGTTGTGATTCATTCAGGGAAAGGAGGTTAAATGGTTTGTCCACGAAGCCATACATATTTATAGAGCTCAGCTGGTGTCCCGCAAGCTGATTTCCCACTACTTTGAAGGGTTTTCAGATCTCAGCAGGATGTAGGTTGCCACCCCACGTCCACCATCACCTGTTGTTTCTCTCCAGCAAGCAATTATTCAAAATGCAGGCTGGGGAGCAATATTTTCAGCAAGGGCACTCAGTGGCCCTCTCAGTCAGTATTCAATTTAATTCCACCCACAATAGCTATGATTAGCAGGTGGTTTCACTAGCCTTGTCAAGAAACTGAAAGAACAGACCTCATATGTGGCTTTGCTGCAGCCTGTATATACTTGTTGTGCTTTATCACAATTTTGGTTCATAGAAACTTAGGTCGCTTTCGCACCATACATTTAAAGCACATTCAACACACATTTAAAGCGCATGGCTACCTCTGCAAATTGTAGCTCTGTGAGGGGAGATATACTTCCCATGATTCCTTGGGGGAGGTCGTGTGTTTAAATGTATTGTGTGGATGTGATGTCAGTGTGTTTCATGCTGGCTTTTACTGTTGTTGTAAACAACCTGTGTTAGCAGCACCGAAGTGATCTCTCTGGGGTGCAAGCCTGGTGTAATGAATCAGGTCATAGTTAGGGGCTGTTTAGAGACCCATGGAGTTTTAAGGGTTAATTGAATCCCCAGTTAGAGTGGCAGGCACCCTTGGGAGGCGGGACATTCCACTATTTAAAAGGAGGGAGCAGCCGTTAGAAAGGGGTTGGTTGATTGGGTGTGAGGGTGTGAGAGGGTTGGAGAGTGGTGACTGAAGAAGGAGGGTGTGGGGTGAGGTTAGGTTTAGGTTAGGTTAGGAACGTTAAAAATGTGTTTATGTTGATGTTGATGAAACGAAGAATATACACTGATAACAAACTAAGCTTATGAACCTATACTGAAACCGCTATGCTCTGTACTAAATAAAGATCTCTTGTTTTTGAGCCAAGTCGTCGTTCTTTTGGTCCAACAGGTTATATAAGCTCTTGAGGAGGGGAATTCAGGAAAAGGGCAAAACTAATCTGAAAGGCGATAGTTTGTGTCTTAGAGTTCCTTCAGGAGGGGCTAGTGGGCGAAAAACCTGGGATTGCCACAGAGTTGCTAAGAGGGCTTAGTCAACTGGTATAGTGAGGGGATCTAACAAAGAGAGGCCCCGAACTATAGGCAAAAGAGAGGTTAAACCCCAAGGCCCAGAGCAGTGGAAATAACCGGCCATGTCCGCTGGACAGGAAAACCCCCGTTACTAAGAAATTCCCAGTTTATTAAACAAAGGGAAAGACAATAACAGACGGACCTCAAAGGGACAGGTGGGGTGCGTGTTAATTTGACCCAGAACACCTGAGTAAAAACGTAACTTAGTAACAAGGGGAGAGTCTGAGGTGGAGTTTCGTCGCACCTGGACAGTGTGTATGGAGGCCCTGGGTTCCCCAGACAAGACTCCTCTCTTGGCCTCGCTGGTGTGGTCCAAAGGAGAGCAGAGCAATATGTATGTCACCAGCTTAGCAGCAAGAGTTGCCTGAAGGAGGCATACAAAGCGCCATCCAACCATCTTAGGGACTCCATTCTGGGTTTGCTCCTTAGCTTCTCCAAAAGATATCCCAAAAGGCAGTGCAGGTTTAGGACCAGAGTTTTCCTTCTCCTAGATGGGCTCCTTTCCCAGGTTGATGAGCCCCATCTCCCCCTCACTTCCCTCTACAGCATGTGCAGAAACTGCCTTCTTGATCATTGGACTCACTGTCTGTCCCATCCACTTAATCTGTGGGAGTCTGTCTTCACATGCAAGGGAAATCCCTAACTCAACAAAGGTTTGAGACCCATTGGCTACCCTCATCTGGTTTAGCTGGCCAGTCGAAACCGTGTACTTGGGTGTGGCTGCTGTCACATGCTGACAGCTTCCAGGAGCCACAGGTGAGAGCTGAGTGCAGCACAGCCTGTGGAAAGCCCGGGAATTGGACATTCTAAATCAGTGTTTCCCAAACTTGGGTCTCCAGCTGTTGTTTTGGATCACAACTCCCATCATCTCTAACTAGCAGGACCAGTGTTCAGGGATGATGGGAACTGTAGTCCAAAAACAGCTGGAGACCCAAGTTTGGGAAACACTGGTTTAGAGTGTCCCATTCCTGGGCTTTCCACAGGGGGTGTGGCTCTTCCATCTGCCCGCACATTCAGGGGGTGGAATGAGGAGTTCCATACCAGCAGAGTCACACTTCAGTTACTCCACAGGCTGAGGCTGGAAAGACTGGGAAAAGCGGGAACTCCGCTAAATCCAAACCACGCACCCCACAGCCCAGTTAAAAGAGGGTCTTGGATTGCAAATCCCACTCCTCTTGCGTAATCTGCGCTCGAGTTCCATGCACAAACATCTCCATCTTCTCTCTTCCCCAAAGTGGTTATGGGAGGGCTCGAGCTGTTTTCTGAACTGTAGCTTTCTCCTACTATGGCACTGTAATTTAAACACCAAGGGACAGGCTTTTTATGTTCAAATTAACAAAAAAAAAAATTAAAACTAAACAAAAACCAATTAAGAAAGACTGAAGCATCTGTCTAAGCAATCAGCAAGAATAGATTTATACCACACAAGCACAGAGCAGAAAGGGGGACGATTGCTGCTGATTTACAAAGTGGCATCAACAAATGTGTTTTGAAATATATGTGTTTACAAACCAAAGGAATTGCCATTTTTGAGCAAGTCATATTGGTACCACAGTTTGGGGAGGAAATAGAAAGAAGTGAGGAGAGGATTCTGGTACAGCCTAAAACCATACTGAAAACAAAAAAATACTGCAAAGCTACAGAATCCACAAAACCACATATGTGTTTTGAGGAGCTATCAAACCAGTTCTGCCACTCTAAAAATGTTACATCAGTCTTCAGATTCACAGGATCTTTCGTATATATTGTAGTAAACATGAGTTTACTCTTACAGCAAATTAATATATGCTGGATCAGACTATAATTAAGAGAAAGCTGTGTTCCTGAGTATCTGTCCTGAGCTCTGAGCTGCATTGTGGTCTCCATCTTTGAGATGCACTGAGATTCAGTAGAGTTCAGATTTGATCAGGACCTGTTAGTTAGCAAGCCTAATGGATTCACATAAAAGCATTCAGAAGACAAGGGTGTCAAAACAGGTTACAAATCAATAGATCAGCTCAATACATCAACATACCGGTAGCTTGATCACCCCTTAGGGAAAGCTTGAGCGAACAGATAAGTTTTAAGCAAGATAAGTTAAAATGCCAATATGGTGGGTGCCTGCCTGGTGTTCACTGGGAGCGCATTCCAAAGGGCAGATGCCATCTCACTAAAAGCCCTGGTATTAGTGGGAGAACATGACACTGCTAAGAGCAGCAGAAGGGGGGGGCAGAATGAAAATTCCCTGTTGCCACTGCTAATGATGAGCCCCCTTCCCAAGACTGCGTTGATGTATTTCTCCTCCTCTTACTGAAATCTGGTGAAATGACCCCCCCCCTCAAATTCATTGGCCACAAATAGGCCAGAGAATTAAGAGACGGGAGATATGCACAGCTGCAATATTAAGAACAATTTGTATGTTTTACAGACTTGAATTGGCTCACCATTGCTGAGACAGGGCAAGTTTCAAAGGGATAGAAGCAGCTCATTAGGGCAAAACTGCTACCCTATCCTTCTGGCAGATGGATAATTATTGCTTACCAGGAGTGAATGTCACAGGAAAAGGAAGAGGTCTGCACAGTGCAAAACAACCAGCAGAAATGCTGAATTGGCTCTGCCAGTGTGTTTGCACTGCGCTGACCTCCCCACCACCTTGTTCGTCTCTCTGGCAAAAGAGATGCACCTGCTAGGAAGCTGGTGTGGCGGCTCTGTCCCACGCAGAGAGTCACTTCTGCAAAGGATGCCATTGTGCAAACCGGTTGAGGAGTTTCAGAACTTTCCAATGGAAAGCCATTGACTCCATACAAATGGACACTCAGAACTTGCTGCCTATATGGTCCACAGTGATCTTAATTTCCCTTCTTGAGATATGTTCTATTCTCCAGACACCTCTGGTATTAGATGAATCATACTAATTTAATCAACTACTCTAAGACTCATACTCCCTGTAGTTAATTAAATGAACGTTTCCAATGAAAGCCCAAAGGATTTCAAGATGAGATTAGTTGCTTCTGAATTACAGCCACACGGAACGAAAGGAGGCCTCTCTTAATAAGAGAATATTTGCTGCATAATTGCAAAATCGGTTTCCTTAATCATTTCTACTGCTGGTGACACAGAGAAAATGAGCAGAGAAAGTCGCCCCACAATGAAACTGTAGATCAACTTCCTGCATTTTGCTACAAGACAACAATTAGGCTTAAACTTTTCTTTAGACTGCAGTGCATCTACAAAGGCAGGCTGAGCAATTCCTTCCCCCCCCCCTTGCTTCGCTGCTTGCTGGTGCCACTCAGTGCCAGATTTAGGTATAAGCTAAATAAGCTATAGCTTAGGGCCCCACTCTTTGGGGGCCCCCAAAAAAATCAAAGGGGAAAAAACTGGATGTGCATTTCCAAAATATAAGATAAAAAACAAAATAAAAATAAAACCTACATTGGTTTTGTGTTGTGTAGGCTCCTATGCTGTAAGTCATGGGCCCCGCCTGCTAGCCTGCTCCCTAAAATATCACTGGTTTGCTCATTTGCATGGACTGATTGCATGGCAAAGGACAGCTGGGCATATAAAGGGCCCCATTACCTTCAGCAGCTTAGGGCATCATCAAACCTAAATTTGGCCCTGGTGCCACCACAGCTAACCCAAATTTCCAGTAATGGCAAAATCTGCATTTATTTATATCACTTTCACACACTATCTCAGGGTGGGCTCCAACAGAGCCTGAAGTCATGCTCATGTTGCAACAGCTCTGAGCAAAAGTGGTTCTTTGGAACCCATTCAGTCCACCAACAGAGATCTGGATGAGCTGGGACTAACACATCTCAGCCCAAGCCTCTCCCAAGGGCAACAATGGGGAGAGCACAGAATTGGACCTCCAAGGAAGAGCTTAATGTCCAAGTAGACTCATTATCGTAGACCAACCTTTCCCAGCCTTGTTTCCCAGATGTTGTTAAACTACATATCCTATCATCCTTGACCACTAGCTATGCTGTCTTGGGATGGTGGGACTTGGTGTGCAACAACATCTGGAAATCCAAGATTGGGAAAGGCCGGTCCATGGTAATAAATGGTACATTAAGATCTTCCTTGGAGGTCCAGTTCTTTGCTGCCCCCGCCTCATTGTCTGAGATATGGTGGATGGTTACTTAGAGCCACATGGCAATGTTTTTTTGTTGCATGTCTCCCTTGTTTATCATATTCCTCTCCCAACAATCAGTATTCTGCTGTTTACCATTTCAAAGGTCACATCTGTAATTCATAATATATGGCAGTGTTTTGCAATCAGAGAGCAGCATGTATGAGCGGCATTCGACAAGAGTATTGGCTAAATGGGGAGAGGCCTTTGGTTTCAACCTGCTCACCATTTTCTTCACGTTTCTGTAGACCACTCTGGAATTTGATCACGAAGGGCAGTGTAGAAATGTTTCAGATTTGCAAAGAAAGCATCAAATGTAATCGGAACCAATATGAAGTACCGCTGAAAGGAGACAGGGGTTTCTGAGGACAATAATAGTCTCTCTACTGTTGAACTTTGTTTTGTTTTTGTTTTAAGCCCAAAACAGCTTGCGGGTCAGTTGTTCATGGCAGGAGCTGGAGACAGCTACTTTCTCCTTCGCTCCTTCTCCGGGGCAAAACCACCGCCTTTTCACCTGCAAGTTTTATTTAACAAAATTCATATACCACTAAGTAGTTGGTTTAAAAAAAAAATGAACCAGTGGCGCATAGTGGTTAGAAGATGGACAAGGATCTGGGAGACCAGGGTTCAAATCCCCGCTTGGCCATGGAGCTCAGTGGGTGATCTTGGGCCACTCACAGCCTCTTAGCCAAGCATGGCCAAACTTGGTCCTCCAGCTGTTTAGGGACTACAATTCCCATCATCCCTGACCACTGGTCCTGTTAGCTAGAGGTGATGGGAGTTGTAATCCCAAAACAGCTGGAGGACCAAGTTTGGCTACCTCACAGGACTGCTGTCGAGATTATGTGTGGAGCGGGAGAGCCACATGGGAGAGCAATTTGGGGGGAAAGGTGGGGTCCAATAATAAATATATACGGGGTCCTTATATCCTTATTTCCCATGCAAGAGTGAAAAAGCAGTGTGGGGAGGATCACTTTGCACTGCAAGAGTACA
This sequence comes from Lacerta agilis, assembly GCF_009819535.1. NCBI lineage: Eukaryota > Metazoa > Chordata > Lepidosauria > Squamata > Lacertidae > Lacerta > Lacerta agilis. Next base: position 86,482,870 of record NC_046317.1, read on the forward strand.
GTGGCGGCAACTGCATTGGGGCAAATGGGGCACTGCCCCTCCAACCTCACTCTGCCCCTACCTGCTTGCCTTTGTTACTTAGAAGCAGGCAGTAGGCAGGGGGCTATTTACCTCTGGCATAAACTGTTATTGGTCTGCCTGTCTGTCTTCTACCCTACCAGTCCCAGCGGGCACCAGTCACTGCTGGGACCGGAGGAGAAAGGGTTAAACAGCCTGCTTAAAAGGGGGAGCAAAATATGCAGAGGAAATCATCCTGGGACTCTGCTTAACATATTGTAGTCTGGATTTGAGCCTCTGATTTCCATACACAGGGGAACACAATAGTTCTGTGCTGCAGCCTCTCAAAACAAAGCCATTCAGCTGCAACAGAAGATTCACAATCAGTTTCCCAGTAGGGGATGACACCCAGCAGCCGGCTGCAGATGTTAAAATGGGTACCTGGGGAAAGAGAAATATAATTTTAATTAGCTGCACCGAGATGGCCAGAAAACTACCCTCTGGGTTTTTCATCAGTTGAGTGCTGGGATATCTCATGACTGAATCATTGCCCAAGGTCATTTTGTTCTTTCTCCTGACACTCCCAGGTAATGAGTTCCCTGAAATTTGTCATTCTCCCATTTCCCTGGCATGAAATATGAACAGTGGGCTTCAGTGGTGAAGCCCTGGGGAACATGCCCAGCTGAAAAGAGCACACCGATGAAAGAAGCTGGTGGCATCCATCTGCCTCAAGAGACAATGGAGTGCACCTCCAGGGCTGAGGTCAAACAACTGTATTAACAGCACCAAAGTGACCTCCGTGGGGTGCAAGCCTGGGCAGTGTGTCTGGAGGACCTGGGCTGCCAAGACAACAAGACCCCCTTCTTGGTCTTGTCCAGATGTGGTCCAAAAGAAAGCAGGGTGATCTGTTTGGCACCAGCTTGGCTGCAGGAGTTGCCGGAAGGAGGCGTACAAGGTGCTTTCTAACTGTCTTAGGGACTTCACTCTGGTCCTCTGGCTTTATGGAATAGGAGAGCTTGTGGATCCTTCAGGCACTCACCTGGGGTTAAAGGAGGGGCCAGAGGAGAGCTCCATGGAAGAGTGCATGCTTTGCATGCAGTCAGTCAAAGGTTCCCGTTAGGAAATATGAAGGGCTGGTCCTCAACCAAATGGTAGAGGAAGAGTGTTTGGAGACACTCTGGAATTCCAGACAAAGACCATCCTTGGCACAAACACCAATTTGCTGAGGTTTTGAATACTTAAAAATAGAGGCATATTTAGCCTGCACCAGCCGAAGTGAACAGGGTACTGATAACGCCAAGGATGCAGGTTCAATCCCGGTGGATAGCTGCATATTACTGCATTGCAAGGGGTTGGACTAGATGGTCCTCAGGGTCCCTTCCAACCCTACAGTTCTATGATTCTATTATTTTGAAGCCAGAAGCAGAAGGAGGCAGTGATGGGTACCAACTTGGTTAAAAGAGGACTAGACAAATTCATGAAGGATAGGACTATGAGTGGCTACCAGCCATGATTGCTTTGTTCTGTCTCTACAGCTGGAGGCAGCAATGCTTCTAAATGCTTCTAAATACCAGTTTCTGCAAACCACAGGAGGGGAGGGTGTTCTTGTGGCTAACAGATTGAGGTTGAATGCTGACAGAAGTACTGTTTTGGGGGGGACAGGGGGCGGGTGGGTGTGGGGGACTCCCTGGTCCTGAATGGGGTAACTGTGCCCCTGAAGGACCAGGTGCGCAGCCTGAGAGTCATTTTGGACTCATAGCTGTCCATGGAGGTGCAGGTTAATTCTGTGTCCAGGGCGGCTGTCTACCAGCTCCATCTGGTATGCAGGCTGAGACCCTACCTGCCCGCAGACTGTCTTGCCAGAGTAGTACATGCTCTAGTTATCTCCCGCTTGGACTACTGCAATGCGCTCTATGTGGGGCTACCTTTGAAGGTGACCCGGAAACTGCAATTAATCCAGAACGCGACAGCTAGACTGGTGACTGGGAGTGGCCGCCGGGACCACATAACACCGGTCCTGAGAGATCTACATTGGCTCCCAGTACGTTTCCGAGCACAATTCAAAGTGTTGGTGCTGACCTTTAAAGCCCTAAACGGCCTGGGTCCTGTATACCTGAAGGAGCGTCTCCACCCCCATCATTCAGCCCGGACACTGAGATCCAGCGCCGAGGGCCTTCTGTCAGTTCCCTCACTGCGAGAAGCAAAGCTACAGGGAACCAGGCAGAGGGCCTTCTCGGTAGTGGCGCCCGCCCTGTGGAACGCCCTCCCATCAGAGGTAAAGGGAATAAACAACTACCTGACATTCAGAAAATACCTGAAGGCAGCCCTGTTTAGGGAAGTTTTTAAACTGTGATATTTTAAATGTATTTTAATATTTGATGGAAGCCGCCCAGGGTGGCTGGGGAGACCCAGCCAGATGGGCGGGGTACAAATAATAAATTATTATTATTATTATTATTATTATTATTATTATTATTATTATGCTTGGGTCCTGTTTATGGGCTTTCCTGGTTTGGCCATCTAGGATGCTGGACTAGATGGGCTATTGGCCTGATCCAGCAGGCTCTTATTCTGTTCTTCTGTTCTTCTGTTCTTAATCTCTCATTCACTGTCCACAGAGCAGTGGAAGCTGTTCCATTAGGGTAAACAGAGCTCTGCTCCACCAAACACAGTCTTCAGCCAGGCCTCATTTTTTTCAGAAGTTCCAGACTGGGTTTTTATTCTATACAAGTCTCTGAAGTTCTTGGTTGGTTCCCCCCCCCCAGCCCACCCTTCAAACATCCCTTGGACACCTGGAGAGAGCAGAGATAAAAGCCGTTGCTCTCAAATGGATTTCTAAAACAAGAATGTTCCTTTCATCAGTTCCAATTACTGTCCCTTATCTGATGTTCTCTCATGCATCATGGTGGGCCATGACACTGGGTTTGCAAAGCCATTCTTGACATTTCCCCCCAAAAATGAAATGCGACAGGGTTTTCCAGTGCCCCCTACATCAGTGAGAAAGAAAAATAATGTTGCCCCCCCCCCAGAAGATGTACACTCTTGATCTATCATGTGGCATCAAGCCCACTTTCCTTTGCTGCTATAAAATTTGCACTGTGCTCCGTGGTTCCACCTACTCATCCATCTCAAAGTATTTTCCAGTTGTTTGTTTTCAATTATTGCTCAGCCATGCTTGCTCCTCTGACTTCAGCTCGTGGTCTACCACCCATGTTCTGTGTGGAAAGGCTGTCTGCAGGCCAGTGTTGCAGATCGGTTGTGTAGTTCTTGCTCAAAAATCGTGGGGCTCTGGATCACGTTGGGTAAATGCTGGAAACATAGGTGGTCCTTGAAATACAAACAGGTTGTATAATGTATGAGTGATGCTTTCTAAACTGCTTCTCTGCCTGGGGAATTCAGAATTGTGGTTGTTTGAGTGATGCTTCCAAATCATGTGATTTGCAACCTCAATTCTGGAGTTCTGATTTGTGTGGTCTTCTTTCCAAAGTGTTACAGGTGCATTAGGAAACTGGCGCATCATGTCTCCATTATGTTGTTACTAGATTTCTAGAAAATATTATGCACGTGCAGTTTGGTGAAGATTTCAATTCCTGCAGTTCCTTTGTGTCTTTTCCTCAATGATTACTTCTGTTGAGAAAGTTGAAAAGGATAAAAAAAATTCCCCTCTTTAATAATACTAGAGGCAATCCAACTAGCCACCTTGGCAAACACATTAATTCCTCTAGGTGCAATGTCATATAGTGAAACGGTCTCCCTCAGAGGTTGGGTACCCTCCTTCCTTGGAGGTTTTTAAGCAGAGGTTGGATGCTTGTGGGTGCTTTAGCTGAGATTCCTGCATTGCAGGGGGTTGGACTAGATGACCCTTGGGGTTCTTTCCAACTCTGCAGTTCTATGATTCTATATCCATTCAGCATTGCATTGTGGAAAGGAATGGAGATTTCAAGTGGCATAGCCCCAGCTGAGCCTACGCCCAGCTGGAGATCCCCTACTCCAAACACCACTCAGCCTGATGGATCTTGGCTTTGGGTTGTCTCCTTAATTAATGAAGAATATTATTTATTTATTTATTTATTTATTTATTTATTTATTTATTTTGTTGCGACTTCCAACAAAATATTAAAATACAATGGTCCTTCAGATATTAAAAGCTTCCCTAAACAGGGCTGCCTTCGGATGTCTTCTAAAAGTCTGGTACAGTGGTACCTCGGGTAAAGAACTTAATTCGTTCTGGAGGTCCGTTCTTAACCTGAAACTGTTCTTAACCTGAGATACCAATTTATCTAATGGGGCCTCCTGCTGCTGCCGCTGTGCTACCGCCGCGCAATTTCTGTTCTCATCCTGAAGCAAAGTTCTTAACCCAAGGTACTATTTCTGGGTTAGCGGAGTCTGTAACCTGAAGCATCTGTAACCTGAAGCATCTGTAACCCGAGGTACCACTGTAGTCGTTTCTTCCTTTGACTACCGAGAAGGCCCTCTGCCTGGTTTCCTGTAACTTCGCTTCTTGCAGCGAGGGAACCACCAGAAGGTGGACCTCAGTGTCTGGGCAGAACGATGTGGGTAGAGAAGCTCCTTCAGGTATACTGCACCGAGGCCATTTAGGGTTTTAAAGGTCAGCTCCAACACTTTGAATTGTGCTCGGAAACATTTGTTGTTGTTGTTGTTCAGTCGTTCAGTCGTGTCCGACTCTTCGTGACCCCATGGACCAGAGCACGCCAGGCACCCCTATCCTCCACCGCCTCCCACAGTTTGGCCAAACTCATGCCGCTCGGAAACATACTGGGAGCTAATGTAGGTCTTCCAAGACAGGTGTTATGTGGTCTCGGCGGCCGCTCCCAGTCACCAGTCTAGCTGCCACATTCTGGATTAGTTGTAGTTTCCGGGTCACCTTCAAAGGTAGCCCCACGTAGAGCGCATTGCAGTAGTCCAAGCAGGAGATAACTAGAGCATGCACCACTCTGGCGAGACAGTCCGTGGGCAGATAGGCTCAAGACTGGGGGCATTTGTTGTCTACAAGCGCCAAGAGTTTCTCTCCTGCATAGATAGGAACTGAAAGTTTTAGAAACTGGGCATGGGAGTAGAGTGTATATTAGAGCTCACTGGTTCTTCTCTGAATGACCTTTGCTTTGGCAAAGTCAAAGAATCAACTTTCTCTTACACTTACGGAGAAGTGTAATCATTTAGCAAACTTGTGAAGTGCTGTGAAGTTTTCATAATGGTTGAAAGCAAAAGAGCATTTTGATGAATAAAGAGCTCCATGGGACTTTTAAGCTGCAACACAGAATATCTAGGACCAAACTACCGTATGCATTGTGCCCAAATGATGTAAATAGTGAAGCCCTTTTGTTTGTTTGTTTTTAATGAAAAGCAGCATTGGGAGGCTGTGCTTTAGAAAGCAGGAGAGGGGGTACTTAACCCTTTCCCGGCTGGCTATTTCACCACTTTAAGGGTCAAACTAGACGGTGGCACGGGAGAAGTCAGGCTTTAAACCTTTAAGGTCCTGATCAGAATTCCTCCAGTGCCTGTTATTCACACACACCTGTGATTAGCAATTGGAGCTTTCCTCCCCATTGTGAAAACCACAGAAGGAAAAGTGACTGATTAGCACCATAGTGGTGGGTAAAGCCTTTTCTCACACACCACAGTCCACATATGACTCAGGAACCACCACACACACAAACACACACATCCGTTATTTATGTGTTTGTTTGTTTGTTTGTTTGTTTAAAATCTTAGGCACCAGGGCTATCCACACTAGATGTTCCACATCTATATCGGCTCCAAATCATAAGATCATAATCAGAACCTGCTGGATCAGACCTAAAGCCCATTTAGCCCAGGATCTCACAGTGGCCAGCCAGATGCCTATGAGAAACCTGCACACAGGATCCAAGGACCAGGGCACTCTCCTCTCCTGTGGTTTCCAGCAACTGGTATTCAGAGGCATTCCTTCCTCCAACCATGGAGGTGGACCATAGCCATTATGGCTAGTAGCCATTGGCAGATGTCTCCTCCATGAATTTGTCCAATCTTCTTTTAAAGCCATTCAAGTTGATGGCCATCATTGCCTCTTGCAGCAGCGAGTTCCATAGTTTAACTATGTGCCACATGAAGAAGTCCTTGCTTTTATCAGTCCTGAATCATTGGCTGTACACCTATCCATCATAGTGATGAGGAGAGAGTAGAGCCATTGAAATTAATGAACGCGCACAGCATTCCTCTCAGGTTTTCACGATTCCCCTCTTTCTTCTTCTTCTTCAAGAGATGGTTTACAGAGCAGGCTTAAAAAAACAAAATTCAATGCTATTGCCTCACAGACTTTTCGGGTGTGAACTGACCTTGCACTATGGTGTGGCGAATGGTGTGGTTGCTGATAGCATGCAGCAAGAGGGCCAGCTTGGTCCCACAACCGTAGGGGCCTGCAGCCATGGGTGCCATTTAGCATGCATGGCCCTGGCACCAAAATTTGTGGCTATCAAGCCCCTTCATGGGGAATTTTGTGGGTGCTCGGGCACCCAGGGCCACAAAGTGTTGGCACCTATGGAATGCAGCCATGCCTTCTGGCATTAACTGACCCAGTGTGGTTTTGGGAAGGAGGAGAACCTGGGCTTTCCAGCTCCATTACAGCACCTCTCGGGTGGGTACCATTGCCATTCTAACAAGGGAGGTGTTTGTGGTGAGTTCCAGCACCTCTTTTTCTAGAAAAATAGCACTAAGAAGAAGAAGAATTTGGATTAGATATCCCGCTTTATCACTACCCAAAGGAGTCTCAAAGCAGCTAACATTCTCCTTTCCCTTCCTCCCCCCACAACAAACACTCTGTGGGGTGAGTGGGGCTGAGAGACTTCAAAGAAGTGTGACTAGCCCAAGGTCACCCAGCAGCTGCGTGTGGAGGAGCGGGGACACGAACCCAGTTCACCAGATTACCAGTCTACTGCTCTTAACCATGAACTCTGTGGAGGAAAGGTGGTGTGTGTGTGTATGTGTGTGTGTGGCAGTCAGAGCAGGGAGTCTTCTGCTGGATCCAACTTATAACCTTTTTTGAACGGTAGTGGTGGGGTCAACTAAATTGTAGACTTCTCACCTAGGTGGTTGGAAATAGCATCTCTCTGTTTCTTGGAATGGTGGGGGAAAGTGGCAGCACTCTCTTCCTCTTTCCCTTCCCCTCCCCTCCCCCCAACCCAATCCCTCCATTCCCAGGTCAATGCTATCCAATTATTTCACACAGCAGCTGCAGGTCAACCCAGGTCAGATGGGGAGTGGAGTCTGATGGCTAGCTATTTCATAAATACTGGAAATTACTTTGGTCCCAAAGAAATAATTGCGTCTCTCAAATGTTAGCAACGAGGCAACCGAATTGCTTTTCACCCCCAGTGATCAGCAGCCTGATAGCCGGATGGAAGTCGGTTAGTGCCTCGTTTTGTCTAGCTGGCAAGAAATATGAGGCACTGTTGGCTTGTTTCCAGTAGGGAATTTAACACTCAAACACTACTGATATCTGTGTGTAGCCAAGATGGGATTGGCCCTAATCTATAGCTATGATCTTTCTACAACACTCCAGGGCCTGATTGCCATCCCACACTGCTGAAATTATTATATCCAGCTCTGCTGATTGACCGCTACTTTCATACCAGCCCCCAATTTCTCACTATTCGGACCTCTGATGTGGCAATGAATTGAAGCAAGTAAAAATATTGGGAGAAATAACAGAGATCCGGGCAGTTAATGATAAAGCTAATCTGGAGAAACTGAGGAGGGACAGGTGAATATTATTATGGAGCCACTCCAGACTCGTGTTTTATTGCAGGCAAGGACAGCGTGTCCCATTTTGCCACCTGAGGCAAAACAGGAAGGTGTCACCCCACCGTCAACACCACAGCCTGCCTTACCTGGGTTGTGGGAAGGCATCTGCAAAGCAGCAGCTATGGCTTGTCCTGCCAAAATCTCATGAGATATTGTACGCCGCTCTATGAGATCTCTTGGGACATGGGTGGCACTGTGGGTTAAACCACTGAGCCTAGGGCTTGGCGATCAGAAGGTCGGCGGTTCGAATCCCCGCGACGGGGTGAGCTCCCGTTGCTCAGTCCCCGCTCCTGCCAACCTAGCAGTTCGAAAGCATGTCAAGGTGTAAGTAGATAAATAGGTATCGCTCCGGTGGGAAGGTAAACGGCGTTTCCGTGCGCTGCTCTGGTTCGCCAGAAGCGGCTTGGTCTTGCTGGCCACTTGACCCAGAAGCTGAAGGACCAGGTGCGCAGCCTGGGAGTCATTTTGGACTCACAGCTGTCCATGGAGGCACAGGTTCATTCTGTGTCCAGGGCGGCTGTCTACCAGCTCCATCTGGTACGCAGGCTGAGACCCTACCTGCCCGCGGACTGTCTCGCCAGAGTGGTACATGCTCTAGTTATCTCCCGCTTGGACTACTGCAATGCGCTCTATGTGGGGCTTCCTTTGAAGGTGACCCGGAAACTGCAATTAATCCAGAATGCGGCAGCTAGACTGGTGACTGGGAGGGGCCGCCGGGACCACATAACACCGGTCCTGAGAGATCTACATTGGCTCCCAGTACGTTTCCGAGCACAATTCAAAGTGTTGGTGCTGACCTTTAAAGCCCTAAACGGCCTCGGTCCTGTATACCTGAAGGAGCGTCTCCACCCCCATCATTCAGCCCGGACACTGAGATCCAGCGCCGAGGGCCTTCTGTCGGTTCCCTCACTGCGAGAAGCAAAACTACAGGGAACCAGGCAGAGGGCCTTCTCGGTAGTGGCGCCCGCCCTGTGGAACGCCCTCCCATCAGAAGTCAAGGGAATAAACAACTACCTGACATTCAGAAAATTCCTAAAGGCAGCCCTGTTTAGGGAAGTTTTTAAACTGTGATATTTTAAATGTATTTTAATGTTTGATGGAAGCCGCCCAGAGTGGCTGGGGAGACCCAGCCAGATGGGCGGGGTACAAATAATAAATTATTATTATTATATTATGCTGGCTTGTTGTACTATTAGGTTAACACAGGGTTAAGCCTGGAAAGGATGTGACGTCCCTCTCTGGATATGTACTTCTGATGTATTGAAGTTATTGTCTGTACCATTCTGCTTTCGGTTTCGCTTGTGTGAGCACCATGCTACAGGAGTGTGCTCCAGTCTGATCTGTATATAGCTTGTGAATAAAGTAGTTTGTAGATAAAAGACTACAGACTCTAGAAGCCTTATTCTTAGGGACTAAGCTGTGCTGCGCTGCTCTGCTAAGAACTGCTCTGCTCTGCTTTGAACTGTGAGACGAATGCACAGGAGGAAGCGTGTGGACCCAGATCGTAAGCATCCGAAAGCAGTCCAGTCCGCTGCTGCTTATCTAAGCAATTAATTTTACAACAGTAAAGCAAGATGAGCGCCACAACCCCCGAGTCATCTGCGACTGGACCTAACGGTCAGGGTCTTTACCTTTACCTTTACCTTTACCTTTGAGATCTGATGAGATTTTGGCAAGATCTCACTGGAAAGTGGTGGAGTGTGTGGGCAGGGCCCCCAAGGCACACCGTCTCTTGGGCTTCTACCTCCTGAGGCAGCTTCCTCAGCCACCTCATGGGTGGGCTTGGGCCGGTCCTGATTCTGCAAGAATCAATTCCCATTGGTGGCTTCCCAGCTGGAAAGCTCTCCCCAGAGAGATGCACCTCGCACCATCACTATCAGACTTTAGACACTGGGTAAAGGCATTCCCCTCTTAATTGGTGTTCATCTTTTATTTGGGTGTGATGGGGTGTTATCTTTTTCGGTTGCTGCAGACTGAGCACTTTTAGTTAATCACTATTTTTCTATTCTGGTTATTTTAAATTTGGTATTCATACTTCTTTTTGAAAAAGGAAAAGAAAATTACAAGTCACTTTGAGACAATTTTTTTATAGTAAGTAGGATATAAATAAAATAATGATTTGCGCTGTTTGGAGGTTTGTGCTTATTAGGGTTATCATGCAGAACGGCATCAGGAGCAGAATAATAACATGCATTGGATTTGCAACGGATCCAGGATTTGGATCAACGTTGCAAAAGTTATGTCTCCAGTTTTCTGGATCAATCTCGAGCATGCCCGGGAAATTGAAAATATATGTGGATGCACAAAGGGCAAGTTTCACAAACCCATAATTTGATGACAGGCAGGATAGACTGACTAGACAGCAGGAGTGCTTGAGCAGAAGCTGTATCCAATTATGCGGGAATAATTGGATGTGGTGGGAAGCAGTGCATTTTGGGAAATGGTATCAGCCTGCCCTTTGCAAGTTGGCAAAAAGAGAGAGAAAATCATTACAAGTTTTACTGCTAACAACCCAAGTTTAATGGTTTAAGAAATGTCTAGTAAACAGGCCCAATATAATAAATGTTTCCAAGAATTCTGAACCATCAAAAGTCAATTAATCAATGGAGGTGCCTCTCCTGTGAAGCTTCAATTCATGTCATGGTTTTGTGGTGACCATAAATAATTCCAGCCCCGCTCTTGCCTTTTTATGACATCTCCCAAGTCTTGGTTAAATGATTTCCACGGAGAGAGAACATAGTCCATCTGCTATCCTGTTTCATAAGAAGAAAGTAATAGTGTGCTGTTGTTGTGTAAAGCTAGCAATCACGCAAAGCCCAGGAATTAGAAAGTTGTAAAAAAGTTGGTCTGGATCAGTCTTGCCCATAGCCTGCCTTTTGCATATTGATACCCCAATGCCACCCCCTCATTGTTGAATAAGACACAAGGACACAGATATTAGGTTAATGGTTATTGGGCAAATTTAGGCCACAACTTTATTGGTTACAGAATGTGAGCGGTATTGGCTTAGGCATTGGAATTGACCCAGCTATATCTGACTCCTGCCCGTCATGCAGGGAGTCCTGTAAGGGTCAACCACCGGTAGGGGGAGCCCCGTTGATGCAAACCAACTCGAGCTCCCCCTGGGTTCTCAATGGGGTCGTGGCACGGCCCTAGCCCTGCCCTGGGCTTCGGACAAGATCCACATCCCCGGATTACTTTAACAGAATACCCTTAAGCTGGTTGGGGCAGGTGATGGCCAAACCTCCCCTCCCCCATCATAAGATCAACCAGTGCCTAACCGCCAAACCTTACAAAGTTGTGACGATTGCTATGAGGTAGGCGAAAACCAAATGGCCCATGCCAATTTGCCAAGTGGAAAAATTCCTACCAGGCCCCCTCAACGGCAACCAACCAAGGTCCATAGCAAGGCCAATGTCGAAACCTGAAAATAGGGAGGGTGGGTTGAAGGGCTGACAATAGAGATATTTCTGGTAGAAAATACACACTGTATTTTTAAAAGCATATTTGAAGCGTGCTTTCCCTCTCGAAGAATACTGGGCAGTGTTGTTTACCCCTCACAGAGGTACAATGCCCAGCAATCCTTAGCCAACTACAGCATCCAGAATTCTTCGAGAGAAAGAATGTGCTTTGAATGTGTTTTACAGGTAGGTCCACAGCATGAGAGCCAAGTGGTAGCTGGTCCCAGCCAGGCCTGTGCAAAGGGACTGGCTGCTTCACGTCTCCCTCTGAAGAAGAGGGGAGAAACCTTACCAAGTCAAATGCAGCCCATTAGCTCATGGACCTGTCCAGATACTTCACAAACTTTCTCCATCCCAGCTTTTCTAAATCTCAAGGAGGCAGGTAAAACCGAAGAGGTGGGGCCCCATACTTGACAGGTAGGCTGGGCTTGACTTAATGGGTTGCAAGTTATGGGCATCTTGTTCAAGCAAGAGCATAAAAGGAATCATAGGATCATTGAGTTGGAAGAGACCACAAGGGCCATCCAGTCCAACAGGAAACACCATCAAAGCATTCCTGACAGATGGCTGTCAAGCCTCCACTTAAAGGCCTCCAAAGAAGGAGACTCCACCACACTCCTTGGCAGCAAATTCCACTGTCCAACAGCTCTTACTGTCAGGAAGTTCTTCCTAATGTTTAGGTGGAATCTTCTTTCTTGTAGTTTGAATCCATTGCCCCGTGTCCGCTTCTCTGGAGCAGCAGAAAACAACCTTTCTCCCTCCTCTATATGACATCCTTTGATATATTTGAACATGGCCTTGCTGGATCGGGGCAAAGGTCCATCTAACCCAGCATCCTGTTCTCAATGTGTCCAACCAGAAGATACCCATGGGAAATCTGCAAGCAGGACCTGAGCACAACAGCACCCTCCACAATTATGATTTCCCACAACTGGTATTCAAAGACATACTCTCTCCATCAGTGGAACTTGAACATAGCCATTGTGACTTATCCTCCATGAATTGCTCTGAGACCCTTTTAAAGACATCCAAGTTGGCACACATGGCAGTAGCAAATTACTATGTCTTTTACTGTATAAATTATTTGGCCAAACATTTGTGTTGCAAAATAAACAAAAATCCTTCCAGTAGCACCTTAGAGACCAACTAAGTTTGTTATTGGTATGAGCTCTCGTGTGCATGCACACTTCTTCAGAAGTTGCAGTTTCTGCAGAACTGGGAATTGCGCTTCTTTCATCATCCACAATTTTAAAAGCATCAGAGAGTTGGCAGCCAATGCAAGGCAGCTCTTAATGACGCTTTTGGAGAGATCCAACCCAGCACCTTCCTGCTGTTAGAAACCTTTCAACTGTGTTATTTGCTGGTGGTCGTACAAAGCATCAGCCAGGTTATGGCACATTAGGGTGACTTAGGGGAACAGAACTGGAGATGGAAAGATCAGAAGGAGGAATTTGTTGAAATGACTTACAGGAATATTTGTGTGAAGCCAGTTGATTTGATATTTAATTTGCTGCTGTTACTGTGTGTGGAACCCATTGCTGAGGCTGTGCTTCCTTTAAAAGTTACAGGTAGGTAGCCGTGTTGGTCTGCCGTAGTCGAAACAAAATAAAAAAAAAAATCCTTCCAGTAGCACCTTAGAGACCAACTAAGTTTGTTATTGGTGTGAGCTTTCATGTGCCTGAAGAAGTGTGCATGTACACGAATGCTTATACCAATAACAAACTTAGTTGGTCTCCAAGGTGCTACTGGAAGGAATTTTTTTTAATTTTGTTTCTTCCTTAAAACAGTAAAGGTAAAGGACCCCTGGATAGTTAAATCCAGTCAAAGGAGACAATGGGATGCAGCACTCATCTCACTTCAGGCCGAGGGAACTGGCATTTGTCTACAGACAGCTTTCCAGGTCATGTGGCCAGCATGACTAAACCACTTCTGGTGCAACGGAACACCGTAGCTCAAAGAAACACCATTTACCTTCCCGCCACAGCGGTACCTATTTATCTACTTGCACTAGTGTGCTGTCGAACTGCTAGGTTGGCAGGAGCTGGGACAGAGCAACGGGAGCTCACCCCATTGTGTGGATTCGAACCACCGAACATCTGATCGGCAAGTCCAAGAGGCTCAGTGGTTTAGACCACAGCACCACCTGCATCCCACATGCTTCCTTAATAGGAAAATGGCTAGCCTACAAATCTAAACCAGCTCTAAACTTTTCACAGCACCCAGCCTAGAAACCCTGGAAACTGTAATTCTGGGGGGAGGGGGCAGGGGTCCGAACAACCTCACAGAGCAATGGTTTCCACCATTATTTGATGGGTGCTGTGATAATTAAACTCACTTCAAAGAAATTTAAGGTTCTAGTGAAGATATGGCTACACATTGGTTGAAAAGCAACAGATCTTGATCACATTCAATGTTTGAGTTTCCTTCAGAGTCAAGCACAAGTTAATATCAGTAGTGTTTGCCTTATTGAAAAACACATACTGAGGGTTTCATAAATGCTATAACTTGGATTTGTTTGTTCAATCAATTTCAATCCTCTGGGGCAGAGGTTATTGGCTAATGGGATCACGGGCTATAGAGACCAATCATTAAACTTCACACACAAAGAAGACAGCTTTCTAGAGAGAAAGGAATAAAATGGAGTTCAAGGAGAGCCCAGATTATATATATATATTTTTAAAGAAAGATGAATGAACCAGCAATTGTGCATCAGGAATCATTAATATTGTAAAGTGTTAACTTGCATCACAGCTGCCCAAAGGGATCCTGCTGGCTATTTACAGTAGATAAGAATATCAAATGCTTATGCCAGTTAACATGGGAGCAATGGCGGAGTAAATGGACCATAAACTTTAATTTAGTCCAACCCTGTACCCAAGGTTTTGCCTCTTGAATGCATGTGTTCTATAGTTAGAGCTTTCATATTCCCCACCACTCTGCAATTTCCATCACAGGTTTATCTCTAATTTAGAGAATGAGGTGATGCACTGAGAGCACCAACAATGTATGGGCACTGAGTACTTTGCCAGGTTTGGGAGCCCAGAAAATATCTGAGTCGGGTTGACATGGCAGATTCCTCTGGATTAGGGCTAAAGAGAGGAGTGTTGAGTTTTTATTTTTCTCTGCTGGTTAATGGATGGGAGTATACTATTGCTTTTTGTTACTGTGCTGCCAATGTTGTTGCCACTACTATTGGAGGACGGGAGCTATGAGAGGAGGGAATATGTTAATGTTTATATGGCTTTTTCTCCATTCTAATTTATAATGTCTTTATGTATTCATCAGTATCGTAGGGTTGCCAATTGCTGAGCTTTTTAAGTCATGCTGGTTAGCAGCTATTGATAGGCTGGTCAACAATGTATTTGTCTAATCCTCTATTTAAAAATTATTTAAAGCTATGGTTTTCCCAGTAGTAATGTACGGAAGTGAGAGCTGGACCATCAAGAAGGCTGATCGCCGAAGAATTGATGCTTTTGAATTGTGGTGCTGGAGGAGACTCTTGAGAGTCCCATGGACTGCAAAAAGATCAAACCTATCCATTCTCAAAGAAATCAGCCCTGAGTGCTCACTAGAAGGACAGATCATGATGTTGAGGCTCCAGTACTTTGGCCACCTCATGAGAAGAGAAGACTCCCTAGGAAAGACCCTGATGTTGGGAAAGATGGAGGGCACAAGGAGAAGGGGACGACAGAGGATGAGATGGTTGGACAGTGTTCTCGAAGCTACTAACATGAGTTTGGCCAAACTGCGAGAGGCAGTGAAGGATAGGCGTGCCTGGCGTGCTCTGGTCCATGGGGTCACAAAGAGTCGGACATGACTGAATGACTGAACAACAACAACAACTATTTAAAAAAACAACAACTCAAAAGCTAACCATTTTTTTGTGGTGCAAAAACTTTCATGGACAAAAACTTAATTCCTTAGAAGCAACTTTTTCTTCTTCTGCCAAGTATGGAAAATAGACAGAAGCGCAGAAACATATAATATTTGCAATATGGAAAAGGCTTTTATACAAGTCAATCTTCAAACTGCATTTTCTTTTATGAAGCCGGTAAAAGGGAAACCATTAATGCAAAAAGTCTCAAAGTGCTGTCTGCTGTCTCTTAGGCAAATACATTTTGCAAGCTTTGACATAACTGTCCATCTCCCTATTTGATCATCCATTCCTTAAAGAAAGAGTAGAAGGAGGAGAATCGTGTGTTTCCTTTCTTCCTTCCAGCTTCCTTTTTTTTGCAGTCATAGTTTGCCACTGTTATTAAATTCTAGAATATAATTCACGATGCTCTTGATGACGTCACAACTTTCCATGGGAAAGATTGTACTCAATGGGGTTGCTTTATTGCTTATTTTAATAGGCTGTTTATATTTTAATATTTGAATGGGAGTGCCCTATGGTGTATTCCAGTTGTGTGGTGTGATTATGGAAGTATATGTTTCAACGGTTATATAACCGTTTTTATACTTCTAAGTTGCTGGGATGTCTATTTTGACATTAGCAGTGTTTAAATTAATTCAACAACAACCACCAGTCTTGTGTGCGCTGTTAAATTTAATGCCCATTACCCAGTTCCCCGCCATTGCTATTGTTCCCAACACCTTCAAAGGCGGACAAAATATCAGTGCCAGACTCTTTTGGCTGCTCACTATGTGGAGTAACCCTTATGGTTGGATCCAGTAACCGCAAGGTTATAGCGAAATAATGGAAAAGTGGGGTAATTCCAACAAAAATAGAATGGCTTGCCAAACTTCTAGAGTATTAAAATATGTCCAAAACAATGGAAGAAATTGGAAGGTCTTCAAGAGAAAGGACAGACAAAGACTGGGAAGTGTTTAAAAGGTATTTACAAAATTATGTTGAAAAGCCAGAACTCCTATTAGAATAAACAAGTTCTGTTATAAATATTGGAAATTAAACAAGCTGGATAACAATGGGGAATTGTAAAGGAATAAGAAATTGGAATAATAGTTTGTTAAGGCGGGGAAAGAGAAATGGAAAGGAATTGCAACTGAGTTGATTGGAAGTCAGCACTGGGTGGGGAGTGGGGTATAGAAGGGTGGTGGGAAAAGGAAGTAGATGTAAGGGAGAGTGTGGATTAGTATTTTTAAGATGTGTAAGACTGTATGTTTGTTTTGTTTGTATATCTGTAATATGTGAATGTATTGTCAATGTATTGATGAACAATAAAATAAAGATTTAATTTTTTTATATAAAAAAAACCCTTATGGTTGGATCCAGAGGCAGTAGCTGGTGTAGAACATAGCAACTAGGTGAAGAAATACTGTTGTTGTGGCTGTGGTTTAGTCGTTTAGTTGTGTCCGACTCTTCATGACCCAATACAAGGGAAGATAAAAGGGAAATACTAAGGGAAGATAAAGGACTGCTTATGTATGCAGCAACAGCGGCAATAATTCTCTTAGCCCAAAAATGGAAATAGCAAGAATTACCAACTAAAGAAAAGTGGGAGACAAAAATGATGGACTTTGCGGAACTGGCAAATCTGACAGGAAAGATCCAAAACCAGCGTGATCAAGTATTCCAAAAGGACTGGAGTAAATTTATACGATATTTGAAAGATTACTGTAAGCAGTTAACATCACTATCAGGGTTGTCTGGAGACTTGTAATGAGAAACTTTCTCCCTCTTTCTTTTAAGTTAAACTTAAATGTCTTTTTGTAATGAGTGAAATTAGAATTGGAAAACGTATAAAATGCAATGATATCAAGGTTGATTTTGAAAGCCATGAGGCAGGAGGGAAGGCAGATGGTGGGCTCTAAAGAGCCAGAGAGATAAAATGGATAATAATGTTATGATTGTATATCATTAAATGGAAAACTAATAAAAATTACACACACACACACACACACACACTTCTAGTTGCAACCTACCACCAGCAGACAACACCTTGTTTGCGGAATTTGCCCTAGCTGCCAATCTGCTACTGGGCCAAGTTCATGGTGCCATTGCTAACATATAAACTCAGGACCAAGTTACTACCTATTTTATCAGTAGATCACTGCAGTCTTCCAGATAGTTTCTCCTGCAAGTTCCAAATATGCCAAAAGCCTGCTCCACAATAACTCAGAGCAGGGCTTTTCGTGCAGCTGCCCCTGTTGTGTGGAATAGCATTCCTGCTGAGATACGACAGGCATCCACTATATGCAAATTCCAAAAAAAAACAATTGAAGGAATGTTAGCTCCAACAGGCTTTCCCACAGAATATATGGGTCTTTACCACCGGTGTCACCTTTGCTGGTTTTTTGTCTTGTTTTAAATGTACAGGTATATCTTGTTTTGTTTTGTTTTGTTTTGTTTTTTGTTTTGTTTTGACTGGCTTTTAGTTATCTTACATGTAAATTGCCCTGATATGGTGATTTAGAAGGTAATCCATCTATCTTGAGACATAATGGAGGAGAGCGCCTTTGGAGGTGAAGTCAAACTGTTGGACAGTTACAGCACCTGCTGTAACTGTAGAGACTGGTGTGAGAGAGACATGTTTTGTTGCAGCTGGGGCAGATGAAGGCGTTCGGTTGTGCTCCTCCAGGTGCACCATGGTGTTTCTTCTCTCTGCATTCCTCCTCATTATTATCATCACTGCTAGGATGATGATGATGATGATGATGATGATGATGATGATGATGATGAATAATTCTGTCCTCTCTCATCCAGGTCAACGCTTTCATCTCCTTCGTTTTCCCAATGGTTGTCATCTCCGTCTTGAACACCATAATTGCCAACCAGCTCATCATCATGTTCAAGCAAGCCGCACAAGAAAACCAGGTGTGCACTATTGGAGGGCAGCAAACAATGCTCAGCATGTCCATGGAGCCTGGCCGTGTACAAGCCCTGAAGCATGGCGTCCGAGTCTTACGTAAGTTCCTCTTTCTCTTTAAGCCATCTTCCTGGATTCCTGCATATCTTGACAGACTTTCTTTTGTTGAGGTCTGGCACTTGAGACTTGGAAGTTGTCGGCTATTAACCTTCTCAAAACAAACTTCCAGAATGCCCACCTCACTGATGAAGCATTTTCCAACTCCTGTTTGCTTTACTGCCATCATACTTCATGGACTGTGTGTGGATGGCGAAGTTTGTGGAGATACCTTCAAAGTTCCCCTTAGTATATTGAGGTCTCCCTCTCGATAACGAGTAGCTCCATGTTGGCTCAAACTATATCGACACTCTACACCTGAGTTCACTGTTGGGGGATTGCTCAAGTCTTTCAGCTACCTCTTATTAAATGGGACATCTTGGATTGGAACATGGGCAGTTGGCAAAGGTTTAATAACATTGGTGTTGCTTAGAAGATACACTGAAAACTGTGTTACTGTGTACACAGGAGGATGTCTCCACCCTACACCTTCTCCTTGAAATCATATAGATATATGTTTGTTAAGAAAAGTGATAGCAAAAATTTCCTGTGCTGTCCCAGAATGCATGATCCTGGGATCCAGGCAAGGCCAAATGAGTCGCTCTTGCCTATAGCCTCTGCGATCCAGGATGACTAACCTGGAATACTGTGTTCTGCCTCCACTGAATACCACTTGCTGGGATGCGAGAGCGTTATTGCACTCAGGTCCTGCTTGCAAGCTTCTCCTGATCATCTGGCTGGCCTCTGTGATTGTCCTACTGCACATTACTATTTGAGCTTCTGCTAAGGTCTCAATGTGAACTAGTTGTTAATTACCCTCGAAGAACTGCCAGTGTTAAGATATTATCATATCTGGGATTTCTTTTAAAGCTGCTAATCTTTGAATGAACAAAAGAATATTTTAACAATGCAGCAGTCCTAGCTAAACGAGTTCCCAATGCTGAAAGGGAAAAAAGCAACCACCCTGAATTGATATTTTATTAGATTTCACAATATAATTAAAATGCAGGTCGACATGTCATGTTCAACACAGTCACTATTTCATTACTTAAACAGAACCCACTTCCATTTATACACTTCCATTCACTGCAGCTGCCAATTATATTGTTGTTCAGTGTTATTATTGTTAAATATCATATTTAAACCAGGCTACAACCTAGACAGCAGTAACAGAAAATTACAGATTTCCCCCTGTTACACTCAGGTCAGGGGCGTAGCAATGGGGAAGTGGTGGGGGCGGTGCGCTCCCAGTGCCACGTCTCCGGGGGTGACAAGGCATGCGGTTTGCCGGCAGCAGCACTCCAGCGCCATACGGACAGTGCCGGGATCCTCTGCTCACGGCTGCAGTCGCATGTAGAGGATCCTCCGTTCGCAGCTGCAGCCGTGAGCGGAAGATCCCGGCACCATCCATACGGCGCTAGAGCGGCGGCGGCGGCAACCCGCTATGTACAGTGCATGTGCAGCGTCACTACGTACGGCACATGTGTCATACATAGCAATGCTGCGCATGCGAACTACGTAGCAACACCCCGCCCTTGGGTGCATGTCATGTTTGTTGCTCCAGGTGCCCAAGCGGCTTCCTACACCTCTGACTCATGTACCCACCACTTTCTCACCCTTACTACTGGAAGTGTGTCCATTGCTGTGAACTGACACTCCCCTTAGGTAGGGGTGGGAAGACTCCAGACTTGCACTGCAGTGCTTTTTGAGAGGGGAAGAGTAGCAGTGCCTGCTTTTCAGAGGCAGTGCTGCTGTAACCTGTAATGGGGGATGAGTCAGCAGTGAGGTTGCACACACCTGTGGGGCAACCATCACCAGCCCATAGCTCCCCTGACCTCACTACCACTTTGCTCCAACCCATCTCTGCCCCAGCAAGTACAGCACCAGCAGCAGTGGAAAGGCACCACAGACACAAAAACACACACACTGCTGCTGCTTATGGCGTTTCTTTTGGTCCATACCAGAACCCCAAGATCAACTCTGAGTTTATAATAAATACAAAAACATCATTATATGAAAAAACAAAGGGAGTAACAGCAGCAGCAGCAGCAACAGAAACCAAAGTCTCAAAATCATGGGTAGGCAAACTAAGGCCCGGTGTCCGGATCCGGCCCAATCGCCTTCTAAATCCAGCCTGTAGACAGTCCGGGAATCTACATGAGTAGAATGTGTGCTTTTATTTAAAATGCATCTCTGGGTTATTTGTGGGGCATAGGAATTAGTTCATTCCCCCCCCCCCAAAAAAAAATATAGTCTGGCCCCCCACAAGGTCTGATGGACAGTGGACCGGCCCCCTGTTGGAAAAGTTTGCTAACCCCTGTTCAAAATAGCCCAGTAAGAGTCGAGTATGTTCAGCAGCCATGGAAAACAGAATGGCAGCTGGAAAAGAAAAATGGAACAGGAGGGAGGAGGAGCAGAATGATTTGCTTGGAGGGAACGGCAGGCTAGGACCTTGAACAGGAGCAGGTCCCTATAGGAGGAAGGTTGCACTGTATCCTCTGCAAATGCATATTCTTAAAATGAGCTTTGGGTTTGGTGCTTTCGTTGATTCCAAATAGGCTGGGTTCTAATTTCTCGGTTCACTTTAACCAAGGGAAATTTAAATGCAAATCTAATGCAATGAAATGCAAATTTGAGAAACACTACAGTTGATTACCGTATTTTTCGTGTATACAACGCCCCCATGTACAAGATGACCCCTATTTTTTTTTACCCCGAAATTGAGAAATAAACATTTTGCAACATTCCGTGTATAAGACGACCACCAATTTTAAACTTAAAAAAAAAATGGGAGGAAATATAGTCTTATGCACGGAAAAATACAGAATATGAATTTGTAAACTGCATGCAAACACCCCCGGACCCATTGTATTCAACACAGAAAGGCCATTTTCCTCCCCCCACATCTACTGATAAATGGTTGGGCTGAACTAATGCTCAGCTACATTAGTTGTGACTAAGTTCCACGTGCAAACAATGGGACTAACTCATCTCATTGGGGCTTGGGCTACCATTCTTTGCCCACTTTCTTATGAGTAAGGCCACCCGAATAAAACAGGAATCACTCCCAAGTAACCATGCAGAGACCTGGTTGTAAATCATTAACATCTCATTTAGCATTTTACAGCACATCTGAAACAAAATGATCTTAAAATTTCATTCTATTATTTTCATTACCACACAGAATTGCATGCAGGGAAGGAAGTATATTCTTCCTCTTGTCGCCACCCCCTGTGATAGCTCTCTGTTTTGCTTCAAGTAAGACTTATGGTTGGCACATTTGAAAGCTTACAGGGAACATGGATGGCTGGAGAATAGTGAAACTGCCTTCTATTCCTCTGTCACACACAAAGGAGGGCCAATCAATCTAAACTCTGTTGCGTACAGCAAGCTATTAAAGGAGCAAATTACAACATTCCTTCTCCCTCCAAAAATCAAAGCGCGCACACACAATGCTATACAGAATCCATTCAACACAGAAAGGCCAGACCTCACCTGGAATACTGTGTCCAGTTCTGGGCACCACAGTTCAAGGATACTGACAAGCTGGAACGTGTCCAGAGGAGGGCAACCAAAATGGTCAAAGGCCTGGAAACGATGCCATATGAGGAACGGCTTAGGGAGCTGGGTATGTTTAGCCTGGAGAAGAGAAGGTTAAGGAGTGATATGATTGCCATGTTCAAATATATCAAAGGATGTCATATAGAGGAGGGTGAAAGGTTGTTTTCTGCTGCTCCAGAGAAGCGGACATGGAGCAATGGATTCAAACTACAAGAAAGAAGATTCCACCTGAACATTAGGAAGAACTTCCTGACAGTAAGAGCTGTTTGACAGTGAAATTTGCTGCCAAGGAGTATGGTGGAGTCTCCTTCTTTGGAGGTCTTTAAGCGGAGGCTTGACAGCCATCTGTCAGGAATGCTTTGATGGTGTTTCCTGCTTGGCAGGGGGTTGGACTGGATGGCCCTTGTGGTCTCTTCCCACTCTATGATTCTATGATTCATTGAGAAAAAGAAATATTGTCTGGGCACTATTGGCACAAGACCACCAAGGTGAAATCATACACTAAATAGTCTCATGCCTCTCTGTGACTACTCACTCATGGGCTAGTTACCCCGGAGAAAATGGGGGGGGGGGCTGAATTTTTGTTATCGGCACTGAAAATTACATATTTGCACCTTTGGATAAATGTTCTGTGGCAACAGGGTTTCAACTGGTTAGTGCAGATCTACAAAATATAGAGAATGAAAGAAAAAGGGAGGGAAAGTTTAAAATGCAGGTGAATGTACAATAAGCAAGCAGGACAGTATTTGTGTGAGGAACTATGCTGAGCTCCAGTTTAGCACCAGATACACCACATAGATATGTATATGCTAATCTAGAACTCTTGTGCTAGAATGAGGGACTATGGGGAATAGTGGTTTGACTGGATGG
Organism: Lacerta agilis; assembly: GCF_009819535.1. Lineage (NCBI taxonomy): Eukaryota > Metazoa > Chordata > Lepidosauria > Squamata > Lacertidae > Lacerta > Lacerta agilis. The sequence continues at coordinate 86,505,425 of NC_046317.1, forward strand.
ACATGTGATCAGGGAACACAGGACTCAATTCTGTGTTGGGGAGGGGGGGTAAGAAGCCATCAATTTCCATTCTGATCCACATTCTTGGCAGCCCTGCTTCCATTCTGCTGCAGTTCGGCTTCCATCAAAAACCATGTTATTCCTTTTACTCTTTGCTGTGGTGAAATTGTGCATGATTTATTAATTATGTCACAAAAGGGCTGGAAGCAATATACTTGGTTTTCAGGCACTTGGTCATCTTGGTTGCCCTTCCACTGCACACATTCCAGCTTGTCAATATCATTTTTTAATTGTGGTGCCTAGAACTGGACACAGTACTGCAAGTGTGGTCTAGCCAAGGCAGAATAGAGCAGGACTATGACTTCCCTTGGGAGCCAGTGTGGTGTAGTGGTTAAGAGCGGTAGTCTCGTAATCTGGTGAACCGGGTTCGCGTCTCCGCTCCTCCACATGCAGCTGCTGGGTGACCTTGGGCTAGTCACACTTCTTTGAAGTCTCTCAGCCTCACTCACCTCACAGAGTGTTTGTTGTGGGGGGAGGAAGGGAAAGGAGAATGTGAGCCTCTTTGAGACTCCTTTGGGTAGTGATAAAGCGGGATATCAAATCCAAACTCCTCTTCTTCTTCTTCTTCTTCTTCTTCTTCTTCTTCTTCTTCTTCTTCTTCTTCTTCTTCTTCCCTTGATCAGGACACTTCTGTTGATGCAGCCTAGAATAGTATTAGTTTTCTTTGCTGTTGCATCACACTGTTGACTCATATTAAGCTTGTGATCTACTAAAAGCCCTAAATCCTTTTCATACGTACTACTGGCAAGGCAGGTGTCCCCCATCTTAGATTTGTACAGCTGGTTCTTTCTGCCTAATTGTAGAACCCTCCTGAAATTCATTTTGCTAGCTTTAGCTGGTTCTCTAATCTGTTAAAGTCATCTTGAATGCTGATTCTGTCTTCTGAGGTATTAGCTACCCCTCCCAGTTTGGTGTCATCTGCAGCCTGTTGAGCATACCCTCATCCAAGTCATTTATAAAGATGTTGAACCACACTGGGCCCAGGACAGAACTCTGTGGCACCCCACTTGTCTTTGAAGTCTGCTTCAGGTGGCCCCAAATGTCATTACAAGTTGGATAATGAATCCAAATTACTTTGTGTTCATTTCCTACCTCCTAGGATTAGCCCCCTGTTGAGTTCAGCATGCAGTTAAGACAATCAGCAAATCATATTTGAAATAGATTTTTTTAAAACATCAAAATTAATGTTAAGCCCTGAAATCAAATTGCAAATGAAATTTTAAAAGGAGTGTAGAACAAAGATAACTTGCGTACGAACAGATAGAATATCTTAGGCAGCTGAGCTCTTATCAGGCTTTGCCTTGGCTTTCATTTTTTTTAAAGAAACTGTTTCTGTACAACAATGAGAAGTAGAAGCTACTTGTCTGTCTAAATGAAAAGCTGAGGTTCTGGCAGTTCTGCTGGAGGGAACCAGTGCACAGAAATCATTTTGATGGGCCTGGAACTAACTTGCAACTCAGGATCCTCATTTATTGACTTATGTTCTGGAGACACCGTTGATGGAATCTATATTATACCAATCCTGGCCTGACTGCATGGGCTGCCAAATAGTTTCTGGGCCCAATTCCAAGCCCCTAAACCCTATCAAATGCACTGGCTCCACTTGTCCCTGGGATTATAACATCCCTGATCATTATAATGATCACCCTCTTGCTACTGCCAGCAGGTTGCTACACTCCAATGCCTATTCCTGCCTTGGCATAGGAAATGTCAGCAGAAACCAATGGATTATAATGTGAGGGCATGTCACATCTACAGACACACACACCCCTCTCTAACTACAACTCCTAGCAGCAGGACTCAGGAACTCACAGCTCTCCAAATGTTGTTGGGCTACAATTCCTATCATCCTGGAACACTGGTCCTCATTCCATGGCTCATCTTTAAAAGCTTGGCTGGTGGGGCATGGAAACTTGTTGGGACATCTTTGTTGCTTCCGTCCACTTCCAAGCTTCTTGCCCTACTCTTGAACTCCTGAACCATGACCCCTGAGCTTTGTGTCTGCTCCTGAGCCTGTGTCTGTATAAACATCTGTTTCTTACTTGTGAAATAGATGTTTATTCAGACACAGGCTCAATAAGAGCCAGGACAGAGCCCATTGGGGGCTTTCACATTAATGCCACAGTTTCTTCCTAGGAAATGGATGTTGGGGAAATATTGGGATACAATACCCTGTGGGTTCAGGCTGCATGGCCAATAAGATCCAGAAGCCAATTGCCAGTCAAACGGGACACTTATTTGGGTTTGCAAATAGTTGAGGAGTGGCATATGAAATAGGAAAAAGCACAAACATTTATACACTTACAAGCAAAGGGGCAGCTATATCTAAATATGGCAGAACTTCCTTTTACTAGCTTCTACTGGTTTAATCGCAAGGCATAGCAACGTTCTTATTTTCCCCTCCTTCCTTTATCCTCAACTGTTATAGCAATAGCTCCTGCATATGTTTTGTTTTGTTCTGTCCTTATCTCTTGGTTTTCTTGCAAACACAACGTTCACATTCTAACATTCAGCCTTTCTCACAAACATTTCAACTTTCATTTTATATTATCTCTATAATTTCTGAAACACAGAAACACTCCTCATGATCCTGCAGCCCAGCAGGATTCTGCTCTTAAGATGGGGTGTGGTGCCATGTGGGAACCTCATCGACTAGTACGTTTCCGAGCACAATTCAAAGTGTTGGTGCTGATCTTTAAAGCCCCTAAACAGCCTCGGTCCAGTATACCTGAAGGAGCGTCTCCACCCCTATCATTCTGCCCGGACACTGAGGTCCAGCTCCAAGGGCCTTCTGGCAGTTCCCTCACTGTGAAAAGCGAAGTTACAGGGAACCAGGCAGAGGGCCTTCTCGGTAGTGGCACCCACCCTGTGGAACGCCCTCCCACCAGATGTCAAAGAGAAAAACAACTACCAGACTTTTAGAAGACATCTGAAGGCAGCCCTGTTTAGGGAAGCTTTTAATGTTTGATGGACTATTGTATTTTAATATTTTGTTGGAAGCCGCCCAGAGTGGCTGGGGAAAACCAACCAGATGGGCAGGGTATGTATAAACAAACAAACAAACAAACAAACAAATAATAGCTGTGGGGACAGCTGAATCAGCCCTAACCCTTGAGCAAAAAAAAGCTCTAGCTCTGGAGAGATTTAAAACTTTATGTGCAGCATGTCAATAAACAGGTCTGTACTTTTTTTCCTTTCCTTCCCCAGGCTAATTC